>NC_090266.1:36611380-36928166 GCF_040414725.1 Anabrus simplex
AGCATCCTAATATAAAATTGATGTCAGTAGGGAAGAAACCTAAGAGAAACTGAATGTTGGTTGGGAAACTGAAACATATGGATCATTGTAAGTAATTTGGATTTGTATTCCCCCAGGATGGTAGTATAGTAAGTGAGGCTGGATCACGGTGCAGCGAAAGCTAATGCAATGAGCTCGCAGTTCCAGTCAACGATATTCTGTAGTGGGAGGCTGTGGTGGTAATTGTCGTTTTAAGACGAAGTACAACTAGGTAACCATCCTCTGAACAAATTAAGTGGAAAGAAATTTAAAATCAAATATGTATATATTCAATGATGAGTGGTGGTTGAGGTGGTGGTGATTATTGCTCTAAGAGAAAGTAGAACTAGGCAAGCATCCTCTATTAATACTAATCAGAGAGAAGAGATGGAAGGGGTTGGACATTTCGAAAATTAAAGTATCCGCCAAAGAAAGACAAGGGCCACGAAGGGCGTGAAAATAAAAGACTGCCTAGGCCTCGATACCTAATAACGTCCGGGTTGGAAATGGACAAGTGTTGGCCAAGAGAGGTCGGATAGGATAGAAGAAAGTGAGAAGAAGGGCACAAGTAAGTGGAAACAATGCCAGTATTCAGCTAAGGGCCCTGTTTTCGCCAACACGTGCTCCCAAGTTAAGAGCCCCCCGGGCTCCCTTTAGTCGCCTCTTACGAAAGGCAGTGGATACCATGGATGTTATTTTCCCACCCCCTCCCACACGGGGTTCTGTAAGAGAGAGGTCAGCTTCCGGTCGAAACTAAATTTACATCGGTCTGTTTTTCCACCGTTTTTCCTGTTCGGGAGTGAAAGATGGGTGGATTCAGGATTTCTTATTCATAAGTTGAAGATAACGGACTCGAAAGTAGCAAGAACAGGCGAGAACAACGGCAGAAGGACTGTCGGACCGAGGAGATGAGAGCTAAGTTAAGAATAAACTCATTGGAAGAAAATGTGTATATAAAACGGGCTCAGTGTGGGGTCGTGTGAGGTGAATGGAGGAAGATAGCAGACAGATGAACTCGGTCACAGAGGATAAGAGAAGTAGAGGGAGACCATGACGATGATATCCCGACTCGGTTTTGTAGGTAGTACCATTGGATTCTTAGGTCCGAACGTTTCAGTGGAAACTGCGTCCGGTGTTTCCTAGAGTCTACTCTCTGGGAAGGTCAGTAGTGGCCCGCTCTCCAGTTCGACTACGGTACTCAGGTCTTGTAAATTAGTTCTGTATTCACCAAGACGCCGCACTGAAAATCCCATGTCATGTCATATGAATGTTACCATCATCGCAATGTTAAAGTGCGAAGAGACAGCAAAGGTCAAGTCCAGCCGCACTTCAACGAGCTTGATAAAAGAACTCCAACGCCACAATTACAGTGTATCTTGGAGGTCAGCTGCCACTAGGGCTGTGTCGAGCATCTGTGGGTCTCGCGTTGTGCAGACTCTCAGGGCTCCTGGACATGAACCTGCATTTTTTTAAGGTCCACGTTGTAGATTCTTATATGTAAGAAACTACTTGTTCCGACACTATCAAACTTGGCTCACCTTTCACTATCGACTAGTACAGCAAGAAATCACATTTAAAACTTTTTGTCACAAGTTTAATTACAATTGTAATAGAAATATTACTTTGTTAGTTATAATTCTTTTTCTGCAAGTTAATAAGAAGGACGTACAATATTCTATCCTATTAATAATAATGTTATTTGCTTTACATCCCACTAACTACTTTTACGGTTTTCGGGCACGCCGAGGTGCCAGAATTTAGTCCCGCCAGTAAATCTACTGACACGATTCTGACGTATTTGAGTACCTTCAAATACCCCCGGACTAAGCCAGGATGAAACCTACCAAGTTGGGGTCAGAAAGCCAGCGCCTCAAACGTCTGAGCCACTCAGCCCGGGGCCTATCCTATTAAAATGGGCTCTCAAAAGTAAAATATCTTCCTTCAGAAATGTGTAGTTACTTAGTGCCATAAGAAACGGTGCCGACTCCGAGCACCACTCAAAAACAGAAGGAAGAAAAAACAGCGGGAAGCCTTAACTTTTCTGTGTAGTTCTTAACCCTAGCATTACGAAGGTATTTTTCCCCATACTGGACCTATCATATTGAGCCTGTTTAGTAAATTAAATAAATTTTATTAAAAATCATAGGTGAATTGCCCATACAATTGATTTAAATGAATTGATTTAATTAAAGTTAAGACCTCCAAAGACGAACAGGATATCATTTGAGTTGATGTCGAAGCCACGTTTGTTTTAATCGCAAAAGTTATTATCTCTGGAAAGCAAGCAAGCAAGCAACACCCGGTGTTGGTGTCAGAGTAGAGGTTGGGGTATTGCGCAGTTACAGTGGAAAGTTTCACTGGGTTAAACAAGGATATTTTGGTGCAAGAGAGACAGAAAACAGAGAAGAGCCTACCAGAAACCTCTTGTTTTGTGTTGGACCCGTCCAAATAAGTGATCGTATGCCTCTCAACAAAACAAAATTTGCCCTTCCTAGATTTTGAAGGAAGTGGGCCGAAAGATTCAGCTCATCTGCGATATCTAATAATAATTAACAAAGATTCCATAAGAGCAGAGTTATGTTGATTATGTTGATTTTGTACTTAAATAGCTTATGTAGAGCACAACACTGAAGATGTTGAGGAAGTTTATTAACTTTTAAGTATTTATAAATATAGTAATATTATTTATGCTGGATTTTATTCGAAGGACTTAATTTTAGAAATTGTTAGATTATCCTATATTAATATGTTTAGTTTTTTTTTATATTTTTTCTCTACAGGTTTAACTGTATGTTATTCTTTGCGATTAGTATACTATTCAATAACAGGTGAATGAGTTATAGAAAATTATCACTCTTAAAAAATAATCTTACGACGGCGGTATACAAACTGATAACAAAATCAAGTCGATTATAACGTGTACTATCGATTACAGGACAGATTCCTCTGAAAAGACTAAAACACCGCGGAAGGTTTTAGGTTATATTCAAATTCGTAAAGGGCCCAATAAAGTAGGATTTATTGGGTTGCCACAGCCTTTTGCTGATGCAATTAAGTTATTTACGAACAAGCAGTTACGTTAATTAAATAACAGATAATTAACTACGCACTAAGCCGTGAGATAATACCAGGTGTGGATAGTTGTCGCCACAACGCAGCGATGGGTGACAGTGTGTGAGATTAAATAGTGCAACCCACGCCGTCATTGTTATATTAAATTTGACGATCGTTTCTTCAATCACACCATATAAATGGGAAGCCATGGACTTTATGTAATTAATCAAGAGGGACAATTAATTGGCATAACATTTATTGTAATTGAACGGCGCTCCTGGAGCCAGGAGCCCGTCTACTAAGTTTATATCACTCCGCGAAAGTGTAGAAAGCCAGCAGATAGCCCGCCCTGGAAAGGTTAGCCATATTCAGAATCATCTTCTGTACGGACGTGTATTAAAATCGCTCCATGAACAAGTACACTATAAACCAGTATATTGTATAGGTGTGAATATGGAACTCAGTCGGAGTGTGCTGCGGTTAAGACAGTATCGTATGTGCTAAAAAGGTCAATTAAGCATTATAAAATTGATTTCGTGGAACAGGAATTACTTATATCAATTTGATGCTTATATCTCATAATAACTCTTTTGAAATCGTACTACAGTCTCTGTTACATTCATCAGTAGTACCAGGTATTCCCACAGGCGAGAAGAGTTCGACGAACACTTTCATTTTCTTAGTTGTTGAAGACAGCTGAGGGTCTAGTAAACATTCAATGTTATCATTCTTTTGGTAGACTGTCGGGAGTTGTATTTTCAAGGACAGGTCAACGCTAGAGCAGCAGACATCGGGGAGAGGCTTTGTCGAGAAACAAAGAAAGGCTCAGAGTGGTAAAAATCTGTGTTTGAGGGGAGAATGCCGACTTCAGACACAAATAACTATCACCAACAGTTATAATTCGTGACACAAGTTAGGATATTAAATGTGGATAAAGGTGAATACTGTAACGTAAATGCGTAATATTACAGTGTCTATGCGTGTGAAAAATTTCAGATATCAAAAGTTGCGACCGAGTGTTAAAGTAAAATTAGTGTAAGCAATTAATGGATACCTCAAAAATATGGAAAAGTGTAATTTTCCAAAAATGATGTTCTAATTTCATTCATCACGGCAGCCCGCTGACTGGGGCAGGACACAGTTGAAAATATATAAGTACATCATACAATCTTATTAGAATCTAAGATATATCTTTCTTGTTTGTATAATATATTATTTAGGCGAGTCGGTAGTGTAATATGTGAGAGACTGCAGTCAAATTATTTTTAGGTATTTTTTGCTGTTGTCTACGCATGATGAAGATTATTATTATTATTATTATTATTATTATTATTATTATTATTATTATTATTATTATTATTATTATTATGTTTTCAAGTCAGGTTGCCAGCGTATTTTTCTATGTTCTTGTAGGATGTTGTTTTGGTCTCAGGTGGTGCCGTAAGCACATATTTTATAAATTAATTGAGTGGAGAACTGTTACATTCATTTTTAAGATTAACTAATTTTGATACTTTATAGTAACCGGCAAGTCGAGCCTGGATTGTAAGAAGTATTTTTTTTATATGAATCAATTAGGAATTTTATTGATATCAAGTCAGGGTGGCAGTAATGTTATTCCAGGCAATATTTTATTATTTATACTTACAGTTAACAGTTTAAAGTAAACAATTGGAATGTTATAAAATTATGTAGTAGGAACTGTTTTACTGTTGTAAAAATACGATGTTCAGTGAGGTTATACAGTAGAGTCACGTATTTTAATAACGTTCAGATTATGGAATATATAATGTTATGAGAAAGTCTTCCTGTTGAATAGAAGAGGAATTTTATGGGCCAGCCTAGGACCTGATGAAATTGTGGTCAGCAGTGAAGCTGACAAAGAGTTAGAGATTGTTGAATGAGAAGACAATGCTTTAATGAATCAGCTGATTGAGCGGAGGAATACATATGGCAATTAGTGTTTGCCAATGAGTGTTAAGGACCAAATGAAGAAGCAAAAGGACCATGAGTGACCCAACATCGTTATGAGATAAAAGTTACATGATTAAATAAGTTAGGATTGTTACGATAATGTGTATTAGAGCTAGGAAATACCAGTTAATTTATTTGGAATTGTTATGGACATGATTTTCGGTCATGAAACTTTATTATTATTATTATTATTATTATTATTATTATTATTATTATTATTATTATTATTATTATTATTATTATTATTATTATTAATACTTTCATTAAAATTCACAGGTAGTGTTTACATACGTGCGTGACTGGTTTAAAAAATATTTCATTTCATTCCGCATGTAATTAAATTTTTATAGTTAAAGAAATGACGAAAACCACGAGATTAATATTACTCATAGTCGCGGTGAACGGTGATTTTGGTGATTATATTATAATGGACACTGAAATCAACCAACATCATGTTCATTTTATGTAACCTGACATTGAATTTTCTTCGTACAGCTCCTTGTGTGGAGAACTTGCTAATGTATAGTTGTATATAGACTAGTGGTAGGATTTCATTATTCTTCAGCCGTGCGATTTTTAGTTGATTTTAGAATAGGCTATTTGTTTGACTGTGACTCTGTTTATAAATAGTAGTTTATTTTCTTCTTGAACTTTATTAAGTGGGAGAGTTATCATCCCTAGTTTGATTTAGTTTAAATTAGGAAGGGACTCGCGTAGAATACAGAAAGAAATATCTTACGTTCAATTGATGTCAGCAATAACAATAACGACAAATTATATGAGTTTTTGAGAATGATGTACTGATGATGGCTTCCTCCCGGGTATAATATTCCGGAGGTAAACTAGTCCCCCATTCGGATCTCCGGGTGGGGACTACACGAGAGGGGGCGATCATCAGGAAGATGGATACTGACATTCTCCGAGTCGGAGCGTGGAATGTTAGAAGTTTGAATCGTTGTGGTAGGTTAGAGAATCTGAAAATGGTGATGGATAGGCTAAAGTTAGATGTAGTTGGTATAAGTGAAGTACGTTGGCAGGAAGAACAAGATTTTTGGTCAGGCGACTACCGAATTATCAACACGAAATCAAACAGGGGAAATGCAGGAGTTGGTTTAATAATGAATAAGAAAATAGGGCAGCGGGTAAGCTACTATGACCAGCATAGTGAAAGAATTATTGTCGTCAAGATAGACACCAAACCAATGCCCACCACAATAGTGCAGGTCTATATGCCTACTAGTTCAGCGGATGATGAAGAAGTCGAAAGAATATACGAGGAGATAGAAGATTTAATACAATATGTAAAAGGTGACGAGAATCTAATTGTGATGGGAGACTGGAATGCAGTGGTAGGTCAAGGAAGAGAATGTAGTACGGTAGGAGAATTTGGATTGGGTCAAAGGAACGAAAGAGAAAGTCGGCAGTTGAATTCTGCACTGATCATAATTTAGTCCTTGCCAATGCTTGGTTCAAACACCACAAACGACGGCTGTATACGTGGACGAGACCTGGAGACACTGGAAGGTATCAAATTGACTTCATTATGATTAGGCAGAGATTCAGAAACCAGGTGTTGGATTGCAAAACTTTCCCAGGAGCAGACGTGGACTCTAACCACGACTTGTTGGTCATGAAATGCCATCTGAAGTTGAAGAAATTGAAGAAAGGAAAGAATGCAAAAAGATGGGATCTAGACAAGTTGAAAGAAAAGAGTGTGAGGGATTGTTTCAAGGAACATGTTGCACAAGGACTAAATGAAAAGGCTGAAGGAAACACTATAGAGGAAGAGTGGAGAATCATGAAAAATGAAGTCAGTATGGCTGCTGAAGAAATGTTAGGAAGGAAGAAAAGATCAACTAAGAATCAGTGGATAACTCAGGAGATACTAGACCTGATTGTTGAACGACGAAAATACAAGAATGCTAGAAACGAAGAGGGCAGAAAAGAATACAGGGGATTGAAGAATCAAGTGGATAGAAAGTGCAAGGTAGCTGCGCAAGAATGGCTGAAGGAGAAGTGCAAGGATGTCGAAGGCTGTATGGTCCTGGGAAAGGTAGATGCTGCATACAGGAAAATCAAGGAAACCTTTGGAGAAAGGAAATCTAGGTGTATGAATATTAAGAGCTCAGATGGAAAGCCATTTCTAGGGAAAGAAGACAAAGCAGAAAGATGGCAGGAGCATATCCAACAGTTGTATCAAGGTAAAGATGTAGATAATTTGGTTCTGGAACATGAAGAGGCTGTTCATACTGATGAAATGGGAGACCCAATTCTGAGGTCAGAGTTTGACAGAGCTGTGAGTGACCTCAATAGCAACAAGGCACCTGGAATTGATGACATTCCCTCTGCATTACTGACTGCCTTAGGAGAAACCAGGATGGCAAGGTTATTTCATTTAGTGTGCAAGATGTATGAGACAGGAGAAGTCCCATCCGATTTTCGGAAGAATGTTGTTATACCTATTCCCAAGAAAGCCGGTGCTGACAGGTGTGAAAATTACCGCACCATTAGTTTAGTATCTCATGCCTGCAAAATTTTAACACGTATTATTTACAGAAGAATAGAAAAACAAGTTGAAGCTGAGTTGGGAGAAGATCAATTTGGCTTCAGAAGAAATATAGGAACACGTGAAGCAATCCTGACTTTACGTCTGATCTTAGAGGATCGAATCAAGAAGGGCAAGCCCACGTACATGGCATTCGTAGATCTAGAAAAGGCATTCGATAATGTTGATTGGACCAAGCTATTTATGATTCTGAAGATGATAGGGATCAGATACCGAGAACGAAGAATTATCTACAATCTGTATAAATATCAGTCTGCAGTGATAAGAATCGAGGGCTGTGAAAAAGAAGCAGCAATCCAGAAAGGAGTGAGGCAAGGCTGCAGTTTGTCCCCTCTCCTTTTCAATGTTTACATAGAACAGGCAGTAAACGAA
This sequence comes from Anabrus simplex, assembly GCF_040414725.1. Taxonomy (NCBI): domain Eukaryota; kingdom Metazoa; phylum Arthropoda; class Insecta; order Orthoptera; family Tettigoniidae; genus Anabrus; species Anabrus simplex. Next base: position 36,619,365 of record NC_090266.1, read on the forward strand.
ATCAAGGAGAAATTTGGAAAGGGAATCACAGTCCAAGGAGAGGAAATCAAAACCTTGAGATTTGCCGATGATATTGTTATTTTATCTGAGACTGCAGAAGATCTCGAGAAGTTGCTGAATGGTATGGATGAAGTCTTGGGTAAGGAGTACAAGATGAAAATAAATAAGTCCAAAACAAAAGTAATGGAGTGCAGTCGAACGAAGGCAGGTGATGTAGGAAATATTAGATTAGGAAATGAAGTCTTAAAGGAAGTAGATGAATATTGTTACTTGTGTAGTAATATAACTAACGATGGCAGATGTAAGGAGGACATAAAATGCAGACTTAAGAAAAGAAATTTGCTCACTTCAAACATTGATATCGGAATTAGAAAGATGTTTATGAAGACTTTCGTGTGGAGCGTGGCATTGTATGGAAGTGAAACATGGACGATAACTACCTCAGAAAGAAAGAGAATAGAAGCTTTTGAAATGTGGTGTTACAGAAGAATGCTGAAGGTGAGATGGATAGATCGAATCGCGAATGAAGGCATACTGAATCGAATTGGTGAGAGGAGATCGATATGGCTAAATTTTACGAGAAGAAGAGATAGGATGATAGGACACATCTTAAGACACCCAGGACTTGTTCAGTTGGTTTTGGAAGGAAGTGTAGGTGGTAAGAACGGTAGGGGTAGACCAAGGTATGAATATGACAAGCAGATTAGAGCAGATGTAGGATGCAATAGCTACGTAGAAATGAAAAGGTTAGCAGAGGATAGGGTAACATGGAGCGCTGCATCAAACCAGTCTATGGACTGATGACTCAAACAACAACAACAGTTGTAAAATTCATTTTATTTACATTGTGAAACTTTCTGTTAATTAATCAAATTATGTTCAGGCAGTTCAGTAGTCTCTAGATATGAATTAATGAAAATTCTAACTTTCACAGAATGGTTTCCTTTTATATTTTACATAGTGATATAAATTTATGATTGTTTTGAAAACTGAGTTTGGATAATATAACTGTTATTCAGAGATTATATTAAAAATGAATTAACTCCGTTATTCTTGAAAGTTCTGATTAATAAAAATTATTATACACATTGGTAATCAAATTTATTAGACACATTGATAATTATCAAGGTCGAAATCAGTTATTATATTATTATTATTATTATTATTAAATTTATTATTATTATTATTATTATTATTATTATTATTATTATTATTATTATTATTATTATTATTATTATTATTATTATTATTATTATTATTATAGTATCACCATTACCGAGCTCGATAGCTGCAGTCGCTTAAGTGCGGCCAGTATCCAGTATTCGGAACATAGTAGGTTCGAATCCCACTGTCGGCAGCCCTGAAAATGGTTTTCCGTGGTTCCCATTTTCACACCAGGCAAATTCTGGGGCTGTACCTTAATTAAGGCCACGGCCGCTTCCTTCCCACTCCTAGCCCTTTCCTGTCCCATCGTCGCCGTAAGACCTATCTGTGTCGGTGCGACGTAAAACAACTAGCAAAAAAAAATAGTATCACCATTGTAAACTGTATCCATTCAGCACATATATCTGATTAGTAGAAAAGCTGGAAACACATTTGCTAATTAATGAACAACTTCAATTCATTATAATGTCATAATAATATTTTATGTAATTTTTGGAAGTTCAGTTAATAATGTAATTAAGTCTTATTTTGATTATTGATAGTCATGGATACAGTGGTATTTTACAGCTACAGCCTTTGCTTTTGGTTATAATTTACCATCTGAATTTAGGAAGATTACATTTTTATCTTTCTCTGATTTTAAATCATAAAAGTTTTATGCACAATTTTTGAGAATCAGCCTGTGTCAAAACTGGCGTCCGTTGCTGTTGAATTAGAACATATTGGCGTTGATTTCACACATTAGCACAATATTGCTGTATCCATTCATGGCGTTGATAACAATTTTCACACGTTTAAATCTCTTGATGCCTTATTTGTAACGCACACTTTATGACCTAATTTAACACTTTCACCTTAAAATTAGATGTACACATCTTCCTCCTATCGCAGATCATACGTTTTCCACACGGATGAAATTTCCTGCGTGGTGAATATCTGTTAGCTGAACTACTGTTTGTCTTGAGATTGTATTTCCCGGCTACCTGCTCTCGGCAAAGTTCCCTTAATCCTGTTACGAAATGTTCTTCACCCTTCTCGTACTGGCTTCTTTCTTCTACACTCACTTGCAGTACAACTGTTTGTTTACCATTCCTTCACTAATTATGTGCTCCCAGTTACTGGAAAACGAAAGTACTTCCTCGCTAACTTGCTGGCTGATCGCAAGTTCCCTCTCTTATGGACTGCCTTCCATTGTCCAAATGGTGTACAAAGAAAAACAAGGTTAATGACAACTCTTATTATATCAAAATGAATAAATGTTCCTCGACGTGTGTTAAATATTTGCCTCATATCTGTTATTATGTTACGTCATTATAAAAGCACATAATCTTATTCAATGCTTGCATACTGCGCAAAATCTTAAAGTGTCCCGTAAATACAATACCATACACGAGAGTTTTCAGTTCACGTCTTCATCTCACGATTTCCAAAGGAGTCTTCTCCCTGACTTGGCGTCTGTTCGCAGGTCCTGGTACTTGTGCGGAGTAATACCCCTTGACTTATTCGGAGATTTTATAATTGTCAGAGTGTATTTTTATTTATGCGCCACTTTCTGTCACTCCATTAATACTTCTTATAACAAATAAATTTGCAGCGATTTCGTTGTTATATTGTGATTGCAAAATTAATCACTGACTTTTAAATAATAGTGACGGCTTCGGCTGGAAGATTTTGCCTGGCGGACTGTAGGGCGGAGCTAAGAAATGGCGGCAATACTCATTCTCCCTTGTCTTACGACGCATTTTCACTTTATTAATTATCGCCCACACATCTAATAAATTTTCTTCATCCACTATTGACGCTAGGTAAATCATAGAATAACTAAATAATACAGAGCGCTAATTTTGAAATATTCAGAATGGCGAATTGTGATTGACTGAGGTTGTTTTGAGGCATCTCAGTTTGGACGATTCCATTTCATTTTAAGGGGTTTCAGGAAGGTATTTCTGTCTTCTGTTTGCGTTCCTCCGTGTTTCCTTGTCTTGCAAACAGCAGAAAGTTCCCACCGTTGACCTACTTTCTTTGCTACCTTCGGCGTGCTAGTGAAGTATAGTTCCCCGAGATAATTGTTTTATTGCCCACAACAGAACGTGCTTTTAGGCAACTTGGGTAGCTTAATGATGCTCCTTGGTGGTCTTTGTCAATACACAACTGTGAGAAAAACAAAATTTTGCTGTGTGGAAATAATTCACATTCGATATGCACTAAAAATATATTATAATGAAATGAGGCTTAATTCGATGGGTGCAGTACTCATTCATTATTGTTGAAAAGGTCCAGTATAGAACAATAGTTCATGTTTCCCAACAAGTACTGCTCATTCAAAAACACACAAAACTGCATATTCGTGAGGATTAAGTTTCGAAATTTTTCGGGCAATTTCTCCGTTTTTGGACTGTGAGTTAGAGTACCCCCAGTGATTTCCAAAACCCGGCGCCTCTCGCCGTAATACTTACATTTTAAGGATTTTTTGATTCTTTCCTTGAAGCTTTTAGCCAATTAAAAACATTCGGTGAGTCTGATTGTTTTACCTCTTACGGTTCCTACTGAGCGGAGTGACCACTTTACGACTATGGAGTCAAGGTCTGCATTCAGGAGGCGAGTCAGCTGTCCTCAGGATGGTTTACTTCACTTCCAGTAAAATGCTGGGACCGTTCGTATTCCTTCCACCTCCTTTCCCAATTTCACTTCCTATTCGTTACCTCCTCAACTGTCGATGCTGCCACGAAGGGCATCTTGCTATAAAAATGCCATAAAAATCATCTTACTTCATCCCCGACGCCACATTAGGAAAGGGGACTAATTGTAGACATACAGGGTATCTCATCTAAACTAAGACCAAACGCATGGTGTTTGTACTCTGCGCTACGGCAGTTGCCTCAGCCGAACTTACGTCGCGTGCGGGCTCCCTGGGTTAAGCGTGTATACAGTCTGCTACGGAAACTTACCTTATAAAAGATGCTGGAAGTGTCGTCCTTCCTGGATTATACAGCCATTTTATCTGGTAAAAACATTCTCGCTGAAGCGAGTGAGTTCTGGCAATATAATGTTTCTTATTTCATTCGTAATGTTTTCTTTCAGATTCTCCAATGTGTGAGGATTTGTTCGATACTTTTTCTTCCTGTTTACCCAACAAGCAAAAATCACACACTGTTAGATCTGGAGAACGAGGAGAATGAGACCGCCATTGATCACTCTGTCTGCAAACACTTCCGAGATTGTAAGAAGGGAATTTTCTGCTGTATGAGCAGGGGCTGAATCTTGTTGAAACCATCCATGCGACCTTTCTTCTTCCGTTAACCGATGGAAAAACGACGTCAAAATGCCATCATGGAACTTCTCTGCATTTACTGTCGTCTCGAAAACAATAGGGCCAATTATCCGTGTTACACTAACACCACGCAAAACACCAATCTTCCTATCATAATGACACCAGGCCTCATCCAAAAAGAATGCAAGCTGTGGGTCGAATAAACGATCACTCAGTGATGCAAGATACTACCCACAATATCTCACTCTTGTGGCTGGAGTAGTAAGTTTTAAACAATGGCCTCATGTAAACCTCTACGGTTTGATGTGTAATAGCTTTTTACCTCTGTGTGCAGAAAATACCGAGACTCCTACTTGTGAAAATTTTGTGAGTGATTTATTCGGTGACCGATCAATATTCACACCAATGTCATCGAACTTTCCCTCTGTTAAACCTTTTCGTGTTTTCGCATTTCTATTCTTGAGCACCCAGGCAATAGTTCCAAATTTATTTACAATTACGTGAATCTGTGCTCGTGAAGGTGGCACTTCACTAGGAAATTGCTGAACAAACGCATCGCGGACCCGTCGAGCCGACTCGTACTTAAAATAACTTTTACATACAAAAATACGGTGTTGCTATGGTAAATGTCCCACAATGGGATTTAGGCTGACGACTGATGCTTGCGAGGTCGAATGCGTGTACGTTCCTTGCAAGGTCAAGAACTTTGCGGGAGCCTCTAATACTGCAGTTTACGTATCAGAGAATTAAAACGCCGCTTGGACAGTCTTAGTTTATACGGCTACTGGGAACAGTGTACTGTTACGTGCTCAAGCGACCGTCAAGCCTTGTCGCAGCCCCTTCGGTGTTACCTGAAAGGGGATGACTAAGCCAGCTCGGGGAACCCCCCAGCCTGTCCGAGGACATGCCAGAGCCCTTCTTTTGTTGTTCTCTTCATCTAGATTCTCCATGGGATTTCTGGAAGATACGACTGGAAGGTTCGATCTCCAGCCGAACCCTGAATATTTTAGTGGTCCAACGTCGAGGTATAAATACATGGCCCCTGCGAGAGAGCGGTTGTTGTAGTGTCGGAGAGACCAGTGAGTGTGTAACTTGAGGCGACAGAACGAAAGACTGTGTACTGCCTTAGGAGTACTGTGTGCGTATACTTCTGTGTATTGAGGACCGCCGTGAATCAGCGACTGAAGTCGTTATCGTGAGTGTGAGGATATTTGGACGTGTGTTAATATTCGCTGTTGTGAGTATCGTCCTGCTGTTGCTGATTGTTGTTCACTTCATGTGATTGTGTGAAATACCAGACTATCTGTTAGAGACGTTCCTAACTTTCTTACTAAATTTTGAAACGTATATAAACTGCATTTATATAGAAAAATCTGAATATCTGCATTTAAAATGGAAATTATGAAAATTAATATTTATTAAATAAAATGCACAATCGTCGAACCCTGTACTCACACTTACTTCTTACCTGCTTACTTACACATACGTTATTTGAAGGGCGCCAGCTACCACTCAGTGCAGCAATAATAGAATGAGAATCTTGACTATCTCTAGGGTGTGGGGTAATAAGCTTACTTTTGACAACATACCATATAAGTTCTGGGAAAGGGAGATTGGCGTTCGGTTTCCCCACTAATTTTTAGGTTAAGATATTTTACTGTCATTGAAATAAAACTATGAATTCGTTTGATAGAACAAAATATATTCTTTAAATAATATATAAAAAATAGTGAGTCTTGTTGCGATAAAACAGATGAGAATATGAAATTATGACATTGCAACTGAAAGAAACTAGGCATGAATTTGAATTCTTCTTGACCGGACATTTAACAATTTATACAAAATATATTCCTCACTGTTTCACTTGACTGTACCTTCAACACTTTGAGTGTAATTACGACGTATTCCGTAAATCTGGTGTTTACTGTAGATGTGTCACTCCTATTTTGGTGATATATCCATGAGACTGCTTCTTCTCCATATCATATGACTTCTTTGTAAGTCTGGATGGTATTACTTTATTGCAAGTGGTATCCTTCGATGACTCCATGGTAAGCCTTTGCGTCCGTACCTTCAACTAGGTGACCGACCAACTTTGGCCTCACTCTCTCAATGGCCAAAGGCTAATGGCTCACTGAGTCTTCTCCATCTCGTTCACACAATGGCCAACTGTGGCCTCTCCTTCCAGTGTAATAATGACTGTCCACTTATCCATTTGACTTCTTCACTGTTCAGCTTCCGTTTAATTAATGACTGACGCTATAATATGCAGCCACCTTTCATAGACGTTGGTTGACGCAGCTACGTAATCTCCAGAAATAACAATGATCTACTCCCACATACGCGACAAGTATTACATGTAATGGTGAAATCCCCTGGGGCGGCTGAGTATCTGAGCGCATTGCTAAATGCTCACGATGACGTAGCCATGACGTGGCGATGACTTGACAGAAATGTCAGCAGTATTGCACAATATAGTAATATCATACTCAAAATCTGATATATATATTCTCACTGTACATGTCTTGAGTGTTATTCTACACATACGTATATATGCATACATCTAAGTACAATCCTGCAAGCGACAAGCATTGCAAAATTGAATTGAATAAGAATGATAATTACAATAATAGTAATAATATCACAGATAAAATAATAATAATACTGACATAATAATAATAATACTAATAATAATAATAATAATAATAATAATAATAATACAGATAAAATCATAAAATAGTAAAAATACAGATATCATCTTGTAACGGGATTTGAACCGTTACATATCATTGGAGTTCGAATACCGAACAGTCATCGTGTGTTGTATAGCCAGGGGCATTGTGTTCAAATCCAGTTGCCTACGCCCAGTGGCTATACGAGGTGACTGGACTTGGGGGAAAGTGAATGTAAGGATTATAGACGTTCCCATGTAGCAACCGGCCGGGACTCTCGGGTGTGTGTACAGAAGAGAGATTTGTAAATAGACGGGTAATTAGTGTGTGGCCATTCATAACTGGTTAGAATTGTTTGTGTTTAATTATGTGTGTGTGTGCACTTATTAGGCCATCCTGAAATAAATTAGAGTAATCAAACAGATGGAGTTTTATTCATAACAGTACCTAAAGACGGGAATATGCCGCTTTCAGAAATGCAGCGTTAGCCGTGAGCAGACAGTGGTGCCGTCATACTTAAACAGTCTTTTGAACGACATTTTTGAAGGATCCTGTATATAGCCTACAAAACAAACTTTACTTTTCATTTTTTACAATTTGCTTTACTTGGCACCGACACAGATAGGTCTTATGGCGACGATGGGATAGAAAATGCCTAGAAGTGGGAGGAGTGTAGCCGTGGCCTTAATTCAGGTACAGACCCGGCATTTTCCTGGTGTGAAAATGGGAAACCACGGGAAACCATCTTCAGAGCTGCCGATAGTGGGGATCGAACCCACCATCTCCCGGATGCAAGCTCACAGTTGCTCGCCCCTAACCACACGGCAAACTCGTCCCGTACAGAAATGTCTGGAATCAGAAAAGGTTACTTTTTTCAAAGAAGTGAAAAACCTAAGCGAGAATTGTTTATGATTTTTCATGTCCAGGTCCGTATAAAGTAAACTTTATTGTTAAGTGGGGTGTTTTCATACAAAACAGCGTAAACCTTCATTATCTAGATTAAATGTTATCCAAGCCTTATGCTTATACAGTATCTTTTATTTATGGCACATGTTAAGCCATGCACTGTACATATTGTGAAGTAAAACAATGAATAAGTTACAGAAGAGAATAAACACACACATATATTTTACAATTGGCTTTACGTCGCGCCGACACACATAGGTTTTATGGCATCGGTGGTATAGGAAGGGGCTAGGAGTGGGAAGGAAGCGGTCGTGCCCTTAATTGAGGTTGAACCCCAGTATATGTCTGGTGTGAAGATAGGAAACCACTAAAACCATCTTCGGGGCTGCCGACAGTGGGATTCGAATCCACTATCTCCCGAATGTAAGTTCACAGCTAGAATAAACACAAAAATGAAAATCAAAAATCTATACGGGAATGGAAAGGTATTTCAGGTATGCACAATACGGAAAAGGTAGAGAAGAAACGAAAATAGAAATGAAAAGTATATTTACAATTTTCTTTTTACGTCACACCGACACAGATTAGTTTTATGGCGGCGATGGGATAGGAAAGGGCTAGGGGTGGGAAGGAAGCGGTTGTACCTTAATTCCAGACTTCAGAGGTAAACTGTCGTAAGGAGTACGGCGGCCGGCGTAAGGCTGAACTGTCATATGATCACTTACCATTGTTTATCGCTGGGTTCTCCTTGCGAAACATACACGTACTATAGAGCACCCATGAAAAGGTACGATCAAAAATGGTCACATAGGATAAAACCTCAAAATCGTTGTTTTTGCATCCACGATAGTATACCGGTGACGTCTCCCATCGTCGGCCGATTAAGGGTCCTGACGCGCCGTAATGTGGTTCAGTAGTAGGCCTACATGTTGTCACTGACTGAGTCAGCTCCCGGCAACAGCCAGTGTCGTTTGACAAATACAGTAGTGAACTCGTATCCTCATCCCGAGGTGGTGCAGACAAACCCTTAATGGAGGTGTGCTACATGTACCATTTCAACACATACCAGCCTTCCTACCCATCTTAAATTTCTGGCAGTACAAGTAATCGAAACCCGGCCCCAAGGACGGGAGCTAATAATAATAATAATAATAATAATAATAATAATAATAATAATAATAATAATAATAATAATAATAATAATAACAATAATACTAAAAGGTTCACTACACAGGCGAATGCTCGTCGAATGAAATCGGCAAACTCAACGGATTAATTTGCGGTTCCTTCATGTTTCGCTGTGAGAGTTTGGGCCATAATACTAGTTATTTTTAACATAATCTAAGAAAAATAGCCCTTGTTATTTCGTAAAATCATTCTACAAACCCTCTTTTACTTTTGATTAACGAAAATGTAAATAAACAAGAAATTGAAGAAATTATTTGCAATTAATCGAAGTAAAAAAGGACATCAATCAATCAATCACTACTGATCTGCATTTAGGGCAGTCGTCCAGGTGGCAGATTCCCTATCTGTTGTTTTCCTAACCTTTTCTTAAATGATGGCAAATAAATTGGAAATCTATTGAACATCTCCGTTGGTAAGTTATTCTAATCCCTAACTCCCCTTCCTATAAATGAATATTTGCCCCAATTTGTCCTCTTGAATTCCAATTTTACCTTCATATTGCGATCTTTCTTACTTTTAAAGACACCACTCCAACTTATTTGTCAACTGATGTCATTCCACGTCATCTCTCCACTGACAGCTCGGAACATACCACTTAGTCGAGAAACTCGTCTCCGTTCTCTCAGGTCTTCCCAGCCCAAATCTTGCAACATTTTTGTAACGCTACTCTTTCGTCGGAAATCACCCAGAAAAAATCGAGCTGCTTTTCTTTGGATTTTTCCAGTTCCTGAATCAAGTAATCCTGGTGAGGGTCCCGTACACTGTAATCATACTCTAGATGGGGTCTTACCAGAGACTTACATGCCCTCTCCTTTAGATCCTTACTACAACCACTAAATACACTCGTAACCATGTGCAAAGATCTGTACCCTTTATTTACAATCATAGTTTTGTGATTACCCCAATGAAGACATTTCCTTATATTAACACCTGGATACTTACAATGATCCCCAAAAGGAACTTTCACCCCATCAACGCAGTAATTAAAACTCAGAGAACTTTTCCTATTTGTGAAACTCAGAACCTAACTTTTAACCCCGTTTTTCATCATACCATCATACAATACCTTCTCACATTACCAAGGTCATTTTGCAGTTGCTCACAATCTTGTAATTTATTTATTACTCTGTACAGAATAGCATCATCTGCAGAAAGCCTTATCTCTGATTCAACTTCTTTACTCATATCATTGATATTTATAAAAAATCACAAAGGTCCAATAATACTGCCTTGAGGAATTCTCCTGTTAATTATTACAGGGTCAGATAAAGCTTCGCCTACTCTTATCTGAGTTCTATTTTCTAGAAATATAGCCACCCATTCAGTCGCTCTTTTGTCTAGTCCAATTGCACTCATTTTTGCCAGTAGTCTTCCATGACCTACCCTGCCAAATGCCTTAGATAGGTCAATGGCGATACAGTCCATTTGACCTCCCGAATCAAGGATATCTGCTATATCTTGCTGGAATCCTAACATTGAGCTTCAGTGGAATAACCTTTCCTAAATTCGACCTGCCTTCTATCGAACCAGTTATTAATTTCGCAAACATGTCTAATATAACCAGAAAGAATGCTTTCCCAACAATGCATGTCAAACTGACAGGCCTGTCATTTTCAACTTTATGTCTAATCACCCTTTCCTTTATACACAGGGACTACTATAGCAACTCTCCATTCATTTGGTATACCTCCTTCATGCAAACCATAACATGCTTTAAGTGTCTGTGGTGTAATGGTTAGTGATATTACCTGCGAACCCCTGAGGCCCGGTTTCGATTCCCGGCTCTGCCTCGAAATTTGAAAAGTGGTGCGAGAGCTGGAACGCGGTCCACTCAGCCTCGGGAGGTCAACTGAGTAGAGAGGGGTTCGAATCCCACATCAGCCATCCTCGAAGTGGTTTTCCGTAGTTTCCCACTTCTCCTCCAGGCAAATGCCGGGATGGTACCTAACTTAAGGCCACGGCCGTTTCCTTCCCTCTTCCTTGTCTGTTCCTTCCGGTCTTCTGATCCCCCATAAGGTCCCTGTTCAGCATAGCAGATGAGGCCATCTGGGCGTGGTACTGGTCCTCCTCTCCAGTTGTATCGAGCCGACTGAATATTTCACGCTCCAGGGCACTGCCCTTGAGGCGATAGAGGTGAGTCCGAGGGAAATACCAACCCTGGAGGGTAAACGGATTAAGAAGGAAGAAAAAACTCCCCCTCCTCCCGCCGATAATGGCGATGATTTCGACTTGAACTCATTTCTATCAATACACTGTCATATACAGGAACTAGAGCATAAATAGCGAGTAGTAGTTAAAACGCACCGTACTACCTTTTTTCCTGCCACTTTCGTCATCAATCACCAATGTTTTTTGCATCGCCCATTTTTGAAAAATAAAACCAGTCATCGGTGCGAAAAATTTCGTCCTAGTCAGTCTGCCGGGCGGCCTTACCTATTCAAGAGAGACTAGCGAACAGCAAGCGATTACTGAAGACCGGGTGTAATTCCAATACATTTTTATGTACCTTCATCGACACATAACCTCCATTATGGAGTTTAATTCATCTATTGAAAACTATCTGTTATTCATGTTTTCATATTTTGCCGTCCTGGGCGTTGGTCGGTCCTGCGATCTGTGGAATGAATCGGACCAGCTGTTTTTTAAACGTTTGTCTGTTCTGTTTCCTAGTTTAAATGATTACTGATTAATTAAGGTTAAAAAGCTTCATATGAACAAATATTGAAGTCTAATAACTGGTTTGATGTGGTAATATTAATACAATATATAATTTCAGTAAGTTGAAACATTCAATCCAAGTTTACTGGTTTTTAGTTTGTGTCCTTGTCTGTCTTCACAAAGGGCAGCGCTGGCAACACTGCCCCTGAACGTGGTGGGTGAGTCCAAGTAATTACATTTGCGCGCCGAGCCCTACAGTTACTGATGACTGAAGACGTCCCTTGTCTCGCAACCAGATCAATATCCAGGTAGCGGTGAGCGACGTGATTCGCTTTTCAATCGCTAGGTAGCGCTGCCAGTCCGGTAGTGAGATTGGCGGCTGGCAGGCATTGCCCGTGCTTCCAATTCTCTATATCGGTACTTTATGCATCAACGAGTCCGTGGGCAGCTTGTCCCCCTGTCACCCGGCGACCACGGGTTCGATTCCCGGCCGGTTCAGGGGTTTTTAATTTTAAATGGTTAATATCCCTGGCCTGGGGACTGGGTGTTTGTGTCGTCCTTAACGTTCCTTTCCTCACATTCAATACTCTACACTTTCGCAATTCCAATTAGACGCAGGTTCATATCATATGGTGCAGGTATTGGCTAAAGATCCCTGGAGGTCGACCCCACGAACAAATATCATTATAAAAAAAAATGCATCAACGTGAAAATAAACTCGGAAAGGCCTGGAGAGGTCTGAAAGAACAAACTGGTCCGGTGTTACTGGTGAACGCAATTTCAGGCCCTGGGAGGGTGGACGTAAGTCTGTGGCACGTACAAAGGGACTGTTTGGGTTAGACCTCACAGATTTTAATGAAACTTGGGTGAATGATCAGTTAACATATCGTAAATTTCAAGGTAAAAATCATTCTGCCGTAAAATCAACAAAAAGTAGGCTGGGCGACTGGAGCACTCAAGAAATACACCCATAGTTTTATTTTCAGGTGCAAAACGCCGCCTCTGTGCTGTAGTGGTTAGTGCAATTAGCTGCCATCCCTGAGGGTACGGGTTCGATTACCGGCTCTGCCACGAAATTTGAAAAGTTGTTCGAGGGCTGGAACGGGGTTCACTCAGCCTTGGGTGGTAAACTTAGTAGAGGGGCGTTCAATTCCCACCTCATGCATTCTCGAAATGACTTTCCGTGGTTTCCCACTTCTCCTCCAGGCAAATGCCGGGATGGTACCACGCCGATTCCTTCCCTGTTCCTTGTCTATCCCTTCCAATCTGCCATCACCTACAAGGCCCCTGTTCAGCATAGCAGGTGATGCCGCCTGGGCGAGGCACTGGTCCTCCTCCCCACTTGTATCCCCTACCTAATGTCTCACTCTCCAGGACACTGCCTTTAAGGCGGTAGAGGTGCAAACTTCGCTGAGTCCAAGGGAAAAACCAACCTGGAGGGTAAACGTATTAAAGAAAGAAAGTAAGAAAGAATACTATTTACTGAAAAGGAGATTTTGTCATCGTGAACAGAATTTCACGCTCTACACACCTAGAGTAATTTACCAACACGTACAGTGCCTTCATATATCGAAATATTAGGGTTTTGAGTGTGTCTCCGTGGTTCAGGCGTGGATTTCACAATTTGATAAAAGTAATCGTTCCTCGGTACTTTAGTAAGACATTATCTGAAAATCCCTAAAGTAAAAAAAACTCACCGAAAAATTGAGTTTAATTTACCACAGTACCTCTCCGTAAGCCGCATTTCGGGACTAAGATGACCAGGCTACTTGCAGAGCTAACTCTGGAACATACGACATAGAACTGTACATGTGAGAGACAGTCCTCTCTCAAGTCGAAAACAAAAGACACGTCTTCTTTTATTTTTAAAGGAGATTCCAAATACCAATTTTTCACCCCGTTAAATGGCTTTTCCGAAAACAATAAAATACATGCTTCTTTAATTTTTAAAGGAGATTCCAAACACCAATTTTCACGTCTATATAATGTTCAGGTTTTGAGATATACTGTGGATATACTAAAAATTCAACAATTCTTCAACTCTATTCACTCCTTTAACTGGATATTACGAAAATAAAAATTACGTATTTCTTTATTTTTAAAGGAGATTCCAAATTCAGAGCCTCCGTGGCTCAGGCTGCAGCGCGCCGGCCTCTCACCGTTGGGTTCCGTGGTTCAAATTCCGGTCACTCCATTTGAGATTTGTGCTGGACAAAGCGGAGCCGGAACAGGTTTTTATCCGGATACTCCGGTTTTCCCTGCCATGTATCATTCCAGCAACACTCTCCACTATCATTTATTTTATCTGTCATTCATTAATCATTGCCCCAGGGGAGTGTGACAGGCTTCGGCAGCTGACACAATTCCTATCCTCGCCGCAAGATACGGGGCTTCATTCATTCCATCACTGACACGGTCACTGACTGGAAAACAAGTTGTAAGTTTTCATTTTCATTCCTAATGAAAATGTTCACGTATCAAGTATCCTCATAGAAAGAATTCAATTCCTTCTTCACTTCTTTTGAACCTCCCTCCCCCCTTTGGTGGATTTTAGGAAAACAAAAGTATGCACTGCGCCCTGGTGGGGGTGTGATAGGCGTCATTCAATTGTAATTAAGTATGGAGGAATATATATTTCAGTTTCAGAAGCAAGAATATCGTACTTTACATATTTTAAGTACAGACCAGGCCGAGATGGTATTGTGCAACCTGCCACAGACTGTTGACTCCACTAAGATTAAGAAATACAATGGCCAGCAGAATTAGAATTCTCAGAAATGGTGACGAAGGGGAAAGAGAGGGGCGAGAGTTGTTGACAAGTTAGTTGAAAGATTCATCGCCACGAGCGAAATTTGCAGTGGTAACCCCGCAAGAGCCGTGTGCAAAATTCCTAGAAAAGACGTCAAGGGAGCTCCAAGGTTCTAGCTAGCGCTGAACGCAAGGTTGGTACTTGAAGAAAATATATGAAACTTCTCAGTCCCGCGTAAGCTTGGACCAATCGAAAAGTTCATAGACCAGTGGCAGGTACGACAACTTCGTATTGTAAGCACTAGCAACATTAACTCCACGGATTAAATTTATAGAAGGAAGTGATTAATAAATTCGAGATAAGGTAAAATTTAGAAGCCTAACCATATAATAAAAGTTATTAAAAGTTATTGATTGAAGGAGATTGACTGGAGAAATTCTGAAAATTCATGGACTCTATCCGTTGATTACCTGCAGGCAAGAGACGCTGCAAAAGAGCGCGAAATCCCAGCCTGGGATACAGGAGCTAAATTCACGATTATATCAATTACCAGCGAACGATATTATTTGAGACTTGGCATAAAGGCTAATATAAAATAATTACATCAGTGGATCCCAAGTTTAAGCCACTGGCTAGGCAGCAAATAGTGGTATGAGGATATTGGAACTGCGTGCCATAAGATGACCTCCCGTGAACTCGGAGGAGAGGGGAGACGAATATAAATATAGGGTCGTGGAGACGGACTTACTTACTTCTGATAATGTGTTCGAGCTGTTACCACGTCAGGGGTGCGTAACTTGTGAATATTCCGTGCTGTTACGACGCCAGGGAGCATGTGTATATTTACTCGTGGAGTAGTGTTCGAAGTGTTAGAAAGTTACGTAGCACAGTGATTCGTGACGTGTAGTAGTTCATGTTACAGTCTTCAACAGTCTACTAGCAAGAAGAGTTCCAATATTTACCGAACTCATTAAATTAAAACCTACGGATAAGAGTGTGAGATTCTACAAAAAGAAATTACGAAGTACGTGAACGTGAGACGTATTTCATCAACTGATACCTGGTCAGCTGCGCGAACGCGTGACGGGAAATCGACTGCGCGCCCGGGCCGCTGTAAAGGGAGTCCCGAGGTATCCCATGTTCCTAGTGTCAGGGAAAGGAACGAAGAATGTACATTACATTAAGTGGGCTAGATAAAAGGCCAGAAATGTAAAGTTTCAGTTCAATATTAGTGTGTGTAAAATTGTTAAAATGTTAAAATTTTAAAACTTGAAATTTAATATGTGTAAATCTGAAAAGTGCATTGGATTACCTCTTCAAGCTGGCATAGAAACCAGTAGCATGCAGTGCTAAACTGACGGGGCCTGTGCTCCTCGTCCGGTTTAGCAGACCACAGGCTGAGATGAGTACCCATTAATATACATTTGTAGATTGCTGTCGTTAGCCGGAGGAAATCATATTCTTTCATTATGGCAACTTGATTGTGAAACGAACCGTTTCCGGCTCGTATACATTCAGAGATAGATAGACAAAGGGACAAATTAATATGTACATAATTAGATCAAGCACTCATCATAATTTTGATTATTTAATACAGTAGAGTAGGGTGGATTTGTTTATTAAAGTGCTGGAATTGTTTGAAATTATATGGAGCACGTTTCACGTAAAGATAAGATTAATATTCATTCTAGAAATGCTCAACTATGGTTTTCAGTTATCGGAAACTTTATAGATATTAAGGCATGTTGTAAGATTTTCCGGAAGTAGAGGGTTGCCAAGTGACTGTAATGGTTGTGGGACGGAATGAAGTCCATTGAATTGTCTGTAAATATCGATGATTATTTGTGCCGCGAAGTTTCGCCAGTGGACAGAAATAATAATAATCAGTAGAAGTGTCGTAGTAATTAATATGGGTAATGTGTAAATGCGTGTTTAATAATAATGCTTTGCGAATAAAGGCATGGGTCTAATTTGATAGAACGATTGCAAATTAAAGTAATTAAAATGTGGAGATAACATGTGGCGTGAATATTTTAATTCAGGCAGTAAATCCGATTTTAACACTAGTGGTTGATTTAACGTTTATTTTGGACTCCATAATAATCATAAATAGTTTTGTAGAAACGATAGAGGCACTTGTATAAGATAGTCACGCTATGTTGGAAGCCGAGAGTGATTTGAGCCAAAAGTTGAGGTCGGAAGTCGTGTGGGTCAGAAATACGGCACGAGATGAAAGTGGATTGTACTGATGTTGATGAAGAAATAGTTGTATCTTAAGGCCGACATTGAGGTCGTATGCCCAGACCGGTGTTATGAGTGGCAGTATAGAGTCCACGCACCGAGGGTTAATTAATTAAATGTTTTGAAGAGTCCCAGTGAATAAATGGGCTTCAAAAGGGAAAGGAAGGAATGATTTAGCACTTGCAGAGATTTGATGTATTTGCCCAAGTGCGAGGTGTTATGGGATTTGAGATTTGTCTTAGGAGGACATGGTCTCCATGAATTAACGACAGTCCGAAAATAAGGGAGTTAATGTTAATTTTAATGTAAGGTTGTGGGTTCGAATACCGTTATTATATCCCAACCGATATGAAATCGGGTCTTGGTGGTTCATATTTGGGAGTTAACATGTGTGACTAAGTTCTAAGGATTGAAATTAAAATATAAATTTTCGAAATAATAATAATAATACTACAAGTAAATCATTACTTAATTGATTAAGTGCCAAACTAGACCGGAATTGTAAAAGGGGTTATGCTTTAAACCTAATAATAGTGGACTGCCGTGTAACAAGCGAAATTAATTTATTATAAAATTAATAATAATAATAATAATAATAATAATAATTTGAAGAGGCAGAAGAAGAAGATTTTTTAATATTTCAGAACATAATAATGATGGTGGGAGTTGAAATGAAAATATTGAAATTTTCAAACTACTATAAAAATAGAATGATCTTTGAAGAATCAGAAGAAGAAGAACCTACTTTTTTATTTCAGATGATAATAATGAGAGTGAGAATTTGAAATATTAGAGCGAGGATGATTACGGGTTACGATAATCATGATCTCCACTATTAATAATAATGTTTATAATAAAATAATAATAAAAATATTTTTTATTTTTTATTATTATTTCGGATGATGATGATTAATGATACTAGGGAAGTCAGCTGGCGAAATAACGTAATAATGTCAGGTTGTTGTAAATAATAAGTTAAGTTAATATTTGTAAGATGAAGGCAAATCCCTACATCTGGACCATTAGGTTAGAATCACTTTGTAGTTTCCTTCAGTTAACGATTAGCATATCTTGGTTAGGAACCCGGGGAGAGTTTGTAGTTTCCCGGGTTGGTCTCATTTCAATAAAAGTGGAGGCGATGATAGCGCCCACTTGGCCAACAGGTAATTGGTCCAGGACCATAAATGGTCATTGTGTTAACGAGGGTAAATCTGATAACTTCAGATATCAACGGTTCCACCACCCAAATGGATGGGTGGTCAAAAGTGTCAAATATTGTGTAAAACATTTCAGGAATAATTTGCTAATACCGGCAAATTAAGGATCAACAGATTTGGTTGTGTGTAAAAAATTATTTTGTTTTACTTAAATAAAATGCTCCTTTAGCTTTTGCAATGAAACAGTTCCAGGTTCTTGTTCTTATAGAATAGTAAACCCTTGGTGACGTTTAAATATCCGTCCCCATTCCTAGGACGGAGCCTTCATAATTTCCCTTTGATCTGATTTTTAATATATTTTGTGTGTTTTATAATGAGCCTTAAAGTTAATGATTACAGTGTCCCGTTCAACCCTGTAGTACTGATTGGATGGCGCCCATACATGTAGTTTGAGATCTAATATCTCTATATTAAATTTTATTGTTTATTAGTTGCGATAGATTCGGACCGTAACACTCCCTGACATGAATGCTGGTTGGGACTCAGGCTTTGAGCGGGTACAACACGTTTCTCTATTTTTAAAGGAGATTCCAAATGCCAATTTTCACGTCTTTCGCGGTTTTGAAATACAGATATACTCATTTTAAAATTTCACCCACCATTTCACCCCCTTACAGACAGGATATCCAAGAATCCTTCCTTAGTGAACACCTACACTGTACTATAAACGTATCCGCAAAATTTCACTTCTTTATGTCCAGTAGTTTTGGCTCGGCGATGATGAATCAGTGAGTCTGTCAGTCAGTCAGTCTGTCAGTCAGTACATGTTATTTTATATATATACATTTCATTGGCACCAACGAGGGAACTTCAGAATCACACATTTTGCCATGTTGTAGACAGCCTATGTAACAAGAGCAGGCGCGCAGCCATTTTCCGATTGTTTCATTGCAGTCTGCCTCCATGGCTAAATGGTTAGCGTTCTGGCCTTTTGTCCAGAGGGTCCCGGGTTCGATTATTATTACAGTGAAATCTGCTCAAAGCGGAAATGCAAGGGTCCGAGTTCTTTTTCCGAGTCCGAGAAGTTTCCGGATTGAACAAAATTTTACAAAAAGATTTGCAAATTACTTACCCCTGATCCATTAGTCTAGTTTTGGTGATGCAAATCTCAGTAACACAATATCTTCCTGTACAGTAGGTTTTTATCACTCTCGCATAGGCCTGCACTATAACATACTCAACATATCGTGTACAGTATGCACTGTATGTAACGTACTCAGCGAAAATCGGACAATTTCTGCCTTATTCCACATGTTTAATAAACAAACTACAGTATACGTATAATACATTACACACAATACTGTATTTGTCAAATTATTCCTTCTTCCACATGTCTAACAAAGAGACCTGTTTCACCTTCCTTGATATCATGTCTTTCTCAAAACAGTCTTTAGGGCTGTACAGTAGCTCAAGAAGTCCGGTGAATTCTGCTTGACAGCAAATATCATAACGTCCCTGACACTCTCAATAGCTTGTTCATGAGTGAGTATTTTTTCCTGACTTTCTCTTTCCTCCTCCTCCTCCTCCTCTTCTGGCCTTCGTCCCTCGGATTACCACCTTCTTCATTCTCTGTACGGCGGATCTTCAGAAGCTGTACAGCAGACTGGAAACTGTAGTGAGTAGCAAGCTGGTCGTCGCTGTGAATGTATTCGTCTTCATTACATGCGAAATTCTGTTGTTGGCTCAGCTTAGATATCAGTGCAGCATTTCAGTCACTTCCTCAGTTGTGCCGACGTCATCATTTCTTTCAAATCCCGCTTTTGCAAAACACTTTACGACTGTTTGAGGTTTGATCTGCTTCATAGCCAAACTGATTCAGTTGACAACATCCAGTATGGAAACTGAGCGTGCAAGGGAGTAGGTGTTGTCAACTGTATCAACACTGTTGATCAGTGACCTCATCAATGAACGCCTGTAGTGAGATTTAAAGGTGTAAATCACTCCTTGGTCCATAGGTTGAACATCGCTGGTTGTGTTAGGTGGAAATCAGGCAACACATGAGGGTGACAAGTGACATCGTCGTGAAAAAGAATAATTTTGCGATTTTCCTTTTTCATCCTTTAGTTAATTTCGTTCAGCTATTCTTCCATTAAAGCACTGGTCATCCAGCCTTTCCCATTGCTCCCCCAAGTTACTGGCAGCTTGCGCAATTCCAAGTTTTTAAAACACCTTGGTATTGCTGATTTCCCGATTACCAGGGACTTTTCCACTTCCCCCTCCATGTTACAGCACAACAGTACTGTAAGTCTTTCTTTCGACACTTTACCCTTCTGCCAAAAACTCAATGAGTCCAGTAGCGTTATCCCTCGATAGTTGCCAGGCCGATTTTTGTTCCTTTTTTTCTTATATATTGGGGAGATGATCCCACCTTCCCACCCCTTAAGTATTTTACCACCTTTTAATATCCTATTAAACAGTTTTTTATTTCCTCCCTCATCTATCTATATTTGCCAATTTCCTTCCACACCATGTTATTTATACCGTTCGATCCACCCCCCCCCCCCCACTAGATTTACACTTAAGTTTGTCCAGTACATCCTGGACTTCCTCTATGTCATTCTTTTTGTCGAGTTCATAAATACCAACCTCTAGGTTTCTCCCTGGACTCCTTATCCCCTCTTTCAGCTTCCAGCAGTCCTTTCCCCTAATAAAACACTGACGTATATCACCTACTGATCATAATCAATCCTGGGTTGGACACTCCCATCTCCACCTTTGTTAATTTTGATTTATCCTTTCCCGAACTATCCCGCCCTGGTTTAACCTGCATTCTTTATTAATTAAATGTAGTTATTTCATTGACCATGCATTTTTCTTCTCGGCGATTTTCCTTTTATACTCCTTTCTTATGGTTCATGGTGTGGATTACTGTACTCACATCCGAGTTCGTGAACCATGGGCAACGGCTGAGTGGCCTAGTAACTGGTCCCGAGAGTCGGGATACCGATTGCTGTGGAATGGGAGTGGGCATCTCGGACATATTCTGAGTTATGGCCCTCCTTGTGCTCAGGCGGCTAGGACTATACAATTCACCGGTGGTCCATAACCCGTTAGAGGAGAGATCCTCACTTGGACTATGTGCAAGTAGGTTAGCATTCTGCTTCATGAATTTACCGAGCTCAGAACATTTTAAGCCGGCCTCGGACCTATGGGAGTAACGGAGTCCCACTCTGATTTGACAGGCGAGGGACTCCTTGGAAACAACTTGGCGAACGAAATGGAATTCGATGGCGAGCTATCAATATT
This sequence comes from Anabrus simplex, assembly GCF_040414725.1. Lineage (NCBI taxonomy): Eukaryota > Metazoa > Arthropoda > Insecta > Orthoptera > Tettigoniidae > Anabrus > Anabrus simplex. Next base: position 36,640,677 of record NC_090266.1, read on the forward strand.
AATGGGGCTTATGGAAGAAAGAAAGTAGGACTGGCTGAGTCAGCGAAGAGGATGCATCTGGATGTGTTAGGAGTAAGTGATATTCGGGTAAGGGGAGATAACAAGGAAGAGATAGGATATTATAAAGTATACTTGGCGAGTGTTAGAAAGGGAAGGGCAGAGTCTGAGGTAGGGTTCTTTAACAGGAATACCATTGCACGCAACATAGTTTCTGTTAGGCACGTAAATGAGCGAATGATGTGGGTAGATTTGGCAGTTGGAGGAATTAGGACTAGAATTCTCTCCGTGTATTCACCATGTGAGGGTGCCGATGAGGATGAAGTTGACAAGTTTTATGAAGCATTGAGTGACATCGTGGTCAGGGTCAACAGCAAGGATAGAATAGTGCACATGGGCGATTTCAATGCGAGAGTTGTGAATAGAACTGAAGGATACGAAATGGTGATTGGCAAATGTGGGGAAGATAAGGAAGCTAATAGGAATGGGAAGCGTTCGCTGGACTTCTGTGCTAGTATGGGTTTAGCAGTTACGAATATATTCTTCAAGCATAAGGCTATTCACCACTACACATGGGAGGCTAAGGGTACCAGATCCATAATAGACTATATCTTAACAGACTTCGAATTCAGGAAATCTGTTAGGAATGTACGAGTTTTCCGCGGATTTTTCGATGATACAGACCACTATCTGATCTCTAGCGAACTAAGTATCTCTAGGCCTAGGGTAGAGAAAGTGAAATCTGTCTGCAAACGAATAAGGGTAGAAAATCTCCAGGACGAGGAAATTAGACAGAAGTACATGGATATGATTAGTGAGAAATTTCAAACAGTAGACAGTAAGCAGGTTCAGGATATAGAATGTGAATGGGTGACATACAGGGATGCTGTAGTAGAAACAGCAAGGGAATGCCTAGGAACAACTATGTGTAAAGATGGGAAAAGGCGAACATCTTGGTGGAATGACGAAGTGAGAGCAGCCTGTAAACGTAAAAAGAAGGCTTATCAGAAATGGCTACAAACAAGGGCCGAGGCAGACAGGGATTTGTACGTAGATGAAAGAAACAGAGCGAAACAAATAGTTGTTGAATCCAAAAAGAAGTCATGGGAAGATTTTGGTAATAACCTGGAAAGGCTAGGTCAAGTAGCAGGGAAACCTTTCTGGACAGTAATAAAGAATCTTAGGAAGGGAGGGGAAAAAGGAAATGAACAGTGTTTTGAGTAATTCAGGTGAACTCATAATAGCTCCCAAGGAATCACTGGAGAGGTGGAGGGAATATTTTGAAAATCTTCTCAATGTAAAAGGAAATCATCCTGGTGGTGTTGGGAACAGCCAAGCTCATGGGGAGGAGGAGAATAATGTTGGTGAAATTACGCTTGAGGAAGTGGAAAGAATGGTAAATAAACTCCATTGTCATAAGGCAGCAGGAATAGATGAAATTAGACCTGAAATGGTGAATTATAGTGTGAAGGCAGGGATGAAATGGCTTCATAGAGTAGTAAAATTAGCATGGAGTGTTGGAAAGGTACCTTCAGATTGAACAAAAGCAGTCATTGCACCTTTCTATAAGCAAGTGAACAGGAAGGATTGCAACAACTATCGATGTATCGCATTGATTAGTACACCAGGCAAAGTATTCACTGGTGTCTTGGAAGGGAGGGTGCGATCGGTCGTTGAGACGAAGTTGGATTAAAACCGGTGTGGTTGCAGACCACACAGAGGCTGTCAGGATCAGATTTTCAGTATGCGCCAGGTAATTGAAAAATGCTACGCGAGGAATAGGCAGTTGTGTTCATGTTTCGTAGATCTAGAGAAAGCATATGACAGGGTACCAAGGGAAAAGATGTTTGCTATACTGGGGGACTATGGCATTAAACGTAGATTATTAAAATCAATCGAAGGCATTTGTGTTGACAATTGGGCTTCAGTAAGAATTGATGGTAGAATGAGTTCTTGGTTCAGGGTACTTACAGGGGTTAGACAAGGCTGTAATATTTAATCTTTGTTCGTAGTTTACATGGATCATCTGCTGAAGGGTATAAAGTGGCAGGGAGGGATTCAGTTAGGTGGAAATGTAGTAAGCAGTCTGGCCTATGCTGACGACTTGGTATTAATGGCAGATTGTGCCGAAAGCCTGCAGTCTAATATCTTGGAACTTGAAAATAGGTGCAATGAGTATGGTTTGAAAATTAGCCTCTCGAAGACTACCAAATTAATATCAGTAGGTAAGAAATTCAACAGAATTGAATGTCAGCTTGGTGATACAAAGCTAGAACAGTTCGATAATTTCAAGTATTTAGGTTGTGTGTTCTCCCAACATGATAATATAGTAAGTGAGACTGAGTCAAGGTGTCGTAAAGTTAATGCAGTGAGCTCGCAATTGCGATCAACAGTTTTCTGTAAGAAGGAAGTCAGCTCCCAGACGAAACTCTCTTTACATCGGTCTGTTTTCACACCAACTTTGCTTTACGGGAGCGAAAGCTGGGTGGATATGTTATTCAGAAGTTAGAAGTAACACACATGAAAATATGAAAGATGATTGCTGGTACAAACAGGTAGGAACAATGGCAGGAGGTTACTCGGGATGAGGAGATAAAGACTAATTTAGGAATGAACTCGATGGAGTATAAAATGGCATACGCATAAACCGGCTTCGGTGGTGGGGTCGTGTGAGGCGAATGGAGGTGGATAGGTTACCTTGGAGAATAATGGACGCGGTATTGTATTTCCCCCTTGTTCCGTAATGCAATTTACTTTCTCGGTCCCCCTCCCAACAACCGTTTAGGATATAGAATTTTCCTGCCTCACAAAACTCCAAGAGAAGTAGAGGTAGAGGTAGACCAAGACGACGATGGTTAGACTCGGTTTCTAACGATTTAGAGATAAGAGGTATAGAGACCACAGCACTAGTTGCAAATCGACGATTGTGGCGACGTTTAGTAAGTTCACAGAGGCTTGCATACTGAACGCTGAAACGCATAACAGCCTATAATGATAATATATGTATGTATGTATGTATGTATGTATGTATGTAAGTATGTAATACTCCTTTCTTAATCTACAAAAAATTCTCTTTCCTCGTTACCTTCAGTTAATCCACTTTTTTCAACGCCTCCAGTACTGCGCACATTAATACCGTGCATTCCTTATCGTACCAAACACACTCTCTACATCTACTTCTTTTACGTTCCAGCTCTATCCTTGCCACCCTCATTATAGGGTATTCAATTAGGTCCACGGCTCTGTCTATATTATTTTCCTTCAGGGCTAGGTACTTCCCAACCGCATCTGATTAATTCTATCTCCTTCTTCATGAGGTCTTCAATTTCTCTTTGTGAGTTCTCAGTCCATCTGCATCTGTTATATCTCTTACCATTTTCTTCTACCCCCCTTTCGACTCCCTCCCTTATCTCCTTTCCATTTCTTTCATTCCACACCCCTACCGGCGCGTGGTGTAATTCAATACAATCCTCAATCCCCATCCTTGCTACGTTTTCTAGCATATCTTCTGAACACATCACTAACACAATTGTATTTCCCCCTTGTTCCGTAATGCAATTTACTTTCTCGGTCCCCCTCCCAAAAACCGTTTAGGATATAGAATTTTCCTGCCTCACAAAACTCCAAGAGCGTCCTTCCATAGCTGTTTACTTCCTTGCCTTTACTTTTCCTTTCAACGCTTATGACTATTTCTTTGCTATACCTATCGCTTAGTTCCCCTATTCTAGCATTTCAGTCACCTAGTAATATCACTCCATCCTCCTCGTACTTTCCCATTATACTACTGTTCATTAAAGTAGCTCCTCGAAAAACTTATCGTTAGCATATGGAGATCCCTTAGGGTGACAATATGCACATGCTATACATACCTTCCTTTCTCTATCCTTTTTCCCCTAATTTCAATCTCAACCAGACATCTTCATCCATACCACCCCGAAGTTCTTCTACAAGTTCCTCAATCTCTTCCTTTATCTGTACAATTATTCCCCCGGCCGACCTCCCTTTGATCCTTATTTCCCTTGTTGCTTTGCATTTGACAATACATCCCCCCAGGATATCTCCTTTCTTTTTGGTAACCAAGTCTTCAATAGAGCAATGATATAGAAAATTTCCACCACCTTTATAACCTCAGCGTTCTCATTTGACTTAGTAATCCCACATTATTATTATTATTAACAAATCCTACCTTCAAGTCTAGTTATAAATTACAATCTCTAGTTTCTCCATTACCTTCCTTGTATTTACTCCTTGTCAGCACCACCTTCTCCTTTTCTATCACCTTTCCTTTCTGCTTTGAGAGTTTCTGGCGATCATTCCCATATTTTTCCTCTGTACCCATTTTCCTTCCCCTATAGATCCTTTAAGCTTCTACTTCCACCTTTCATCAGATTGCCTTTCCCCTCCTTAACCTCCCTCGCTTCACATCTCTCTTTATTATGCTCTCCTTTCCTGGATATCTCGACCCTCGGTCACCACCTCCACCTCCTGATCCCTTTGGCCTAGCCCCATACTACTGTTCTCCTTAGCCTTCGTTTATTTCCCTGCTTACCTCCATTCTTCGCTCCTCTTGATCCGTAGCTTGCCTCCCATCTTCCTTTGAACCCAGGTCCTCTTCCTTCTTGAGCTCTTCATCCATAGCCCTCAGATCTGCTATAGTCCAAAACCTCTTCGATTTTCCATTGGAAATCACCAGCCGCTGCCCGCTTAGATGCGCCTTCGGCCCCTGTGCTCTTGCTCTCCCTTGATGTTTCCTTAGTATCCTCAGATTCTCGTTGCCTTCTCTTCCCACGTCTCTCCTAATCCGCGTTTTCTTCCCTTTAAGGTTGCTCGAATTTCTTAATATTATCTCCGCCATTACGGTAGATAACAGTTGCACTTTTATTGGCCTATTGCCCTTTACTCTGCCTAACCTTTCCACATCGTCAATATCTACCTCACTGAAATTGATCTTCATCTTATTTTGTATGACGTCCGCTACTTTATAAATAGTCTCTATCTTGGTTTCTACTCCTTCTTCCTGCACCCGGTATAAGAATAAACAATTCTTCCTCCTCTCCTGGTCGTAGGCTGCTGTCTCTCTTTTCAAGCCATCCACCTCCTTTCCTAACTTCTAATTCTCTCTCTTACAACTGCATTTTCTCCATCGTTGTTTCTCACTTTTTTCTTGTTTCGTCTACTAATTCCTGCAAATATCTCTTCATGTCCTCACGCTCTTTCGATTGCCCCCGCATCATATTCTTCAGATGCTCGACCTGGGAAACTTCTTCAGAGACCTACTTTACTATCTTTCTTATTGCTTCCATATTTTCCCATCCCACGTTGCCATTAAAACTTGGCCAGGGGCTCAATTCCACTCCCCCAATACATAGAAATATTAAAATCACCCCTGCTGTCAGCATCATCTCCATCTTCGTTCCCATTACCATGTCGTTTCCTCCACTGTTCACTTCTTCTCTCTTTATTCTCCCCTGCCATCTTCCTATAGTTGCCCTGCATTATTCAAGACCGATCATTTTCCAATACTCTTCACGTCACTCTGCACTCCCTTCCGGCACTACACTTACACTACAAGCACGCTCGTCACACTATGTCTATGCTTGTCGCTTGTTCATGCTCGACGGTCATTTTACCCCTACCACAATTTTCCCCACGAACAGCAAGTGACTTTGAAGAGCAGGCTGGAAAAAACTATCCTGTTCCGTCGGCGTTGAAAATGTCTTGAGGTTCAAAGCCAGAAATTAAATTTCTCAGCTTCGATTTCCGCTCCGCTGCTACATTTCCATCCACGGATTCGCCACAGACTTCATTCCTTACGATATTGTGTCTGGTTTTGGAACTCTCCTGCCAACAAGTTGATGCTTTAAACGGTGTTGCCAAGTGATTTAAAATCAATCATAAATACTGACATGCATTTACAGACAACTTTTCTTTTTCACTCGCTACAACAACTTCCACTTCTTCGTTCAGAGTTAGTAACGCATATTTCTTAGCCATAGTGCTGTCTTCAAAACTGACGCAAGTTTACTGACGGGACACAAAGTAAGGGAACTGTTTACCTTAGAATTGGACTCAAGTTGTACATTAAAATAAAGATCTCTACGAACCATGGCAAGGGTCAGGCAATTAGTGGAGATTTTAATACCATTCTACCAGAAATTTGGGAAAACCGGGTTTTAACATCTCATAGTACACAACGCCGAGCTGGTCCCACCAAATGCAGAGCATGTTTTTGAAGCCGTGAATATTCGGTTTTGCCGTCGACGTTGAAGCATGGCCGGGATATCCCCATGATTTTTAGTGTTTAGGGTTATAGTAATGAACCAATTTTTCGTCCCCGTTTAACGTCTCTTGGTTTCAACTCATACGGGACCCAAGTTCCTTCTTTTTGAATCATGCCAATGGTCTTGAGACGTTTTGAAATGACTTGCTGTGTCACACCAACTGATCATGCCAATTCTTCTTGAGTTTGACGCGAGTCTTCACTCAGCAATGTCTCCAATTCTGCATCTTCGAAAACTTTCTCTCCTCCACCACTATGCCAGACTTCGGAGTTAAAATCACCGTTCCTGAAGCGTTGAAACCACTCACGACGCGTTCTTCCACTAATAGCGTCCTCACCATACGTACGTGAGAGCATTCGATGAGACTCAACCGCTGTTTTCTTCATATTGAAACAAAACAGTAACACCTCCCGCAAATGCCGAGAATTTGGCTCGTACACCGCCATGCTCAATCGAGAAAAACTTCATGATACAGACACACATCGACTAAGTTTGAATGGGGTTATGTTGACCGAGGTCCTAGCTAACTGCCTGACGTCTGCGAGCAGTTTCGTTAGAGTGCTACGTACCGTTGTCGCCATCCATCGGCAAACGGTGGAAGCAAAGTTGTACACCTTGCACCTATTTATATACCAAATTTGGGGGGAAAAGGAATTGATGAGGCTCTATCCACTATCACTCACAGCAGCCTTTGCTAAGCCTTCCATGTCATTCCTAGGCCACATTGTGCCGCCCGATGAGATTTCTATTGACAATTCTAGAACACAGGCCATCCGTGATTTCAAACCCCTTAAGGACATCAGAGGTATTGCCAGGTTCGTAGGCATGGTGAATTTCTTCAGGAAATTTATTCCTAACTTCGCTAACAGAGCGGCGCCCTTGAAGTTACTTCGTAGGAAAGAAGTCAAATTTGAGTGGGGACCGTTTCAACAAGCAGCTTTTGAAGACCTGAAATTAGCTATTTGCAACGCTCCTGTTCTTGCTATGCCTGATTTTTCAAAGGAATTCATCGTTCAAACCGACGCCTCGTCATCGGCGGTGGCTGCTATGCTTTTTCAGGAAACTGAACTCGGAAGACGACCAATCGCCTACGCATCTAGGACATTATCGGCCCAAGAGGACAAATATTCCATCTATGAACTTGAGGGTTTGGCAGTTTTATTTGCACTAGAGAAGTTCCGACTCTATCTGGAACATGTCAAGTTCGACCTGGAAACAGATAACCAAGCCTTTAGTTGGGTCTTAGCTAGGTAGTACTGGTCGTATAGCCCGCTGGGCCAACAGGATTTCTGCATTCCAGTTTGATGTTAGACATATCACAGGATCTGAAAATATTGCGGCGGACTAAGCCGCATGTTTTCTCATGATGTGGAGACCACCGAACAGGAAGGTAGTTCTTCTCTTCCCACGCCCATGCCTTCGGGTATTAATGCCATTCTAATTAGTGCCTCCATGTTCCTTAGGGATATTGAAAAATATCAACGTGAAGATCCAGTGCTGGCCCCTTTTACTGAAACCCTTTCTTCTGGGGAACATGTCGTCCCTTATGTGTTGAGGAACGGGGTTTTGTGTTGCCCGTCGAGGAATGACCAAAAGATGAAAGCTGTAGTTCCAGCTGTTATTGTGCCTATGATCTTCAAGTACTATCATAAGACCACTTTAGAGGGGCATTTAGGCATCTTCAATACTCGAGAAAAGATCCGAGATGTGTTCATTTGGAAAGGTATGGACGGTGAAATTCGTGAAATGGTAAAAGCTTGTTAATCTTGTTTGCTTAGTAAACCCACTCTGTCCACTAAGCTAGGTCTATTATCATCTCACCAAGCGTCGCGCCCCATGGAACGCCTCTATACAGACTACGTCGAACACTTCCCCCAATCAAAGGGGAACGCCAACAAATTCATTCTAGTGTGTTTGTAGATGGTTTCACTAGATTTTCCTGGTTACTTCCCACTAAGCTGGCAACAGCTCATTCCACCATTTCTTGTTTAAATACCATATTTTCTTCTTTTGGTCACGGTCAATATATTGTTCCTGATAATGCTAAAGCCTTTACATCCAACCACTTCCGTAAATTATGTTTTGATCTGTCTATATCACATGTAACTACTTCGGCGTATTATCCTCAACCATCTCTGGCTGAGCGGTTCAATCGTAATCTTAGATCGGCTCTTATCGCATTTCATCATGAAGATCATTCCATGTGGGATACTTCCCTGCATTGGCTGGCGTTCGCTCTAAATTCGGTGGTTCATGAGTCCCATAAGTTTACTCCAGCTTCTCTTATGTTTAAATTTAATCCTAACGCGCCGCTCTCTAACCTTTGGTCTCTCAATGATATTTTACCAGACACAATAGATCCGATAATATTATGGATCTATGGAAGAAGGCTAAGCACAACCTGAAAGTTTCTCATGAAAAGTTTAGGGAAGGATATGATCCTGGACGGGGGCCCACCAATTTAAATGTCGGAGATCAAGTCATGGTTAGTAATTTTGTTCCTGCCTGCAAGCTTGCTCCCAGATTCCATGGGCCGTGCGTCATTTTGGATTTTTTGACACCAGTTACGTTATTTGTAAGCAATCCAGCCACAGAGAGGATCTTTAGAGTCCACCTCTCTCAGGTGAAACCTGCATAATTGAATTGCTATTAGCCGCAAAATTTAGCAGGAGTTTGAAGGTTATATTTTTATTATTATTCGAGGCTATCTGCCCCGATTATGTTATTAAATTTGGTATAAGATCTTCATGTACGATCTTCTCCTCTAGTATTCTTGCTATTTATACCTTGGTGGCCATTACCAAGTTCCCGCCTCCTGCATCTCCGCACTATTGGCACACAAGCACTTTCCACGCCACCCGCCCCTCTGCATCACCAATAAAGATCGTACTCTCAAGTCTCCAACAACACTTCTCTGTCGCCTGGATGTTACTGTTTCAGTGCCCCCTCAGCCGTTCGCCGCCGTACTGCAACACCTGGTGAGAGAAACCGAAGTGGGGTAAGGGCGCACTCCACTCCCGTGAAGACTCCTTGTGAACGTCGCGCCGGAGTCCATCTCCCGGCAAAGGCTGAAGTGCCGTGACCCTACTGCCAACTCATCTGGGGACTGTACATAGACTTCTAATATGCGGCGACCATCACCACGACTACCCCTCTCATAGTAGCGGGAGAGGTGTATCTGAGGGTAGTTGAGGGGTCCGGACGACCTCAACTGGGTACCGGCAGCGGCGGCAGGTCTTGCCGTCAAATCTATCAACATGTATCAAACTGATACAACAACAAGGACAATCTAAATCTGCATTTAATAATTTTTTCTACAAATCAACTTGCGAAAAAGACTTAGAAATGTTCTTCAATTGAAATGTTTTCTTAAAATTCTTCTGCGTCACCCCAAGGAATGACATTCGGGGAGGGGGGAGCTCTGTACCGGGAGGTACACCTCAACGCCGCGTATAAAAAATTAGAGCCTAAAGGAACTCCTCTATCAATCAAAATGGAAACTAAGTAACACCTCTTCCATTTGTAAAATTGTAAAACTAGGAGCTTAAAGCCCAAAGTTGTTAAGGTTCTGAATCTTGGATTTTTCCTAACCGGGTTTCAAGATTGGCATTGCACCTGATTGTAACATTTCCTTCTGGAAATTTGTTTGTTGATATTGAAAGAAATATAACCTTTGTTAAAATTTTAATTCAATTCTTAGTAATGTAGTTAGACCCACTCAAGCTCGCAACTTCTTTCACCTCTTTCTACTCCACGGGTAACCCCGTAACAATTTTCGTAATTTCTTTCCGTTTCCACGTTAAACATATTCCGCTTTATACAATATAAACAACATGCATAGCCAGTGCACCGGGAACACAACTTTCGTACACATTGAACAAGTTTCCGCTGTATAGACGTTCCGCTTTGAGCAAGTTTTACTGTATTATTTGTTCCAACCCCACCATCTGCACCCTTAATTCCTTAATTCCAATGGCTCTGGGGTTGGGTATGTGTTGGGTATTCAGCATTAGAACTCATCCTTAGGACCCTCATCTTCACAGACATGCAGGTCGCATAATAGGCCGTCTACTAGGAAAAGACCCGCACCAGGCTTCTCTGTACCAAGCAGATCCCTTGTCAGATGGAGGAACCAGTGTTCAACACTCTGGCTATGTAATTGTATAGTCGAAGCTGGTACGTATTGGACATTCGAACAATTGAACACTCCTCGAAAATAATGAATTCCTAGTTGTTTAGCAAACGTAAAAACTTCATCGTGCGATAGAGCTAGATGTGGCAGTGCATTCAGTAGACGTTTTTTTTGGAGAAATGTAGATACCAAGCCCTTTCTTGCATGGCGCTAGCTTCATGTTCTCACCTTTGCCTCGTAACGCAATTGCCTCCATCGTCTTGTTACGACGTTCACTCTCTTTCAACTGTTGTTTCGCTTCTTCTACAGCTTTGACAGTTCTCGCTACAGCACTAGCACCACATAGCAGTGACCCTAAAGCTGCTAAGCCAGCAAACAGCGCAGGAAGAAATCCTCCTCGTTTTGGTACAGGGATAATTCGTGCACGTTTACTAAATATTGCTCATCACTTTGGAGAAATTCTCGCTCTTGCTGCGCGTAACGCCTTAGTAATAGCTACACGAGGATTGTATTCACCTGGAATAGCTTTTTGCGCAGCCTTTATAACATCCTTTCATCCAACAGTTTTTACTTTCTTCTTCTTCTTCATGTCGTTTGGATATCGTTGTTTCACCATGCTGTACACGACTTTACTAGTCAAGGGCAAATCATAAACTAACCGCTGCCTCTTGTTTCGTTTAATATATATATTACTATTACGTACTTTATGATTCAGTTATCATGAAAATTATAAAGCAGCAAGACACACTACCTGTTACCGACATTGCACCACATCTCTTACCTAGTTCTAGTACAACTACAAGAAAACATCATGGAACGTTGTTTCCTTTTACTGTTCGATGTATTATATCAGGTCCGTCGGGATGCGGGAAACAAATCTTTTACTCACACTTATTACTTCTGTGAATGGTGTACGCTTCGAGAATATTTACGTTTTCGCAAAGTCACTCTATCAACCGCTATATACTATTCTACAAACTGTAATGTACGATCTAGTTAAAGATGGAATAAGATATTTTAAATTTAATTCGCATGAGCAAGTACCATCACGAGACGATGTGCTTCCTAATTCTCTTATGATCTTTGATGATGTCGCAACATAACAGCAAAACGTTATTCGTGCATTCCTTAGTATGGGTCGGCATAAATATGTTGATTGCATCTATTTGAGCCAAACCTATTCTCGTGTGCCTAAGCAGTTGATACGCGACAACGCAAATGTTATTGTGCTTTTTCGGCAAGATGAGCGCAACATGCGACATGTGTATAACGATCATGTTAACACTGATATGACATTCGATGACTTTAAACGTATGTGTGCTAAATGTTGGTCATTACACCGTTACAGCTTTTAAGTTATTGATAAAGAAAGTGATGTACAGCATGGACGATATCGCATGGGTTTCGATCATTTTATATACATTAACACATAATTACAGTAACTACTTGATTAAAAACCATCATCATGTTAACATCTAGCAAGGAGATCACAAAACATATCATCCAAGCTCGAAACAATATTCGACGGAAATTTAAAGAGCTTAAACGTATTCAAGCAGACACGGATTTATTTTTAAAAACACAACTAAGTACACCACTCAAAGAAATTTTTAATTCTACTTCATTACCGCAGTCTACTTCAAGTTTTGCTTCTATGCAAACATCATATCATAAAGAGAAGCATGAAGAAGAAGAAGAAGTAAAGCATGAACAAGATAAGGAAGAGAAGAAGCAGGATGTAGATCAAGAAGAGGAAGAGGAAGATAAGGAAGAAGAAGAAGAACTTAATGATACATCGCCATCTAAGCGTGTTGAGTTTTTAACTACAGATGTTATTGCTGAAACACCTACTACATCGACGCAAAATCTACCATCTTTGTCTGAGGTTATGATTACACCAGAGTATCGCAATCAGTTTAGAACTTTTACTCAAGATACCTATGGATCTCTGTTTGCACCTTATATAGAAAAACGTTTTACAGGACAAACTGACACTACCTACGGTATTCGCCACCAAGATGACTGTTTCCTGTTAGGAAATTCAAATGTTAAGATTAATAACAACAAACTCATTGTAAAAGTTGTTACCTATAAACCTACGAAAGGACTCTTAGAACTTCTTTTCTCACGAATACCTGACAAGGATATAATTTTACAAGATGATCTTAAAAAATATAAAGCAACACTTTTTGCTACTGACGCAAAACGACGTAATTACAAGAGGACAGAAGCTGGAAATGCGAAACAGAGTTACAAGTATCGTGAGTTTATTTCTAAGCTGTTTCCGACTGCACGTAGTCTTGATGTTATCTACAAGCCTTTGTTGCCGTATGTGGATGTAAGATACTGGAATGACCCAAACTTACTCGTTGAACGATTACAACTTTTAAGAGCATCGCAAGAGGCTGGTCACACTGGTCACGGATCAGAAATTCTAGAAATAGAAGGAGAACTACGTTATGCCGGTATTATTTTGTAATGGCTCGTCAAGAGGAGACCTCACCTGTAAAGTAAACATCGCACATGAGTTACATAAACCAGCACGTCGCACCTACTGTCGCAGACGCGTTATTACACGAGGAAAAGATGATCTCTGGCAAGCAGACTTAGTATAAATGATTCCATATGCCTCTAGTAATAAAGGGTATAAGTATCTACTTACTGTTATCGATGTGTACTCGAAGTTTGCTTTTGCACAACCCGTGCGTTCTAAAACAGCAGCTCAAGTTAAAGAAGCATTTAAACATATTGTTGAAGAATCGAAACGCTGCCCAAGGCTTCTTCAAACTGATCAAGGTAAAGAGTTTTACAACAAGGATTTTTCTTCTTACCTCAAGTTACTTGGCATTCAACACTACTCTACGTTCAGCAATCTCAAGGCAAGTGTTGTAGAACGCTTTAATCGTACACTCAAAACAATGATGTGGCGAGAATTTACAGCACAAGGTTCATATCGTTAAATTGATCTGCTACCTAGACTTTTATCTACCTACAACGATACACCTCATCGCACTATCGGAACAAAGCCACGTCTTGTTACAAAGAATACACCTCGTATAAATGCTATTCATCTTGTAATTAAAACAGCTGATCCACGTCGCCTTCGCTTTAAAGAAGGTGATTTTGTTCGTATCAGCAAACCCAAGTCTATCTTTGCAAAAGTATACACACCTAACTGGAGCACAGAAATTTTTCAGATCAGAAGTGTTAAGCTTACTAATCCAGTTACGTATTTACTTCGCGATCTCAGAGGGCAGCCTATTGAAGGAGGATTCTACATCGAAGAACTGCAGAAAAAAATATCCTGATCACTATTTATTTGAATGTGTTATTCGACGTCGTGGCAATAAACTGTATGTTAAATGGCTTGGTTTTAATAACAGCTTTAATTCATGGATTAATAAAGAGGATGTACTTTAAATTTTATGTGTGTTTTCTTTTAATCCTCTACGTTTCCTTTCTTCTAAGTCGCTACGACATGCTGTAGAATTAAACAACACCTGTAATATGTTTTGACAATTCATATTTATTTTAGAATATATATACATTTTTATCCTTTGTTTATTTTACGGTCTTTGTCACTCAGTTTTCATTTTATTGCACCAACAACGACAAGTGCTGCTATCTTCTGAGCAGCTAAAGCACTAGGTAATAACACACACACGCACACACACAGCATAACTTTACGAAGCAGATTTTAACAGCTACACGACATACTCTATGCAGGCAGCATGTAACTACGTGTCAGGCGAACGTGTTCTAGGGCCGCAGGGGAGATGAAGCACGAAGAAAAGAAGATCAATCACTTTATTGATGAGTCCACGCCCAACATGCTTCCTCATTTTTTTCCCAGCACGTTTCTTCACCTTTTCCTTGTTTACTCTCTCCACAGCCATGATAAGTGTTTACAAGCGAAGGCAACTCGTTAGTTTTAGGTCCGTGATACAGTTTAATTAGTTGACATGTACCGCACTGTCTTACAGAAGGTCTTCTACCCAAACTCACGTGTTCATGATGTAAACTACACGTTTGAAGCTCTGACGAAACAGGATCTTGAGTCCACTCATGAGGCACCTTATCCCAAATCTTCTTTACAGCATTCGCAGCTACATTAACCAAAAATGCCTTTGGTAATGCATTTAACTCTTCTTCAGTGAAAGTGTTTAGTTTCTTTTTGCATGCAAAAAACTTTACGATCGCTTTTTCAACTGCGTTACACTTAGTATCTGTTAGAAATGACATGATGTCTTTACTCTACAAATGTTTCTTTTACACTAAGGTTATTTCGACACTGCAGTTTACATATGTTGTTCACTTCCCGGCATGCACTGCAACACAACCAATCAAAGAGCATGCATACATGTTGTAAAGACTGTTTACTTGTTTCTCTACTATGCTCTTTCGGAAGAGTTTTAAATGATGGGCACCCCAATTCATGCATGTCGATAATCTCACATGATGATGGTAGAAAATCACGCAACCATTCTTTCTTTTCACAACCCTTTAAAAGAACAAGATCTGCTCTTGACAAATGTGCATTCATCATTAAAGGTAGAAAGCGATAAAGTATTCCTTTTTCTTCCCACTTCAAACCTAAATTGTTTTCAATCCACTGAGTCTGCTTTTTATCTTCATCTGTTTGCAAACAGTAAGGAAACGGTGGGCTAAATACTAAACTAACAAGTTTTGGTGCCCACAACACACTGCAATCTAACACAGCCACCTCTTTAAACACAAATTTGTTTCCGTTTACTTTAAAGCCTTGCACATCAACTATTAATGTTTTCGTCATGTTTGCACTCCACTCCCTATCACTGTTTCTCGAAGACTAATGCTTTGAGTCAACGAACGGGTATAAACATGCGCACCTACAACAACGTCATCGCAGCAGCACATGCAAACTCTTGTTTTTATGATGCATACTTATTGCATTCTTTTACACCGACTTACTCTTAAGAAAACGGGCAAGTCTAAACATGCATGATGACGTCATCACTGCAGCACGTGCTTACTCTAGCTCCCCCGATGTATGGTTAAACTTCTTCGAATTTACCGCCACCACATTTCAACTAAAGAGTGCAGCACCGAGGTAAGCGATGTAAGATAGCGGTAACTGTGTTGAATAAAGATGGCTGTTTGTCAAAAAGAATTTTTCAAATTATCCGCCACCACATAGAGTGCGGCACTGCGCTCTCTTTATTAAAGATGGCGGATGACAGCTGTCAAAAAAAGGCACGTGGGTTTGTAAAGCACGTGGAGTTTACTACCACTACAAAGAGGGCAGCACGGTGCTCTCTAGACTAAAGATGGCGGATGACAGCTGTTAGAAAAAAGCATCTAGATTTTAAATTGCTCGCTACTACGATAAAGATAGCAGCACGGTGTTCTGTAGTTCTAAGATGGCTGCTTGTCAAAAAAGAATGTTTTCATATTATCCGCTACCACATTTCAACTAAAGAGTACAGCACTGAGGTTTGCGATGTAAGATGGCGGATGACAGCTTGCCAATAGATAATTTTTCAAATAGTCCGCCTCAAAGGTAAGTAGCTAAAGAGGGCAGCACGATGCTCTGTTTATTAAAGATGGCTGCTTGTCAAAAAGAATTTTTCAAATTATCCGCCACCACAAAGAGGGCAGCACGGTGCTCTCTGGATTAAAGATGGTGGATGACAGCTGAAGAGCACGTAGAATTTGTTTCCAAACAAGAGCACGTAGAATTTGCCGCCACCACATTTCAGCTAAAGAGTGCAGCACGGTGCTCTGTTGATTAAAGATGGCGGATGACAGCTGTCAAAAAAGCAAGTTGATTTGTTTCCAAACAAGTGCGCGTGGAATTTGCTGCCACCACATTTCAACTAAAGAGTGCAGCCCTGTTCTCTCTGGATTAAAGATGGCGGTTGACAGCTGTCAGAAAAGCACATAGGTTTGTTTCCAAACAAGAGCACGTGGAATTTGCCACCACCACATTTCAAAGGTAAGTAGCTAAAGAGGGCAGCACGGTGCTCTCTGGATTAAAGATGGCGGATGATAGCTGTCAAAAAAGAGCATGGGTTTGTTTCCAAACAAGAACACGTAGAATTTGCCGCCACCACATTTCAACTAAAGAGGGCAGCACGGTGCTCTGTAGATTAAAGATGGCGGATGACAGCTGACGAAAGAGGGCAGCACGGTGCTCTCTTGATTAAAGATGACGGATGACAGCTGCACGTGGCTTTGTTTACCGATTCAAATCTCGCGCTAGTTAGGTTAAGTTGGCAGCACTAAGGTTTAGGCCCGTCAAGATGGCAGCACTGAGGTTAGCGATACGTTGTTGTCTGTCAAAAAACACGTGGCTGTCAAAAAGCACGTGGATTTGTTTACCGATTCGAATCTCGCGCTAGTTAGGTTAAGTTGGTACTACTGAGGTTTGGGCCCGTCAAGATGGCAGTACTGAGGTTAGAGATGCGTTGTTGTCTGTCAAAAAGCACGTGGCTGTCAAAAAACACGTGGTTTTGTTTACCGATTCAAATCTCGCGCTGGTTAGGTTAAGTTGGTACCACTGAGTTTTAGGCCCGTTAAGATGGCAGCAGTCGGGTTAGCGATGCGTTGTTGTCGATGACAGCTGTCAAAAAGCACGTGGCTTTGTTTACAAATTCAAATATCTCGCGGGAGGAGCAGCGGGCCTCTGGGAAGGCCTCCCGGGTGGCGGTGGAGTAGGAGGCCCCTGGGAGGGCCCCTCGGATGGCGGTGGAGGAGGAGGCCCCTGGGAGGGCCCCTCGTGTGGCGGTGGAGGAGGAAGCCCCTGGGAGCCAGGAGGAGGTGGCGGCGCCAGAACTGTCCTATTATACTACTTACAATCGATGTCGTTATCCTCAGCGTGTGATCAGAACATTGATTGATGTGTTCAGAACACTACATAAGTGATTAAGACTAGAATCGAACACTGTACTCGATGCAACATGTGTTTAGAACATGTTAGGTGTACCTTTGTTCTAAGAAGATTAGATTGAAACATAACAAGACTAGAATCGTTGCTGTTAACTTTAACATGTAATCAGAACAATTGCAAAAGTACAACTTCAATGATTTGCCTAGTGTAAAAATCAAAAAACACACTGTACACGTGTACTTTTGCTCTGAACACATCAAACAATTGTTCGGTAAACGATATAGCGAAAGTACAACTTATGATATTCGTCTTGTGCGAAGAGAAAAATTTACAGAAAAACTATACTGCGTAGCTAACTCTCTCGGAAAACGATAATCTGATTTAATTACAATAGAAAAACATAGATTTAAACCCTGTTCTATTATCGAAAACACGGAGAGTAAAATTAAACAGAACGATTGGTGCTATAAGAAATACATTTGTTACAGTTAAGTCCCTAGCAGTCGAACAAGTTATAGCATAAACGTGTAACATGAAATATCAGTCAGTCCGTTGGTATGGGTTACAAGCATGCACATGATACAACATGTGTTTAGAACATTGCTTGATGTGTTCAGAACACTAGAAAAGTGATCAAGACTGAAATAGAACACTGTATTCGATAAAACATGTGTTTAGAACATTTTACGCGATACCTTTGTTCTAAGAAAATCAGATTGAAACATAACAAGACTATAATCGATGTCGTTAACTTCAACATGTGATCAGAACATTGACTGATGTGTTCAGAACACTAAATATGTAATCAAGACTAGAATAGAACACTGTACTCGATGTCGTTAACTTCAACATGTGATTAGAACATTGATTGATGTGTTCAGAACAAAAGGACTTTTCCTCCACCTCCTCCTCTTCCTGACTGCATCCTCCTCCTCCTAGGGCTAAAGGGCTAAAGGGCTAAAGGGCAAAAGGTCTCCTCTACTACCTTACTACGCTCTTCTCCTTCAGAAAGGCGTTATCTGAAGTAGGTACATTTTAACACCCTCATCGATCGCTATCAGCAAGAACGCTTCTACTTTGGTAAGTGTAGAAAATTAATCTTTATTGGTAAATGGTTTTATGTTCAGAACAAGGAATGAAACCTAGGGGTCACGTCTTATCAGAATTACCTAATAAAATCCCCGAGGTGGGATGAGTTGCGTTTTTCTAACAGAAATCAGTATCTGCTTGATTGTTTTATGTGTTTGGAACACTGAACTTTTTAAGATGACAGCAGTGAGGTTAGCGATGTTCCCTTGTTGGATTTTAAATTCCGCGCTACAACATGCATAAGGTGGCAGCCTTGAGGTTTAGTACCGTGAAGATGACAACAGTGAGGTTAGCGACGCTCTATTGTCCTTCAAAGAGAGGTTAGGGACCGTCAAGAAGACAGCTTTCAAAAAGCACGTGGCCTTGTTTACCAAATAAGAGCACGTGGCTGTGACGTCACGGTCAATGTTCACAAGATTTTTAAACATAGCTATTCTTTGTGCTTTAAGTTCGCTTACATAGGTTATGCTAAGATTGCAGCACAATGTAGCGGGAGAAGTTTAGTACTCTAGTGGATGCATGTATAATCGATAGGCAATGCGTACACGCTTTTAAAAATTGCTATTCTTACTGCTGCTGCTATGTTTACAATATTATTATACCTCGCTATTCTTTGTGATTTAAGTTCTTTCACATAGGTTATGCTAAGTTAGCAGCATACTTATAAGATTGTTGCACGCTCTAGTGGAATAAGTTTAGTACGAAAGTCGATGCATGCAAAATCGATAGGTGATGTGCACACGCTTTGAACTTGGCTACCCTTTGTGCTTTAAGTTCGTGCACATAGGTTATGTTAAGATTTCAGCACACACAAGCGATGGTCGCACGCTGTTGTGGAAGAAGTTTAGTACGATAGTCGATGCATACTTCATCGATAAGTGATGTGTACATGCTTTTAAACATGGCTATTCTTTGCGCTTTAAGTTCGTGTACATAGGTACGGGATACACAAATGCGATTGCTAAATACTTAAGCGGAAGAAGCCTAGTACGATAGTCGACTCATGCATCATCGATACGTGATGTGTACACGCTATTCTTTGTGCGTCATGATCACACCCATGAGTAGTAGCACACAATTGCGATAGTTGTACACTCTAGCGGGAGAAGTTTAGTACGATAGTCGATGCATGCAAAATCGATAGGTGATATGTACGCGCTTTGGAACATTGCTATTCTTTGTGCTTTAATTTTATACACATACGTTAGCAATACACATATGCGATTGTTGTACACTCTGGCGGTAAAAAATAGTCGATGCATGCAAAATCAATAGGTGATGTGTACACGCTGTTAAACATCGTTATTTTTTGTGCTTTAAGTAGGTGCGTATAGGTGCGTATAGGCTGTGCTAAGATAGGAGTACAATCTAGCGGAAGAAGTTTAGTACGATATCTGATGCATGCAAAATCGATAGGTGATGTGTACACGCTTTGAAACATGGCTATTCTTTGTACTTTAAGTTCATGCACATAGGTTATGCTAAGATAGCAGCACAATCTAGCGGAAGAAGTTTAGTATGAGAGTCGATGAATACAAAATCGATAGGTGATGTGTACACGCTTTGAAACATGACTATTCTTTGTACTTAAAGTTCATGCGTATAAGTTATGCTAGGATAGCAGCACAATCTATCGGGAAAATTTAGTATGACAGTCGATGTATGAAAAATAGATAGGTAATGTGTACACGCTTTTAAAGATGGCTATTCCTTGTACTTTAAGTTCATGCGTATAAGTTATGCTAAGATGGCAGTACAATCTAGCGGAAGAAGTTTAGTACGATAGTTGATGCATGCAAAATCGATAGGTGATGTGTACACGCTGTAAAACATGGCTATTCTTTGTACTTTAAGTTCATGCGTATAGGTTATGCTAAGATAGCAGCACAATCTAATGGAAGAAGTTCAGTGTGATAGTTGATGCATGCATAATCGATAGGTCATGTGTACACGCTTTGAAAGATGGCTATTCTGCGTACTTTAAGTTCATACGTATAGGTTATGCTAAGATAGCAGCACAATCTAGCGGAAGAAGTTTAGTATGATAGTCGATTCATGTAAAATCAATAGGTAATGTGTGCACGCTTTGGAAACATGGCTATTCTTTATACATTAAGTTCATACGTATAGGTTATGCTAAGATAGCAGTACAACCTAGTAAAAAACGTTTAGTATGACAGTCGATTCATGCAAAATCAATAGGTAATGTCTACACGCTTTGAAACATGGCTATTCTTTGTACTTTAAGTTCATGCGTATAGGTTATGCTAAGATAGAGGAAGAAGTTTAGTACGAAAGTCGATGCATGCAGAATCAATACGAGTGTTGTATACACGCTTTGTAACATACCTATTCTTTTGTACTTTAAGTTCATGCGTATAGGTTATGCTAAGATAGCAGTACAATCTAGCGGAAGAAGTTTAGAACGATAGTCGATGCATACATCATCGATAAGTGACGTGTACAAGCTTTTAAACATGGCTATTCTTACTGCTGCTTTGTCCCCAAGATTTTTTAAACATAGCTAATCCTAATGCTGCTTTTAACGACGTAGAGCTAAGGATTGATTACGTGACCGTGACGTCACAGCCACGTGGTCTTATTTGGTAAACAAAGCCACGTGCTTTTTGACAGCTGTCTTCTTGACGGTCCCTAACCTCTCTTTGAAGGACAATAAAGCGTCGCTAACCTCACTGTTGCCATCTTCACGGTGCTAAACCTCAAGGCTGCCACCTTATGCATGTTGTAGCGCGGAATTTAAAATCCAACAACGGAACATCGCTTACCTCACTGCTTTCATCTTGAAAAGTTCAGTGGTCCAAACACTTAAAACAATCAAGCAGATACTGATTTCTGTTAGAAAAACGCAACTCATCCCACCTCGGGGATTTTATTAGGTAATTCTGATAAGACGTGACCCCTAGGTTTCATTCCTTGTTCTGAACATAAAACCATTTACCAATAAAGATTAATTTTCTACACTTACCAAAGTAGAAGCGTTCTTGCTGATAGCGATCGATGAGGGTGTTAAAATGTACCTACTTCAGATAACGCCTTCCTGAAGGAGAAGGGCGTAGTAAGGTAGTGGACGAGCCCTTTTGCCCTTTAGCCCTTTAGCCCTAGGAGGAGGAGGAGGATGCAGTCAGGAAGAGGAGGAGGTGGAGGAAAATTCCTTTTGTTCTGAACACATCAATCAATGTTCTAATCACATGTTGAAGTTAACGACACCGAGTACAGTGTTCTATTCTAGTCTTGATTAAATATTTAGTGTTCTGAACACATCAAGCAATGCTATAAACACATGTTGTATCATGTGCATGCTTGTAACCCATACCAACGGATTGACTGATATTTCATTTTACATGTTTATGCTATAACTTGTTCGACTGCTAGGGACTTAACTGTAACAAATGTATTTCTTATAGCACCAATCGTTCTGTTTAATTTTACTCTCCGTGTTTGCGATAATAGAACAGGGTTTAAATCTATGTTTTTCTATTGTAATTAAGTCAGATTATCGTTTACCGAGAGAGTTAGCTACGCAGTGTAGTTTTTCTGTAGATTTTTTTCGCACAAGACGAATATCATAAGTTGTACTTTCGCTATATCGTTTACCGAACAAGTTGGCTACGCAGTATGTGTACAGTGTGTTTTTGATTTTTACACTAGGCAAATCATTGAGAAGTTGTACTTTTGCAATATCGTTTACTGAGCGAGTTAGCTTCGCGATATGTACACAGTGTGATTTCGATTTTTACACCAGTCAAATCATTGAAGTTGTACTTCTGCGATATCGTTTACTGAGCGAGTTAGCTACGCGACATGTGCACAGTGTGTTTTTTTGATTTTTACAGTAAGGAAATCATTGAAATTGTACTTTTGCTCTGAACACATCAAACAATGTTCTGATTACATGTTAAAGTTAACAGCAACGATTCTAGTCTTGTTATGTTTCAATCTAATGTTCTTAGAACAAAGGTACCCCTAACATGTTTTAACACATGTTGCATCGAGTACAGTGTTCGATTCTAGTCTTAATCACTTATGTAGTGTTCTGAACACATCAATCAATGTTCTGATCACATGCTGAGGTTAACGACATCGATTCTAGTCTTGTTATGTTTCGCAAGTCTAAACATGCACAATGATGTTATCGCCGCACAGTCTTGCCTTCGCAATGAAGGTTTAAACTTGTTCGATAGAGCGATGCCTTGACATAGGTAGAGGCCTTAACAGCTTATGTATAACCGCTATTGTTAGAAAAGCACGAACAATTTTTTTAATTACCCACCACCACATTTTAAAAGTATGAGATTTAGTGCTGTAAAGATAGCGGCACGATGCACTGTTGATTAAAGATGAGAGCTGTCACAAATTGCCCTCCACCGCTTGCATAACTGTAGCCGTCATCTTGCGCAGTAGCCACTAAGCTAGCTTTCTTCATAAGTGTAGCCGCCATCTTGTGCGAGTACCCCTAGGCTGTCTCATAAGGAGCTATGTATAGCCACCATTGTGTGTCCGCCATCTTGCGTAAGCATCCCTAGGATGTCTCAAGCCATCTTGTGTAAGCACCCTTAAGCTGTCTCATAAGAGCAGCTGCCATCGTGTAGAATTAGATAGCTGTCAATGCCGATGGGCTTAAATAGGAATCGAACCGTTGATCTCATCATTAGACTATGTTTTTCTTATGCTATCATGTTCCTGATACTGCAAACTTAGGTATTATGCTGAGAAATTTTGTCCGTTATGCTCTAAGATGCACCGTTTTCAAGATATTTAACATTTTGCATTTACGCCCCAAGTTTAATGAATCGAACCAGCACGGTACGTTATACTCTCTACCATAACTAGACCTGATCATGTTACGAAGACTTGCTTCAATACAAGCTAAAACAGAGCAAATGCCAAAGGGTCTAAGTAGGAACTGAACCGTTGATCTCATTATTAGACTATGTTTTTCTTATGCTATCATGTTCCTCATACTGCGAACCTAGGCATTGGGCAGAAAAAGTTTGTCCGTTTTGCTCTACGATGCACCGTTTTCGAGATATTTAACATTTTGCATTTAAGCCCCAAATTTAATGAATCGAACCAGCACGACACGTTAGCCTCTAAGCTAGCTTTCTTCATAAGAGCGGCAGCTATCTTGCGCAAGCACCGTTAAGGCGTCTCATAAGGAGACGTGTATAGCCACCATCTTGTGACCGCCATCTTGCGCAAGCATCCTTTGGGCGCCTCAAGCCATCTTGTGCTAGGACCCTTAAGCCGTCTCATAAGAGCAGCCCCATCTTGCGCAAGCATCCCTAAGGAGTCTCATAAGGAGCCATGTATAACTGCCACCTTGCGTAAGCATCCCAAGGGAGTCTCATAAGAACGTATGTATAGCGGCCATCTTGCGTAAGCACCCTTAAGGAGTCATGTATAGCCACCATCTTGCGCAATTAGCGTCGAGAGATGGCTGCCGTAGAATTTTTCTTTTTAAATTATCCTCAGCATATTTCAAAGGTATCTAGCTAAAGATGGCAGCACGGTGCTCTCTGGATTAAAGATGGCGGATGATAGCTAACAGAACTTTTCAAATTGCCCTCTACTACATGCTTAAGGTAGTAGCCATAAAGAGGGCAGCACGATGCTCTGTAGGTTAAAGATGCTGGATGACAGCTGACAAAATTGCCTGCATGATAGCAGCACAGTGCTCTGTTGATTAAAGATGGCGGGTGACATCTGTCAAAAAAGCACGTAGGTTTGTTTCATAACAAGAGCACATAGAATTTTTCAAATTATCGACCACCACATTTCAACTAGAGAGTGCAGCACGGTACTATCTTGATTAAAGATGGCTGCTGTCACGTGGATTTGCCTCCCACCAGAGTGCTGCTTTTCAAATTATCCGCGACCATATTAAAAATATGCAGCTAAGGAGGGCAGCACGGTGCTCTGTTGATTAAAGATGGCGGATGACGGCTGTCAAAGAAGCACGTAGATTTGTTTACAGACTCAAATCTCGCGCTAGTTAGGTTAAGTTGGTACCACTAAGGTACCCGTCAAGATGGTATTACTGAGGTTTGCGATACGTTGTTGTCGATGATAGCTGTCAAAAAAGCACGTGGCTGTCAAAAAGCACGTGGATTTGTTTACCGATTCAAATCTCGCGCTAGTTAGGTTAAGTTGGTAGCACTGAGGTTTAGGCCCGTTAAGATGGCAGCACTGAGGTTAGCGATGCGTTGTTGTCTCTCAAAAAGCACGTGGATGTCAAAAAAAGCACGTGGCTTTGTTTACCAATTCAAATTTCCCGCGGGAGGAGGAGCAGGCCCCTGGGAAAGCTCCCGGGAGGAAGAGGAGGCACGGGCCCCTGGGAAGGCCCCTCGGGAGGAGGAGGAGGAGGAGGCCGCAGAACTGTCCTATTATACTACTGGCATATAAGGTGCCGGCCAACCGATCAGAGAAACTCACTGCTTTTTCCGCGCAGCAGGCTGATTTGGTTGTCAGGAGAGACATGCGCTACGCAGCGCGTGTTCAAATATCGGTAGAAATACACTAATAAAAGCGGAAGAACACTTACTCGGGGATTAAAGGGCAGGCTCAGCTTTAGAGCCTTAAGGGGCACCTCGCTCGCGGCTTGTACCTAGTTATGGCCAGAGTCACTTCATTGCTGGTTGCGAAGAAAGGTTTGACTTGTGCGACGTTATATCAATAGCAAACGGAAAATGGAAAGAACTAAGAGTGATTTTGATTGTGTGGCAGGTAATATTCGTAACATTGTATTAAAAGTAATTAACAAATCGATGTATAGCACAGCAGCCCCGAAGGGCCTTGGCCGAGTAAGGGACCGCTGCTCAGCCCCGAACGCCTGCAGATTCGAGGTGTCGTGTGGTCAGCACGACGAATCCTCTCGCCATTATTCTTGGGTTTCTAAACCGGGGCCGCCATCTTACCATCAGGTAGCTCCTCAACTGTAATCACGTAGGCTGAGTGGAGCTCGAAACGAACCGCAGAACAAGGTAAAAATTCCTGACCTAGTCGGTAATCGAACCCGTAGCCTCGGGGTAAGTGGCATGCACGCTACCTCTACACCGCTGGACCGGCATAATATTTCCATAGAATTTGTGTTTTATATCTACATGGGAGGAGAATTGTATTTTGAAAATAATTAAAATTAAGTCTGAAGTGCGACGTACATACAAGCTATTCGCTTGAGTAAGCATATATTCATCGTACGCCGGGCGAGTTGGCTGTGAGCTTGCATCCGGGAGATAGTGGGTTCGAATCCCACTGTCGGCAGCCCTGAAGATGGTTTTCAGTGGTTTCCCATTTTCACACCAGGCAAATTAAGGCCACTGCCGCTTCCTTCCAACTCCTAGCCCTTTCCCATCCCATCGTCGTCATAAGACCTATCTGTGTCGGTGCGACGTAAAGCCACTAGCAAAAAAATCATCGTACTGTAGTAATAATAATAATAATTTTATTTATGCCTGTTTCTTGGTACCGGGTCGGAGATGAGGTGAGGTGAATTTATATGGCAATTTTTTTTACGGCGGACGCCCTTCCTGACTCCAACCACGAGCTAAGGAAGAAGAAATGAATCTTTGTGAATGAAACCGGGTAAGGAGGTGGAAATAATCGTCTGTGGCCTATGACTAGGAATCGCCCCGGCATTTGCCTGGAAGTAAGAATGTGAAACCGCAGAAAATCCATTCTCAGGACAGCTGACGTTGGGTTTCGAACCCATGCGTCTCCCGAATGCAGAGTTTGGCTCCGCAGCCGCAGAGAGTTAGCAGGCGCAGCCACTCCATTCAATAATAATAATAATAATAATAATAATAATAATAATAATAATAATAATAATAATAATAATAATAATAATAATAATAATAATAATAATAATACCGAGCTCGATAGCTGCAGTCGCTTAAGTGCGGCCGGTATCCAGTATTCGGGATATAGTAGGTTCGAACCCCACTGTCGGCAGCCCTGAAAATGGTTTTCCGTGGTTTCCCATTTTCACACCAGGCAAATGCTGGGGCTGTACCTTAATTAAGGCCACGGCCACTTCCTTCCAACTCCTAAGCCTTTCCTATCCCATCGTCGCCGTAAGACCTATCTGTGTCGGTGCGACGTAAAGCCAATTGTAATTATTATTATTATTATTATTATTATTATTATTATTATTATTATTATTATTATTATTATTATTATTATTATTATTATTATTATTATTATTATGGCCTGTGGCCTTCAGAGAAGTCTGGTGGAGGTTCTTGGATTTAACACCAGTTGGCAACGTGAATTCTAATGTTGAACACGACACAATCACACACTCACCTTACCCTGAGCCTGAGGAGTAAACTTGAAAATGAAAACCTACAACCTGTTTTCGAATCACTAACCGGGTCTGGGATGTAATGAGTGAATCATATATAGGCTATTAGTACGATGGGTCGCCACTCCCAAAGTGATTTATTGATGACTGATAGAAGCTATGAAATGAGAATGGAGAGTGTTGCTGGAATGAAAAATGACAGAGGAAACCGGAGTACCCGGAGAAAAACCTGTCCCGCGCCCGCTTTGTCCAGCACAAATCTCACATGGAGTGACCGGAATTTGAACCACGGTATCCAGCGGTGAGAGGCCGACACGCTGCCGTCCTTGAGGCGATCGGAGCTCGTGGAACAAAGGGCAGTTAGCCGGGAAGCCGGACATCCTACTATACTCACATATCTACGTATCGACATCGGGAACAATATCGGGGTAGGGTGCTGAATTAGAGAGAAGCGAAGTGCGAAGGAAATGTGGATAAGTCTTTAAGAATTACTTCTGTACGGCATGCTAGCGTCGTCAAGTGAGGAGATGCCTCTTGCTTGAATGCTGAGCACCTGCCAACGTGTTCCTTCACGACACATGGTGGTGGTGTGTTTGAGACTTCGAGAGGCTAAGTCGAGATTTTAATTAACCCGATCGACGCAGAGACACGATAGTTAAAAGTTTACGTGCCCATGTTCTTTGGGTGCGTGGAATTAAATTGTAAATGCTGAACATCTAAAAATGTAGGATTCTCGCAATGATTCACTTTTCTGTATCTTTAGTTACACGAAACTCGACTGTCTGTACCTGCAAGGCCACAGAACAATGTCCTGGAAGTAATTCCCCAACCTGCCCTATTACAGAACGTCTGGGAAACAGATGTCTCTGAGATAAGGGGCACTTCCCGCACCGCTCGTGCGCTTCAGCCTGACAAATATCAGGTTAATATGACGATGGAGTATTAGTGTCTTTGGTGAATACTCTGCTTAGATTGAAGGGGAAATGAGAAAATGAGGGAATTCTCACGACCTCACATTTTATCCCAAGGATTGCCTCAAGGTTTGTTTAGAAGTTTACATTGTGGGAATTAAAAATATAAGCTGAAGTTCTTCAGACCATTCATCATCTTCACATCATCAACATCATCATCAACATCTTTCCCCTAATACAGTTCCTGTCGGTTTGAGTCAGTCATGGGACTTCTCGTCATTCCAGAGTTGTCACATACCTGACATCAGAATACGGGACAGAGGCTCGTAGTTATAAACTTCGTTTGTAAATGATACGCGTATTATTATGTTGACATCATAGTGCGTTTATTAATGCATGCCTTAACATTTATACACAGACTGACACTTACAGTACCGAGCAACATGGCCGCGCGGTTTGGGTCATGTAGCTGTGAGCTTGTATTCGGAAGACGATGGGTCCGAACCCCACTGTCGGCAGCCCCAAAGATGGTTTTCCGCGATTTCTCATTTTAGACCAGGTAAACGCTGTTGCTGTATCCTGTCTTAAGCCACGATCGATCCCAATCCTAGACCTTTTTCTATTCCATCGTCACTGGAAGACCTGCCTCTGTCGGTGCGACGTAAAACGAATAGGATAAAAACTTAGTTTATTTAATTATTCATATTGCACCCATAAGTGGCCTTGAAAAGGGCACAATACCGGTTTTTCAATTTCAATATATTTTCATTTCTCTGAAGTCCTGTTAACAGTTTATTTGTTATTATTAGCTATTTCATAAAAGTCTCTGCATGACATTTAAAAAATTTACAGAAATGAACGGCTCAGACTAATCAAGTCAACAAAACATGCGGTGGACTCGGACCACCTCAAGGTAGCTCGCTATTGCGCATCTCATTCACCAGGATGGACAATCTGAGAACTGCAAACAATAAAATTTAAAAATCAATTTTAAAAATCAGCATATTCACACCAGATAAAGAAACCAACGAGTGAAGAAATCAATCCTCTTTGAAAGAAAGAAGAACAGCTCATGGTACTTATGAGAGGTGGAAACACTGGCGTACTTCTCTCCAGGTTCAAAATACGGGACAATTGCCGTCCCGGATAGGAACTGTCCGGGACGCGGGACATTTAACACGCATACGGTACTGTCCGTAAAATCGGAGGCGTCTGGCTACCCTGCCTCCTTCACCTCTCTTCCCACTATCCTTTTTCTGTAATTCTGTTCCAATCCAGGTTCCTTCTACTTCAAGGACCTGCTCAGGGTCTCCCCCCAACTCAGCCTCCATCATCTGTTCCGCTACTTTCCCTGTCCCATTCCCCTTGCTTGTCCAAATCATTTTAATCTATTCTTCTCAGTTATGTCAGTCAACATTTTTACTCCTATTTCCTTCCTGGCATTTTCATTTCTAGCTCTGTCTTTCCTTATCTTTACTGTTGCACAAGGCCGTAACCGGAGAGAGGGGGGTTGGGGGCGTTCAAACACTACCCCCCATTCAATGGAATTTGACATATTTAAACAGCATGAACGGATTTTCGAAAATTCAACCTATTAAACAAAAACTATTATGAAGTCAAGAATTTGGAAATTAAACAATTGAATTTAGCCTCTAGAACTGCGCCCTCTTGAAAGTTTTCTCAATGAATGTAGTTAACAAATTTACTGAAAAAGTGATTTGAAAACTTTAATATTGGCGAGATTTGTTTGTTTTAAATTGTTTTAACACTATCAAACAATTATTTGCACTCCAGAGGAAGTTGTTGTCTAAAATGTTTTGCTTGGGCCTCTTATTAGCGCCGTATAAATACAACAAAAAACGGAAAACATAAAATATATTGTCTTAATGATGAAATAACTGTATATTTAAATGGTTATACGCGTAGGAACTTATGATAAATTTTGTCTTCGGTTTTCGACACGTTTGTCATCAGTCCATGCGGATCAGGTTCCAGATTACTTAAGAGATCTTCATTCCTGGTCATTTTCCGTGCTATCTGCGATCAGCACTAATCCCTGTTAAACGAATGCCGGGTGCATTTCCGGACGGAGACGTATTCACTGACCATTCACCCTGAGATCTGGACTTTCAGACATACGTCAGCACTTGAAATAAACATTCTGAAGACGATTTTCTACACTTTATAACAGTCAATTCAAATAACCGATTCGTTCTTGTAAACACAGTATTCATTTTTAGTCTCAAATTGTTTAGAGACCTACAAGATTCGTGTATACAAGTGATGAAATATTACAATTTTAAGTGAAGTTTCTTCAAAACGAAAGGAAAGTATAATATTCCCCGATTAAAGAAGTACGTATTTGTAAATACTGTATATTTATATTTAAATCTCAAAATTGATACGAACAAATTATTATTCAAAAGACAACATTTGGTACTTACAAAAAATGTATTTGTCCTATCTACACATAATTTGAAAAATGAATTCGTGACATACAGACTTGAATAGTGAATGGAAAATTATAACCATTTTTTAAAAGTCAGTTTAACGTCCAGGTTTGGTTTCTTCCCTGGTCTCAGTGATAATTCCCACCTTACCGCCTCAAGTGCAGTGTCCTGGAGCGTGAGATACAACTGGGAAGGAACACCAGTAACTCACCCAGGCGGCCTCACCTGCTGTGCTGTATAGAGGCCTTGTGGCGCTATAGGAAGATTGGAAGGGATAGACAAGGAAGATAGAAGGAAGCAGCCGTGGCCTTAAGTTGGGTATCATCCCGGTATTTGTCTGGAGAAGAAGTGGAAAACCACTTCGTGGATGGCTGAGGTGGCAATCGATCCCCCTCTACTCAGTTGACCTTCCGAGGCTGAGTGGACCCCGTTCTAGTCCTCGTATCGCTTTTCAAATTTCGTGTCAGAGGCAGGAAACGAACCCGGGGCTCAGGGGGTGGCAGCTAATGACACTAACCACTGCACCAAAGAGACGGACAGTGATAACATAAATGATTCAAAATATGTGAATTGACCCCCTATTTCACCGACATTGTCCAAATGAAAAAATATATATCTCATATATTTTGGCTGTAGGTAACATTAAAAATTTGAAAAATTATAAATCTATAAATGCAAGTTATCAATTAATGAAATTCACGTATGACATATAAACAAGAACAAACACACAGAAATATTATCACATTATCGAGCCACTGTAAGATTTTTCAGAAATGTGTCAAACTTGTAAATATTTTTTAAATAATTGTTTGGTTTCCTCCATTTTTAAAGAAATATTGCGCCGCCCACTATGCGCGGTTACATAACCCGCTCACTTGTAATAGGTAATGCTCTAAAATGTCTGAACATTTTTATTCGATTACGTATTTCATAACTGCATAGGAATTTAACGTTTTAATTTGGTGATGGTGGTGATTATTGCTTTGGGAGTAAGTTCAACTATGCAACGTCCGCCTTCGTAGCTTAACAGTTAGTGCTATTAGCTGCCATAACTGGAGGCCCCGGGTTCGATTTCCGGTACTGCTAAGGATTTTAAAATGGCGGGAGGGCTAATGGCACTCCACTGGGAGTGTGTCTTAAAAGAGCTGCACAAGATCGGGACGAGGACTCCATGCTGGCCTTTGATCCAACAAGTTCCGTGTTTTATCCCGGCCAGGTCGGGGACTCTTCTGGTTCGGGGGCTGGGTGTTTGTGCCGTCTTCAGCATTAAAATTCATCTTAGGTATGACGGCATCCTTACAGATGAAAATGATGTTATTATTACAATTATTATTATTATTATTATTATCATTATTATTATTATTATTATTATTATTATTATTATTATTATTATTATTATTATTATTATTATTATTATTATCGAGGAACCAGTCTTTATTGACCCTAAAACCAAACAAAACCCAATGGCGCAAGAGCCCCGAAGGGCCATGACCTACCAAGCGACCGGTGCTCAGCCCGAAGTCCTGCAGATTATGAGGTGTGTTGTGGTCAGCATGACGAATCCTCTCGGTGGTTATTTTCGGCTCTCTAGATCGGGGCCGCCATCTCACCGTCAGATACTCCTCAATTGTAATCACGTAGACTGAGTGGACCTCGAACCAGCCCTCAGACGCAGGTAAATATCCCTGACCAGGCCTGGAATCGAACCCGGGGCCTCCGGGTAAGAGGCAGGCACGCTACCCTTACACCGCGATGCTTGCTTCTATGGACCCCAATCACAGGAAATGTAAAAGATGTCCGACCTGCGAAGAACGAAGACATGGAAAAAGGAAAGCCCATGGAGGGGTGAAAATTACAGACTCGCTGAGCCTTGCAAATCTAATAAAGTCGGGGTCGGAAGAGATCAAGTGTTGGCCAAGGGAGGAGTCTGAAACAAGTATGTGGAAGCAACAGCAGATTGAGCTAGGGGAATCCACGCTCCAGGTCCTCGTATGACAAGCAGAGTATTTAACCATGCCTGTCCATATATATTTTCTTAATGTCCTCCTATAGCTTTTGCTTCGGAAGTCCCTCCCCCCTCGAAAAAATTCCTTGTTACGGCTTTTCTGTTACACTTCTTAGGAATTTTATTTCACTGTCTTGAAGTTTACTCTGCTCTCTTCTTAACGCAGCCCAAGTCTCCACGGCGTACACCAATATGGGTGCATAGTACCTCTTACACTGTGTCGATGTCGGTACCGTCTTCTTCCAAGCTAGATTCCGTTAGAACTCATCATTTCGCATTAATTCACTTTCTGTGTGTTTGAAGATGTCCACAATTGCAAGGTTCTGGTGATTTTTCACATTGTTAACGTGTATTAAATGATCGGATTAATTTGTTGAGGATACTTACACCTATACTGTATACTAGTAAGGGAACAGAAACGTTTACAACAGTCGAAGTAAGACAAGGTGTTCACAGGCATTTTGGAAAATAGTGAGTGATTACTATTTATAATTTTGACCATTGTTATAAGTCGATTGGTTGGTATTGACAAAATGCAATAATCAATGTTATATGGGTCTGCCTAGTAAATACTAATTTGTGACAACAAATTGTCATCTACATTTTATTTAGTTCAGTACATTTTTTGGATTATATTCTAATCCCTTCACTAGCCTTCTTAGAAAATAGTCTTAGCATATTAAAACCTTTCATTCTGTTACTAAGATATGTTTCCTAAAATAATTGAAATACATAACCTTTGAAATAATGCTTACCATTACACTGTTCAAACATTACTGTGTTATATTACTTGCGCTTATCATTATACATAATAATTGTCGTGAGATAAGATAAAAGTTCACTACCGTAACTTTACTTATTCACTATTTTAAAATTGTTAAATAGCCTATCACTTCTCTATTGCACAGTCCCTTGTTTTGTTCTCGTATCAGTTCATTGAGATGTTCTTCTATTGGTGTACTAATGTCTAAGGCGAATCGATATTATATACATTTCTCACTATTAGTCAACCAGGCTTCCCAACAATTGGATGCCGTTATGCATCAGTAGACTAAGCGCCATTTCACGAAAATTGAGATTTTAGCGCCATCTTGTAGAGGAAGGCTTGAACAATTTATAAAAAATTCCCCACTGCATTACAAGAGGCCGTTAATTGTTAGTAAACAGAAAACCTAAGCGACAAAGCGGGAATCAGTAAAAATGTAAATTGCATCAATAGACCAAGCGCCACATTCCTCACATTGCGCGCGGATGACAGCGAGGGTGCCCGGGTTTTCGATAGTGCTGACATTTTTACGTGGTAATACATTGAGTGGTTTATCAAGTGACGAAGTTCAGCAATGTATCAAGTACTGATTTCGAGATTGAATGAACTGAGAGCAACAGTCTTATTACCTGTCCAGTGTGTATTTATGGGAGAAAATATCTTTAATCGCATTTTCTGTCTCAAGCAGAACAAAACTTCCCCATAGGCTTAAAAAAATCACGTCAATACTGTACTCTCAGAATATTATAGGCCTATCGCGAAAGAAAATCCATTCGAAAATTGTATAGACTACAATGGCTCATGCCTTACCATTTGTATTTGACTCAGGTAAGTTGAAATTCCTCAAATCAGTAAGTCATTATAGCAACGACTTTAGAGAATAGCTTCCCTTCTAGAATTTCTCCATCTAAAACTTAAATAATGTACCGGAGTTGTGGCGCGAGTCGTAGTGGATCAAGCAATTACCGGGCCTTTCCAGACAGTAGGAGATTCAGTTTTTAATCATGGCTGCCGCCACGTTATATTTTTTGATGATTTACTCAGTAGATACTCAACAATTAGGGGTTATTGGTGTAGCATCGTGATACATTATTCGCATTTGAGAAAAACCTTAAATTGCATCAGTAGACTAAGCGCCATTTCTTCAAGGAAATCTATATAGTGCGAGTACAAAAATGTTGAAATTTGGTGAGAAGGTACAATCTATTATCCTATAACACCAGTAATACCATATTTAGCAAAATTATGTTCGCTCGAATTTTCACATAGAACCAAATTTAAACGCGATTATCTCGCAACCAACTTTTGGCGCTTGGTCTAGTGATGCATAACGGCATCCAATTGTTCCTTCCTGGTTCCTTCTTGGAACATGAACTGAACTACACAGTTCAAAAAATTTAGCGGAACATGTTTTTGAACGTATGCCATGCTCCACAAAACAATACCTCACACCCAGGTATATTACCAACTAAACGTTTATCCTTTACCTTTGAACTATACAAAAGACATTGATGGATTCGCGTTCATTTCCAGAACACAAACGAAAATGTCCAAATAAGGGGCGAAAACAAAGTTGTAACAGTCCTCCAGGGTGGATTTTTATCACAGTTGGAGGGCTTCAGAATGGTGCATGCCTCCAGGAGCATTTATCACAGCTTGGCACCTACGTGGCATGCTCCTTATAAGTCGACGGAGGTCACGTTGCGGTATCAGGTCCCATTTTTCATTCAGAGCCTGTTCGAGGTGTTGGACAGTCTGTGGTGGAACAGGACGCCCACGAACAATTCTGTCAAGCCTATCGCACACATGCTCGATGGGATTAAGGTCGGGACTCACTCTGGCCATTCCATCTCTTAGTATAGTTTCGTGTGGCTATTTCTAGCCCAGTGGAGCCCTTGTAAGGCAGACCCTCCGATGAGGTGGGCGGCATCTGCCATGTGTAGGTAACTTCGTGTTATTGTGGTGGAGGATAGTGTTATGTGTGGTTTGTGAGTTGCAGGGATGTTAGGGACAGCACAAACACCCAGCCCCCGAGCCAACGGAATTAACCAATGAAGGTTAAAATCGCCGACCCGGCCGGGAATCGAACCCGGGACCCTATGAACCGAAGGCCAGAACGCCGACCATTCAGAAAACGAGTTGGACATTCCATCTCTTGAATGTCCAGTTTTCGCAAGACAGCTCTGGGAATTTGCACTACATGAGCCCTGGCATTGCCGTGCATCAGTACGAATTCAGGGCCAACACCGTTTGCATGAGTAGTGTAGCAAGGATGATTCAGAAACAATGGGTGCTGAATCAGCGCTGTTAGCATTTTCCCCACAAGGTCATTGACCCTAGCATACATACATACGCACATACATACATACATACATACATACATACATACATACATACATACATACATACATACATACATACATACATACATACTGTCTCCGCCGAATTTTGCATAATATAAAAAGCCTAACCTCACAGTCGCCATTTTGGAGGGGCCAAACCTCACTTTTCGTTGCCATAAGACCTATCTGTGTCAATGCGGCGTAAAGCAACTAGCAAAAACAAAAACCTCACTTTTACAGCCGATACCCTTCCCGATTCAGATTTTGCATAAGAGAGCCAGCCTAACCTCACAGTCGCCATCCTGGAGGTGCCTAACCTCACTTTTACGGACAGATGCCCTTCCAGGCTGTAACAGTCACCACCTTGGAGGGGCCCATCCTCACTTTTACGGCCAGATGCCCTTCTCGACTCTATCTTGATTAGTAGGGCAATGGGGATTCTCCCGACACCACCTTGAGTGGCAGGGCAATGGGGCCCGCGTAAGAGAGCAAGCCCATTCTCGTGGAGGGGCCTAACCTCACGTTTACGGCCAAATGCTCTTCCCGACGCCATGATGAGTAGTAGGACAAGGGGGATTCGAGGATTTTGCCGACGCCATATTGTGTAGTAGGGCAATGGTTATTCGCATAAGAGTGCATGCGTAATCTCATGCAGGGGCCTAACTGAACAGAGCCTAATTTTACGGTCAGATGCCCTTCCTGGTGCCATTTTGGTGGGGCCTAACTACATCGTCGCCATCTTGGGCCTAGTTGTACGGTCAGATGCCATTCCCGTCGCCATTTTGATCCTCCCACCAGAGGGGGCACATATGGCCTAGCCTAGTTTTATAGTGAGATACACTTCCCGACGCCATCTTGGCGGGGCCTCACTACACAGGCCCGTTGCAAATTTTAGCCTTACCCCATTCACGACTCTCCTCCTCCTCCTAAAACGCATTTCTCCTTAGTTGTCTACCTGTGCCAGAATTGTCTCCGACTAGACTGTGCACGTGCGATACTAAGGTTATTCCATTTTAACATGCAGCGATTAAGTCGACATGGTTGTGCATGATTGGACTTGTTCGTTATAAAGGTTACGCTAGTAAACTCAAGCCTATATAGATGGTATAAGTGTGAATATTTTCGATAGGTGTAAGGAGGGAAAGGAAATGCAATAAGTAGAACATTTTGAATTTAATAAAATATTCATTGTGTAATTATTTACAAAATTAAACAAACTGCTACCGTTTATACAACAGTCTTGGTTATGCTGTCGACAAGGTTGCTGTACTCATTAACAGCTTACTGCGATGAGGTAGCATGCTCCCAAAATTGTAATGCCCCTGTTACATTCATATTAAACAAAATATTTATTGTTTATGAAATTAAGATTTTAGAATATATTATGCCATGTATGTTATGCGCTACAAAGTAGTTAATGCATTTCCTACCTTGTTGTTAATCATGTGTTTTGTTCCTTCCTGAATTATTATCAGGTACTGTAATGAAGGAAACAAGTTCATCCATACACTGTGTACAGTTTACAATCTTCGGATTAGGTCCATCCCAATCATCCGAACCACTTTTATCTCGATGCTTGGAGTGACGTCGACAGGGTCTGCATAAAGCTACATCGATTGGCATCTTACTATGGAAAGGAAGGATGTCCCAAAAAGCATCTACGAAAGGAGCAGCGTACGTAGATAAAAAAAACCGGTGGTAAACATTGAATGAGATGTTTTGGCATCTGATATAAGGTTCTATATTTACAGAACATCTTAATAGCCTCACTTACTTGTGTGAGACAAATAAGATGTAGCGTATTAGTTACACTGGTAGGCGAACAGGATGCTCCTTCACAGTTTTGTTTGTTATAAAGACGATTGTCTGTAGCCATGTAGGCTTTTTTCTTTCTGTTCCATAGTGTGCGAAGTGGAAGCACACACTAATGTTCATAATAAAGGGCTATCCTTATTTATAGTCTTGTAACAATATTCGTTAGCGGATGGTAAGTGACATGACTAATATGAACAATGTTGTGTTAGCAGGAATACTTTCAGATGTTTCAAATTCTAAACGAATTTCGCCAGGAGATTCTTTGATAGATTTTTCATGATAAGACCAGCCTATAACTACAACCGGCGATTTATTTATAAATTATTCAGCCGAAAGTAGCAGACGATCTTCTTTCTGATAATACGGCGATTGGAAATTACAAAACATGTCATACATCAACCAAAATTTATTTTTCTCAAAATTAATGTCCATGTTTCGTAGGGATACGTAATTCCGTTGAGATATAGTCTAATGTTTATTAATTTACAGTGATCAAACTGTGAGCTATCTTTTTCATGGTTGAATTTACGATGGGTTTGAAATCCAAAAATAATATACAAAGGATTTCAGTAAAATGTGACGTTTTAACAGCCCAGCTATATTTGTTTGTAGATGGTAACACAGGATATTCATGCATCTACCAACTTCGAAACCGTAATGGTAATAGTGTACCATTTTCTACAAACTTGAACAATCGAAGTTTTCCTCGATCAGATAATGTTACATATGGAATCCTCCACAATATACGACGAAGTGTAATTTTCGAGTCTACTGGTGTTTCTGCTGCTTTAAGAGAATTGTAATCACTTCATTCACGGGTTAGAATTAGCTCCTGTTTTGCATTGATTATAACACGCCTGAAACCATCTGCAAAGCCGAGAATAGATTTTAATGGTAACATACCAGAAAGAGTAACGTTCCAGATGTTACTATCTTTCGGACACCATCTTGCCATCCGTGAAAGATTACTTTCTTCATCACTATAACAAGGGTAGAATTTCATTGCACTTGTAATACAAACATTCTTCGAGCTACCCATTTCCACACTATTTACTTCATAACGCGCTTCAGAAAAGGGAAAAGCTAGATCATGGTTGTTTAGTTGAGATGATCTTGGTCCACTTCCATTTGCCTTACCTAGGCGTCCTTCAATATAGAGGTAGCTTTCGTGTGGTAGGGTGTATAGATCTTGTTGATTAATGATAAAGGAAATTTCATCATTGCTATTGAGTCCAAACGTAAAATGTTGATAAGAATGAAGTTCACTTCGTACTACACCTTCATGAGTTTCTACTGTGTTCATAATATCTAGCATTTCCTCTTTTTTGTTGTAGTAGCGTATAACCTAAATCTTGTAGAATCTGCTTATCGTCATTCGTTAACCCGTTGAGTCTTCGCAAACATGTGGTATGTCTCCGGAATGTACACCGTGTTGTATAGATTTTTCATACTGGTTTAAGATGATGTTTGTAACCTAAGTACGTATGTCGATCTAAATTAATAAGCTGATTATGTTTATTGACAAGCCTAAGATTGCTGTTACTAATGTGGTTTACAAGCACAGGATGATAAGGAACTACTGATGGTTTCTTACGTAATAATAAGTAATAATACAGTCGTGCAGGACGTGTGAACGTTGTTGATTTCTGTCCAAGTCTCTAATAATATTACAAGTGATGTTTACATGATGATCATCGAAGAGTGTTATGTTGATCAGACTCGTAACGTACGTTCGGTATAGCTCTCTTGGTGAAAATCCAAGCAATGGTCCAAACGAATCAGGTTGTGATTTGAAGTCAATCTTGAATGATAACTCAATAACACATTTATGTGTGATGTTGCTCACGGTAATTGATAACTTGTAATTTTTACTACTCTCAACAGGATACTGTTCAGTTAACGTACTTTCAATGTAGTCATGAACATCGTCTACTGAATAATTGCCTGATTCTAGCGTTAGCACATACTCATCGTAACAGAACTTGTTTACGCAATCAAGCACATTATGGGTTTTACTGTAGCTTTCAAACGACACAAGTCCAAGACTATGTGGTTGATAACCTAGTTCTGTCCGACTCGTTGGCTGAACGGTCAGCGTACTGGCCTTCGGTTCAGAGGGTCCCGGGTTCGATTCCCGGACGGGTCGGGTATTTTAACCTTAATTGGTTAATTCCAATGGCAAGGGGGCTGGGTGTATGTGCTGTCTTCATCATCATTTCATCCTCATCACGACGCGCAGGTCGCCTACAGGAGTCAATTAGAAAGACCTGCACCTGGCGAGCCGAACCCGTCGTGGGATTTCCCGGCACTAAAAGCCATACGACATTTCACCGAGTTCTAACGGTGGATTAAAGTAAAAGGTTGTTGCAGTTCCTTCTCCGTGTACAGCGAACGTTCTTTCACCGTTAGTTATCACGTGTACACTGTTGCTCTTTGTCTACTGTCCGGGTTTGAAATAAGAACATAAGACATAATCACCCGCGCATGCGTGTATTGAAATTTTGCACACGGTTTTTATTGTAAACAATGTCAGCACTGCTTCCGGAATAACGTTTAAGCTCAAATGGAGGAGGTAAGTCTCCATAGCTATCGAAATACCATACTTTATATTTACGTTTTACGTAGGCAACGTAATGAGTTCCAGGGCCGCGACTGTTGTCTAAGTTAATTACAACACTCTCATCTCACGTTGATCGCGCGTATACACACTTCGAAAATAATGAATTCTAGTTGTTTAGCAAACGTAAATACTTCTTCGTGAATTAGAGCTCGATGTGGCAGTGCATTCAGTGGGCGTTTTCTTGGGATATGTAGATGCCAAGCCCTTTTTTATGGCGCTAGCTTCATGTCTACGCATTATTTCGTAATGCTGTTGCACCCATTGTCTTGTCATGACGTTCACAATCTTTCAACTGTTGCTTCGCTTCTTCTACGGCCTTAACAATTCTTGCTACAGCACTAGCACCACACAGTAATGACCCTAAGGCTGCTAGTCCAGCAAACAGCCCAGGAAGAAATCCTCGTTTTGGTACAGGAATAATTCGTGCACGTTTACTAAACATTGCTCTGCACTTTGGAGAAAGTCTCGCTCTTGCTGCGCGTAGTGCCTTAGTAATAGCTACACTCGGATTGTATTCCCCTCGAATAGCTTTTTGTGCAGCCTTTATAACATCTTTCCATCCAACAGTTATAGTTTTCTTCTTCTTCATATCGTTTGGATATCGTTGTTTCACCATTCTGTACACGACTTTACTCGTCAAGGGCAAATGATGAACTAACCGTTACATCTGGTTTCGTTTAATATATATATATATATATATATTACTATTGCCTACTTTATTATTCAGTTACCATGAAGATTATAAAGCAGCAAGGCACATATTAGTAACATAGTACCACATCTCTTACCTAGTTCTGAACGACTACTAAAAGACGACATGGACCGTTGTGTCCTTTTACCATTCGATATATTATATCTGGCCCATCGGGATGCGGGAAGACAAATCTTTTACTCAAACTCATTACTTCTTTAAATGGCATACGCTTCGATAATATTTACGTTTTCGCAAAGTCACTCTATCAACCACTATATCCTATTCTACAAGTTGTAATGCACGATCTGGTTAAAGATGGATTGAAATATTTTCAATTTAATTCCCATGAGCAAGTACCATCACCTGATGATATGCTTCCCAATTCTCTTATGATCTTTGACGTTGTCGCAACAGAAGAGCAAAGCTTTATTCGTGCATACTTTAGTATGGGACGAGATAAATATGTAGATTGCATCTATTTATGCTAAACCTATTCTCGAGCTGTTGATACGCGACAACGCAAATATTTTTGTGCTTTTTGGCAAATTGAGCGCAACATGCGGCAAGTGTATGATAATCATATTAACACTGATATGACCTTCAATGACTTTAAACGTATGTGTGCTACATGCTGGTTATCACATCGTTACGGCTTTTTTTGTTAATGATAACGTAGGTGATGTTCATTATTGACGATATCGCATGGGTTTTGATCATTTCATATGCATCAAGACAGAGTTACAGTCACCACTTGATCAAAAACCACCATCATGTAAACATCCAGCAAAGAGATTACAAAACATATAATCCGTGATCAAAACAATATTCGATGGATATTTAAAGAGCTTTAACTTATTCAAGCAGACACTGATTTATTTTTGAAAACGCAACTAGGTACACCACTGAAAGAAATGTTTAATTGTACTTCATTGCCCCAGTCTACTACAAGTTTTATTTCTATGCAAACATCTTATGATAAAGAGAAGCATGAACAAGAAAAGCATGATGAAGAAGAAGAAGAAGGAGATACGCATAAACAAGAAAAGCATAAAGAAGAAGGGAAGCGGGGTAAGTAAGAGGAGAAGCAGGATAGAAATGAAGAAGAGGATGAAGAAGAATGGGAGCGGGGAGAAGAACTAAACGATATTTCACCATCTAATTGTGTTGAGTTTTTAACTACAAATGTTATTGCTGAAACACCTACTACATCAACACAAGATCTACCTTCTGTGTCTGAGTTTATGATCACGCTAGAGTATCGTAATCAGTTTAAGACTTTTATTCGAAGAACCTATGGATCTCCCTTTGCTCCTTATCAAGAAAAACTCTGTACAGGACAAACTGACACAACTTACGGTACTCGCTATGAAGACGACTGTTTCTGGATAGGTACTGGAAATGTGAAGATTAATAGCAACAGACTCATCGTAAAATTTGTTACCTGTGAACCTGCTAAATGTCTCTTAGAACTTCTTTTCTCACGAATACCTGATTAGGATGTAATTTTACAAGATGATCTTAAAAATATAAATCAGTACTTCTTGCTACTGATGCAACACGACGTAATTACAAGAGGACAGAAGATGTAAATGCAAATAAGAGTCGCAATTATCGAGACTTTATTTCTAAGCTGTTTCCGTCATATCCACGAACTGCACGTGGTCTTAGTGTTATCTATAAGTTTTTGTTGCCGTATGTAGACGTAGAATACTGGGATGACTCTGAATTACTTGTGCGACGATTACAAATTCTAAGAGCTCCGCAAGATGCTGGTCACACAGGTCACGATTCTGAAATTCTAGAAATAGATAGAGAATTACGTCATTCGGGTATTATGCAGTAATGGCTCTTCGAGATAAGACCTCGCCTGAAAATATAAGCATCTCACACGAGTTACATAAACCAGCACGTCGCACCTAATGTCACAGACATGTTATTACACGCGGAAAAGGTGATCTCTGGTAAGCAGGCTTAGCAGAAATGATTCCATATGCCTCTAGCAATAAGGGGTATAAGTATCTACTTACTGTCATCAATCTGTACTCTGAGTTTGCCTTTGCAGAACCTGGGCGTTCGAGGGCACACCTCAAGTCAAAGATGCATTTAAACATATTGTTGAACAACCGAAACGCTACCCAAGGCTTCTTCAAACAGATCAAGGTAAAGAGTTTTAAAACAAGCGTTTTTCTTCTTACCTCAAGTTACTTGGCATTCATCACTACTCTACTTACAACAGTATCAAGGCAAGTGTTGTAGAACGCTTTAATCGTACACTCAAAACAATGACGTGGCGAGAAATTACAGCTCAAGTTTCTTATCCTTGGATTGAACTGCTACCTAGGCTCGTATCTACCTACAAAGATACACCTCAATGCACTATCGGTACAAAGCCACGTCTTGTTACTATGAATACAACACGCTTAGATGTTATTCATCTTGCAATCAAAACGGCTGATCAGCGCCACCATCGCTTTAAAAAAGTTGATTTCGTTCGCATCAGCAAACACAATTCTATTCTTGCGAAAGGATACACCCCTAACTGAGCACATACTTTTTTAAATAAAGTGTGTTAAGCTTACAAATCCAGTTACGTATTTACTTCGCGATCTCACATGACTGCCTATTAAGGCGAATTCTACATCGAAGAACTGCAGAAAACAAAATATCCTGATCACTACTTAATCGAACGTGTTGTTCGACGTTGTGGAAACAAAATGTATATCAAATGGCTGGATTTTAATAACAACTTCAATTCATGGATTAATAAAGAGGATGTACTTTCAATTTGAGGTTTTTTATTCTCGAACCTCTACCTCTCCTTTCTTCTGCGTCAAAAGACAAGATTAAACTTACAAGTCAACATTATTACTACTAGTTAATTGAGGACATTTTGTAGGGCAGGATTAATAATAAAAAAATTACAACACCTGCAATATGTTTCACTATTCGTATTTATTATAGAATACAACGTATATACATTTTCTTTCTTCAAGTAAAACTGTTCTATCCTTTCTTACATAGATTATTTCTATTGTCCTCACTGTTTAATGTCACTGCCACGTAACAATTTTCCTTTCAATGCAACGGCAACGACAAGTTCTGCCATCTTCTCATCAACTGAAGCATTAGGTGACGACACACGCTGTATAGCTTTACGAAGCAGATTTTTATCAGCTACATGTCTTATTTCAGGATTGTTTTGAAGACAAGCAGTTGTCATGCTCTTTGCAAGCAGCATCTAACATATTATTACCAGGATCCACGCGGACGTTAAGTCGTGTTCCAAGGCCACAGTACTGGTAACTGCTTCCTCACCTTTCTCCTAGCACGTTCCTTCACCTTTTCCTGCGACAACTTGC
This sequence comes from Anabrus simplex, assembly GCF_040414725.1. Taxonomy (NCBI): domain Eukaryota; kingdom Metazoa; phylum Arthropoda; class Insecta; order Orthoptera; family Tettigoniidae; genus Anabrus; species Anabrus simplex. The sequence goes on from NC_090266.1 coordinate 36,684,326, forward strand.
TTATTCTTTTCGCAGCCAGGACAAGTGTTAATAAGTGAAGGCAACTCGTTAGTTTTAGGTCCGTGATACAGTTTAATGAGTTGACATGTACGGCAGTGTCTCACAGAAGGTCTGCTATCTAAACTCACATGTTCATGATGTAAACTACACGTTTGAAGCTCTGACAAAACAGGATTCTGAGTCCACTCACGATGCACCTGATCCCAGGTCTTCTTTACAGCATTCGCAGCTACGTTGACCAAAAATGCCTTTGGTAATGCATTCAACTCCCTTTCAGTAAAAGTGTAGAGTTTTTTGCAAGCATAAAACTTAACGATTGCCTTTCCAACTGCATTACAGATGGAAACGACATGATGCCTTTACTCTACAAATGATTTTTTCACACTAACGTCATTTCTACACTGCAGTTTACATATATTGTTCACCTCCCGGCATGCACTGCAACACAACCAATCAAAGACCATGCACACATGTCATAAAGACGGTTTAACTGTTTCTCCACTATGCTCCTTGTGAAGAGTTTTTAATGATGGACATTCTAATTCATGCATATCGAAAATTTCACATGTTGATATTAGATACTCACGCAACCATTCCTTCTTTTTACAACGCATTAAAAACAAGATCTGCTCTTTACTAATGAGCGTTCATGATCATAGATAGAAAGCGATATGGTATTCATTTTCCTTCCCACTACAGACCTAAACATGTTCTATCTATTGTGTCTGCTTTTTGTCCTCATCGGTTTGCAGACAGTAGGGGAAAGTTGGGCTAAGTACTAAACTGACGAGTTTTGGCGCCCACAACACCGTGCAATCCAACACAGCCACCTCTGTGAACACAAATTTGTTGCCGTTCACGTTAGAGCCTTGTATATCAACTATTAATGTTCTTGTCATGATGGAATAAAGCACTCTACTCTCTATCACTGTATCTCAGAGACTAAAGAAAATCTCACAATTATACCATCCATAAAGGCATCAGATTACTAGAGAGTGACCTTGATAACGAAGAAGTCTAAAGATGCGTATTCATGTCGATGTAATCGCTGCAGGTTAAAACGGAATTTTTAAATCGCCCGCGCTTACTACGTCACACCTCTGTCACTACACCAAGGGGGGACAAGGCCAGATGAGGAGGAGCAGGCAAGGACACCTGACCGCAAAACTGGGCACAAGAGGGCGACAGTAGTTAGGTTCCTCCAAAATGGCGTCTGGAAAGAGGGAAGGGAATCTGTCCGTAAAACTGGCCCCAAGATGGTGACAGTGTACTTAGGCCAATCCAAAATAGCGTATTTGTGGAGGGAAGTGTACCTATCCGCAAAACTGTGCCCACGATGGCAATTGTGTACTTAGGCCCTTCCAAAATGGTGATGGGAAGGGAATCTGACCGTAAAACTGGGCCCTTTGTAGTTACCTCCAATATGGCTTCGGGAAGGGCATCGGGCCATAAAACTAGGTTAAGCCATATGTGCCCCCTCTGGTGGGAGGATCGAAATGGCGATGCGAATAGCATCTGACCATAAAACTAGACCCTAGATAGCGACGGTGTACTTAGGCCCTTCCAAAATTGCGCCGGGAAGGGAATCTGACTGTAACATTAGTCTCTGTGTAGTTTTTTACAATTTGTTTTACATCGCACTGACACAGGTAGGTCTTATGGCGACGATGGGACAGGGAAGGCATAGGAATGGGAAGGAAGAGGCCGTGGCCTTAATTAAGGTACAGCCCCAGCATTTTCCTGGTGTGAAAGTAGGAAACCACGGAAAACCATCTTCAGGGCTGCCGACAGTGGGGTTCGAACACACTATCTCCTGGATGCGAGCTCACAGCTGCGTGCTCCTAACCGCACGACCAACTCGCCCGGTCTCTCTGTGTAGTTAGACCCCTCCAAGAGGTTAGACATGCTCCATTATGCGAATCCCCATTGCCCTACTACTCAAGATGGCGTGGGGGAGGGCAGATGACCCAAAAAATGACGTTAGACCCTGTATTAGTTTAGGCTTGCTCTCTTAAGCTGCGTTTACACTAGTGAAACTCCCTCGCGAAAGTCACTCGGGTGAAATTTACTCACTTCGAGGGAAATTTCGCACTACCCAAAACAGAGCGCAATTCAGAGCGAAAAATAGCGCGAGTGGAGCGAGCCGCCTTCGACAAGCCTGAAAGCTTCAGTTCTGGTTTTGCAGCCAACATAGAAAATTATTTTGTCCCTCGAGCCGCTGCAGCTGTGCATTACCTTTATGAGTTAATTTGTTTAAAATCGTCATTGTCACTGTTGTTTCATTGTTTATTCATTGTTAGAACCTACATGGGAACGTACGACAATATTTCATCATCATATAGTAGATTAGTGTCATAAAAGTGTCGTAAAGTTAAAATAAATTTTACCGGGCGAGTTGGCCGTGCGCGTAGAGGCGCGCAACTGTGAGCTTGCATCCGGGAGATAGTAGGTTCGAATACCACTATCGGCAGCCCTGAAGATGGTTTTCCGTGGTTTCCCATTTTCACACCAGGCAAATGCTGGGGCTGTACCGTAATTAATGCCACGGCCGCTTCCTTCCAACTCCTAGGCCTTTCCTATCCCATCGTCGCCATAAGACCTATCTGTGTCGGTGCGACGTAAAGCCCCTAGCAAAAAAAAATCGGTTTTTGTAAGAAATTGAAGTGTTGCGTTTTTCGTGCCGGTCAGTGTAAGTTCCTCACAATGACCCAAGAATGCTTCAAAATAGGTACCGGTAGGCTCAAAAAAGTAATGAAATGACAGTAATTGTTTACCTGATCCGGTGACTCTGCTCTTATTTTCTTTCGATCTTTCGCTTCGATATGATCCCAGTAGCGCTTTCATCTTCCCTTTCAGTGTAGAAATAGGAAAGGGTAGTTGAAACTAATTTCCCTCCACACATCTTCTCTTTTATTGCGATTGAAATAGTTTTTTTTTTAATTCCACATAAAATCTCTATTTTTGTAGAGCTCGATGAGCTGCAAGCACTGTTCTTGATTCATCCATCGCGCAACTACGGGGACCACGTTTACACTGAGAGAAATTCGATGAGCGGAAACCCTTTGATGCGCGGACAAAAACCGACTGACCTCCGGCTCGCAGCGAGGACCCTCACTCCGCAATTACTAAGGGATCAGGGAGCGTCTACACTAGGCTCAATTCCCTCGCGAAATTATTTCGCGAGGAATTTGCGCTTAGTGTAAACGCAGCTTTACGCGAATCCCCATTGCCCTACTACTCAAGATAGCGTCGGGAAGGGCATCTGGCCGTAAAAGTGAGGTTAGCCCCCTCCAATATGGTGACTGTGAGGTTAGGCTTGCTTTAATATGCAAAATCGGCGTCGGGAAGGGTATCTCGACTTAAAAGTGAGGTTAGGCCCCTCCTACATAGTGACTATGAGGTCTATGAGGTTAGAATTGCCCTCTTATGAAAAATCCTGCATGGACAATATGTATGTACGTATCTATGTATGCATGCTTGGGGTTAATGGCATTGCGAGAGCTCATTGACCTTGTGGGAAAATGTTGACACAGCGCTGATTCTTCACCCATTATTTCTGAATGCCCCTTGCTACACTATTTGCAGCAACCAACACACGCTGTAGCAGTATCTGCTCGATGTACCCCGCAGCGGTAAGATTATCACGGACGACGACAAGATCCGTACGGCCATCAATACTGATGCCACCCCACACCATCACAGAACCTTGTCCGACTCGGCGCCTTCCTGGACAATATTTGGCATGTACTGTTCACCACAGCGTGTCCATACAGGTTGCCGTCCATCACGCTGTGTCAGGGGAAATCTGGACTCGTCTGTGAACAACACAGGTCTCCATTGCGAAGTTGCCAGTTGACGTGGGTACGGGCAAACAGAAGGCGAGCTGCGCGATGTTGCTGCGTTAAAGGGGGCACTCGAACATGACGTCTGGGTCGTAAATACACTTCTCTTAACCTGTTCCTTACTGTCTGGTCAGACACCGTGACTGCAGTGACCTTCCTGGGGTCTTGTTGCAGTTCTCTGGTAGTTGCTGAACGACGCCGCAACGCACAGATGGTCATATTTCGATCATCCTGTGGGGTTGTCATGCGTCCACGACCTTGTTCAACCCTCCTTGTTAACTGGCCTGTCTCATTCTAACAATTCCACAACCGGTGAATAACTGACGGAGAGGCATTGGGATCTAGAGCAACACCATCCTTCCTGGATCAAAGTGACGGCCCTTGCGACTTGAACCTCGTTAAGATGGGATGTGCCGGTTTACCTAGAACGTGCTCAAATGACCGTAGTAGTCTGTGTACCTCACAACGTCACACGGACGTACCGCTATTCACTTTGTTTTGAGGGGTCACCTCACATTTTAATGCATGGTTACGCCTATAGATGGAGTATAACTTCGATTTGACATACCCTGAGTAGCTAAGGTCTCAAGGTATGCTGTACGACCATTGGAACCCCATCTACCAAATTAACGTTCACATACCAGACGATACAAAACATGATCCCCTAATTTTTTGAACTGTTTAAATAAAATGTAGATTACAATTTGTTGTCAGAAATAAGTATTGGGCAGGCGGACCCATATGATATTGATTATTGTATGATCATTGGTAGAGAGTTATCTGGATGAAAACCAGTGTGGTTTTAGACCACTGAGGGGCTGTCAGGATCAGATGTTCAGTATGCATCAAGTAAGTGAAAAATGCTGTGAGAGGAATATAGAGTTATGTTTATGATTCTTAGATCCAAATAAGGCATACGACAGAGTAACGAGGTGAAAGGAATTAGTCGTACTGAGGGATTATGGGATTTGATAGAGGTTATTACCGACAGTCAAACGCATTTATGTTGACAATCGGGCTGCATGGATGGAAGAAGGGGTTCTCGATTCGATGTAGTTACAGGGGTTCGACCTGTGTTATATATGTTGGGTATAGAGCCGAAGGCTGGTTTGATCCTCCACAGCTCCGCCAATAGCTGTCATAAATGGCCTAGGCGTCACTGAAGAGACGTACTAGCGAAATGAGGAGTGAGGTTTGTTTCCCGTTGCTTTCCTCACCGAGCCAGAAGTAGTTATTACTGATCAGTCTGTCATTCCCACTGAAATGTATGCACCAACCGACCCTATAAGCGATATTTTCACACCATTCATAACAGGGACTGGCTGCATAAGGAATGGTATTATTAGCATCACTCATACCTCATATTGTCAAAGCCGAGAGAGGTCAATGAAAGATTTATTCTAGCCTATACCATAAGACAAAGTGCACTGTAAAACTACATCTCGCCAGCAAAGGCATGGGGTTAGGCTGTAATACTTCACCTTTGTTGTTCAAAGTATACATCGACCATTTACTGAAGGGTGGAAATGTAGTAAGCAGTTTGGACTATGCAAGCGATATCACTTGAAAGGATGTGCAGCGTGTCGTCTCAGAAGCCACGAGTCTTAAAACTCACGAGTAGCAACATTTACGAATTCCAAGGAGAAGATTAGTAAGAGTAGGTGTTTTTACCTGGTCTAGTCCAAAACTCAAGAGCCGAGCTAGTTCTTCTTTGAATGGTTAAATGCCCTCCGTACCCACACAACGACAGTGGATACTGTATTTGAAGAGGTTATCGGAATTGTTCGAAGAGGACCATTGTTAGCGCCAGTCGGAACTGTGTGTCCTCTTGCAATTGGTGCCTCTCCCATCATGACGTGGGCCTATAGTGTAGCTTCGCACAAAGTATGTGCGACAGAGGGCTGAGGAACCCTCGGACATGAGGTACACACTGATGGGCTGTTTCACTTTAAACGCTATTTTCGCTTATAACTTATAACTTTACCGGCAGAAGCGAATGGCAAGTCTTTTATGACAAAGCCATACTGATTCGCCCGACTTGTTTTCTCTCTGCTTATAACCTATAATTATTGTTGTACATTGAATTCAGTTCACCATTTTGAGAAGTAATGAATTCCATGTTGTGCATTGCTCTTTGACACTAATGAGAAGGAATGAGTAAATATCAGTGTTATACTTGGAGAATTTGGACTGGAACACATGGAATATCCCATTCTGAAAGTGGATGAAGGGCAGCATGAGTCATCGCAGGCACCTGCCGTCCGGGGTCCTGAATTCTGAGACTCATTAGATTGTTGATTTAGCTCCTAGTTTGTAGTCGTGAGTTTTGAGACGTAACCGTGCGGGGACTGAAAAAATGAAATGAAAATTAGAATTTCCAAAACCAAGTTATTATCAGTAGGTAAGAAACCTAAGAGGATTGAATGTCACGTAGGAAATACAAATCGGGAACAGGTGGACAATGCCAAGTACAACAGGATGTGTATTCTCCCGAGATGGTAGTGCAGCAAAGAGAATGCAGTGAGCTTGCAGGTGAATTCAATGGTATTTTTTAGAAACAAGTCAATTCTCGGACGAAACTAACTTTATTTCGGTCGGGTTTACAAATTGATTTTTCTGTGCGGGAGTGAAAGCTCGATGGACTCAGGATATCTCATTCGTAATTTAGAAGTAACGGACTTGAAGGTAGCGAGAATGGCTGTTGGTACAAATAGGTGGGAACAATGGCAGTAGGGTACTAAGAATGGGGAGATAAAGGCTGTTACGAATGAAGTCGATGGATGAAGATGTACGTATAAACCGGCTTCTGCGGTGGGATTATGTGAGGCGAATTTAGGAGAATAGATTTCCTAAGAAAATAATGAACTCGGTCATGCAGGGTAAGAGGCGTAGAGGAAGACCAAGACCACGATGGTGTGACTCAGTTTTTAAAGATTAATTAATATGAAGTATGGAACGACCACAGCGCTGAGTGGATACATGGGGCAGAGGAGAAGCGTAGTTAATTCACAGAGGCTTCGAGACTAAACGTTGAAAGGCATAACAGTTTATAAAGAAGATGTAATCCAATGTATTATTTCTGTATGTATATAAAAGTTAATAAAGGTCAAAGTAAAATTCATTAGAAAGATATGAAATGAAATGGCGCATGGGTTTTAGTGCCGGGAGTATCCGAGGACATGTTCGGCTCGCCAGGTGCAGGTCTCTTGATTTGACTCCCGTCGATCTGCGGGTCGTGATGAGAATGAAATGAAGACGACAGATACACCCAGCCCCCGTGCCAGTGAAATTAACCAATGATGAATAAAATTCCCGACCATGCCTGGAATCGAACCCAGGACCCCTGTGACCAAAGGCCAGCACGCTAACCATTTAGGCATGGAGCCGGACTGCTAGTTAGCTATGCGATAATCTGAACACCAATCAATAAACTAAAATACAAACTACAAGAATGTAAGTTTGAATTCGGGAGATGGTGAGTATGAACCCCACCGTAGATAGCATAGAAGACGGCTTCCTGTGGTGTCCCATTTTCGCACATGGTAAATGCCGGGACTGTATCTTCATAGGCTATGATTACCGACAGGCACTCTTCTCCGTCAATTTTCGCAGGAGATTATCTGAGTCAGCGTGTCTTTAAAACAACTGGAAAAAAGAAAATGTATTATTTTTATTCAAATATTTGCAGCACATGGAGGTAATGTCAATTGCTGACATTTCTTCGAGTTCCAATGTTAATCCAATGACCGAGGAGGTAAAGGCGTGCCCTGTTCACCCAGAAAGATGTGAGTTCCAGTCTGCGTTAGGAAGTCGAAAAATGTAAGAAACGAGATTTCCACTGCCGGAGGTGCCCGTGGCCCTGAGGTTCACACAGCCTACACAAGAAATGGGTACGACGTTAAATCCTCTGGGCAAAGGTTAACCACTCTACCCCAGCAAGTGCCGAGGTTACGGTTAGTGGAAGCCTTTAAGGCCCTTCGTGACCTGTACGGAGATGACTTTGCTGTTTGTTCTTTACAGTGGTAAACTAACAGCCCATTGAAGGCCTTGACTACTGCCCAATCAGATGACCTTTAGTTATTGAAGGGCACTTTTCACCACCAGGATTTTTATCTACGTACGCTGCTCCCTTTGTAAATGATTTTTGAGACATCCTTCCTCTCCACAGTAAGATGTCAATCGATGTAGCTTTATGCAGACCCTGCCAAGGTCATTAAAAGCATCGAGTGAAAATGATGATGATGAATGGTGTACCGGGCGGTACACCTCCACGCCGCTAATTTAAAAATTGCGCCAGGTGAAACTCCTCTGCTGGAGGAAGTCTGAACTTTATCTACGCTGTTAATTCTTTACCTTCTCAGAAGATGTCACCACGTGGAAAATTTTGAGTTTTTGAACTGTGTCATTTTTGATGTGTTTTTGTTTCGCTTGAAGTAATAAGTGTAAACTTTCTCTCCTAGAGGACACTACTGAATATCAACAATAGTGCAACCTAGTGCGGAGTCAAAGAACTATTTTGTTGGAGAAAATTTAATTTCAAGAGTTTGTTCTTTGTTAAATTTCTTTCAGTCATTGTTTAAGTTGGCAATATTCACCCCTTCTTTCCCCTTGTGTTGAACCTAACCAATCCCGAATTTCTTAAATTAATTTCTATCCAATCAGATGTATCTTCCCCCAACTTGAATATGTTGCTGTGTCCTACCCAATAAAGTGTTTGTGGGAGGGTGTTTTCATTCCCCTAACGCCTAGAAACTTCCGCGAGAGTATTTAAACTGCTGATTTTTGGGTCTCTCGGCCACTTCTGTTCCATCTTTCAGTGTATTAAGTACATAGCAGGAGGCGGGAAGCGCCTCTTTCCTCGGCAGCGGTCAGCAACAAGGTAGTGGCCGATTAATAAATTCTTTCTTTGCTAGCTCAGCAGTTTAACTTTCGGGGCGGGTTCTAAGCGTTCCACTATGTAACCTTTTCCTAAAATGTAACTTCTCTTTTCATCTATTCTCTTGTAAAGCTACATAACTGGGATAGAGAGTGCTAACCCTCTCGAGCTCCCACTCACATTGTCTGGAGGTGAACTTATTTTCTCAACCAATTCTTCCGTAATGTAATGTAAATTGTTATTTTCTTAAGTCACCTCTGTAGTATGGGATTAGCCCTTGCACTAACGGCCTAAGGCCAAGTAGGTCTTAAACAAAGTGTATTAGGAGTGCAAGTTCGCCTCCCCTCAAATTGTATTTTAGAGGTCATGTATTAACCTTCTTGTCATTTAATAGACCTCAGTAGGTTGGGTATTTTACCCCTGTGTATATGTCCTTTGAGGACAGCTTAAAGGTGGAGTTTGGTGTGGCCTGGGAGAGGCTTAAAATTGAGAGCGAGTGGCTCTTTTGAAAATTGTATATTGTATGCATCGAGGAGGCTTTTCAGTGTAATTTGGAGCAAGGGCTCCTAGGTATGAATGGGGTTTTCTGCCCCTCCGTTAAAATTGTGTTTGGGGTAAAACTGAGCTGAGTGCCCAAGAATTATGTTTCTGACTTTTGAAGCCCCAAATGGGGTACCTATGTAAATGTATTTTTCAATTGTGTTTCGGCTACTAAGTACCTGTTCTATTTGTTGTTACCTAATTTTGAAAAGAAAATATAACCTTGTTAAATTTTAAAATTAATTTCACTTTAGTAGCTTGAGACCTATTCACCACCCAGCACCTTCTTTCATGCATAACTACCACCAAAACACGGTAACAAATGGCATGGACCAAATCCGAGGATTGAACACTGTACACAGTGTATGGATGAACTTTTTCCATCCATTTCAGTACATGATGACGATGATTCAGAAAAAGAACAAACCACATGAATAACATGAATGTAAGAACTGCATTATCTTCTTTGTAAAGTATAACATACAAAGTAAAATATATTTCATAAACACTAAATATTTTGTTTAATTTGAATGTTGCAGGAGATATTACAATTTCGGAAGCATGCTACCTCTTCGCAGTAAGCTGTTAAGCAGTACAGCAACCTTGTCAGCAGCATAACCAAGCCTGTTGTAGTAGACTGTTTTAATTTTGTAAATCATTATACAATAAATATAACATTGAATTCAAAATGTTGTACTTATTGCATTCATTTGCCTGCTTACACCTATGCATTCCATCTATAACATCTTTAGTGAGTGACCTTGATAATGGACAAGACAAAACATGCATAACCATGATGACGTCATCACTGCAAGTTAAAAACAGAATAATAGCACGTGCTCACACCTGTAATGCGTAAAGCCTTAAGCATAAGATCGCATCGCCATAGTTATGCATGTCTAGACTTGTCGGATAGAGATATAAAGCTATAAGCTGACCTCTTACGCCTCGTCTGAGGAGGAACGCGACTGTGTCCCGTCGGTGGAGGAGGAGGAGGTCATAAGAGCCCGTGTATAACCGACATTTGGCGCAGTAGCCCCTGGGCTAGCTTTCTACAGAAGAGCCCGTGTATAGCCGCCATCTTGCACAACCACCCCTAGGCCGTCTCCATAAGTCCTAGGTCTCCCCTGAGCCATCTTTCTCCATAAGAGCCTATGTATAACCGCCATCTTGCGCTGTAGCCTCTAGGCTAACTTTCTCCATAAGAGCCTGCGTATGGCCGCCATCTTGCGCAATCACCTCTAGGCCGTCTGCTTAAATCCTATGTCTCCTCTAGACCAGCTTTCTCCATAAGAGGCTATATATAGCCGCCATATTGCTCAGTAGCCCATGTCCAAGCTTTCTTCATAAGACGCGTGTACAGCTGCCATCTTTCACAGTAACCTCTGACTCAGGTTCTAGGAGTTAGTTTGATAAGAGCCTGTGTATAGCCGCCATCTTGTGCAATTCACGTCGGGAAGGGCATCAGGCCGTAAAACTAGGGCCTGTGTAGTTAGGCTCCTCCGTGTGGTTATGTGTGCTCTCTTACGCGAATCCCCATTGTCGTACTACTTAAGATGGCGTCGCGAAAATCCACATTGTCCTACTACTCAAGATGGTGTCGGGAAGGCATCAAGCCGTTAAAGTAAGGTTTGGTCCCTCCAAGATGGCGACTGTCCGCGTCGGTAAGGGCATCTGGCTGTAAATCTAAGGTTATGACCCTCCAAAACGGCGACCGTCCACGTCGGGAAGGGCATCTGATTGTAAAATTGAGGTTAGCCCCTCCAGGATAGCAGCTGTCCACGTTGGGAAGGGCATCTCGCCGTAAAACTGAGGTTAAGCCCCTCCAAGGTAGCAGTTTGAGGTGAGTCTCGCTCTCCTAGGCGTCGGGAAGGGCATCTAGCAGTAAAATAGAGGTTAGACCCCTGCAAGATAGTGTCCGGGAGGTCAGGCTTGCTGTCTTATGCAGTTCCACAAAATCGGCATTGTACAACTAACAACTACTATACTAGGGGTCAATGACATCGTGTCAGAACCCGCATAGCTACACTAGTAGATCTCGGGTGCTGACTCAGCCAAAAATAAGCTGACGCTTGGGTGTTGAACTGTCACTGCTCCTCTACTAGCATTTCGCCCCAGTGTAGCAGTGGGCTCGTCAGATGGATGGCTAGACTTTCCAAGACGCTGGCGGCTAGTGCGTCTCTGAGACACCACTGCTAGCCTCTTATGTAGGACGCCATATTTCAGCAGGACCATGCGCGACCTCATTTTCCTGCACGAACGTGTGCCTTCTTGTTGTCACAGGATGTCAGACTGTCGCCCTGGCCCGCCCAATCACCGGACTTGTCGCCAATCGAAAATGTGTGGGATATGGTGAAACGACAAGTGCGGCGCTGTGATCCAATGCCAACCATCAAAGATGAACTGTGGAGCCAGGTGAATGCAGCATGGCTGGCTATACCCTACGACGCTATTCGCGCTTTATACGCGTCGATGCCATCACGCATGGAACAAGTTTTCAGTGCCCATGGATGACCCGTTGCCTACTAGGCAACTGGACACATGCTGAACCTATTTGACTGAAATGCTAATCGTTTTTGCATAACATAATAATGAACATGTCCTGTGAATGTGAACTTCCTATTTCTAGCCTTTCAATGTGCTCTGTTTTTTTGATGAATGTGAGTGTAGTTAATTCATCTCAATGAGCAAAATAAGGAGGGCCGAAGAGGGAGAAATTGTCAAATCTACTTGTGATCCTGTAGAACACAAAACACTTGGTGAAGAGGATCACGAAATCAAGAGCGAAGATCCACAGCCTGTGGTAGTGATTGGCCAGAGAGAGAGGAGCAGATGCTGCAATGACACCTAGAAAAAGAGCTCTGCCTCCACTTCTTTGTATAAATGTACATACGTATTCAGTGTAACAGTGTAAGTGTCGGGTTGCACTAACTACTCAAAGTTCAGATAACTCTGCAATTATAGATTTCCGGAACAATGTTGCCACAACCTTTTCTTTCTCTGTCTCTATATGGGGAATCCATTCGCGAAGTTTTGATACACTCTGTACATATCTCGTAACCGTGAATATCTTTATTTTGATATTTTCCAGGTTCTCTGAAGTGGCAACTAGTGGTACAAGATGACGAAATGAGGACGATGTTAACAACACACTTGTCTTTAAAAAGTAAGAATAGCACCATCTCAATATACGTTTATAAATGTACAGTATTAAATTTTGAGTGGGCGGCGAGATTTCTACCCACGTCCAGCACTTACACGATTATAGTCACATAACGGTGATCCTTGTCCAGTATTGTATGGGATACAGTGGTCGGTTAGAACACCCCTGCACTGTCGGTTTGTAAGTACGGTATTGGTTCAGGTTTCTTTAAGCTGACTTGGTTGCTGACAAGTTTCCAATGGACATTCTTTGACGTAATATGGCATTTTCTGTATCATCCCATTGTTATTATTATTACCGAGTAAGTGGCCGTGCAACTGTGAGCTTCAATTCGGGAGATAGTGGGTTCGGGCCCTACTGTCGACAGCCCTGGATATAGTTGTCTATGGTTTCCCATTCTCACACCAGGCAACTGCTGGGGCTGTGCCTACTTTAAGGCCACGGCCGCTTCCTTCCACCTTCTAGCCCTTTCCTCTGCCACCATCGCGATAAGACGTATCTGTGTCGGTGCGACGTAAAGCAGATTGCAATATATTATATATTATATATTATATATTATATATTATATATTATATATTATATATTATATATTATATATTATACATTATATATTATATTAAATCTCTTCACCCTCCAGAGTTGGATTTTCCCACGCAATCAGCGAGGGACCCCACCTCTAAAGCCTCAAGGGTAGTGTCCTGAAGTGTGAGACATTTGGTCGGGGGGACCCATGGGAAGGAGAACAAGTAACTCGCCCAAGCGGCCTCACCTGCTATGCTGAACGGGGACCTTGTAGGGGATAGGCAAGGAAGACGGAAGGAAGCAGCCGTGCCTTTAATGTAGTTGCCATCCCGGCATTTGCCTGGAGAAGAAGTGGGAAACCATGGAAAAACACTTCGAGGATGGCTGAGACGGGAATCGAACCCTCTCTACTCGCTTAACCTCCAGAGGCTGAGTGCACCCCGTTCCAGACTACGTACCACTTTTCAAATTTCGTGGCAGAGCCAGGAATCGAATCCAGGCGTCCAGGGGTGGCAGCTTCTCACACTGACCACTACACAACACAGGTGGACCTTATCATTATTATTATTATTATTATTATTATTATTATTATTAATAATAATTAATTATTTAAATAATTTAAATAATTATTTAAATAATTTAAATAATAATAATAATAATAATAATAATAATAATATCACACCGAATGAAACGAGATTTTCAGTATGCATCAAGTAAATAAAAATATGCTAGCAGGGGAATAGGCTGCTATTCTTGTTTTTCGTAGACCTAGAGAAGGCGAATTACCGGATACCAAAAGCAAAGATATTGGCATGCTGACGGATTTCTGGAGCAGGAAAAGTTTATTACAGGCTATTAGCCTTAAGTGAGGATTAATAAAAGATTGAGTTCTTGGTTCAGGGTAGTTACAGGTGCCAGCATGGCGGCAATCGTTCACTTCTCTTGGTCGTAGTTTACACATATCGTTCACTGAAAGGAATTGCGTTATAGTCAGGGATTAAACTGGCTGGACATGTAGTGAGCAGTTTGGAACGACGTCACTGGGGACTAATCCATGTTCTGTTTGTTTGAAAATGAAGGCCGCGTTTTGGTTCGCCGCAGACAGGCGGAGATGCATCACATTGACTGCATTCGCACAAGACATACACCGCCAACGCAAGGCCTTATGGTGTGGGGTGGTATTGGCTACAACCACAAATCACAGTTTTTGCGTGTCCAGGGCACTGTGACCAGTTTGACCTACGTGAATGACAGCCTGCGACCCGTAGCCATACCCTTTCTGGACGACACCCCAGACGCCATATTTCAGCAGGAGAATGCGTGACCACATGTTGGTGCACGAACAGGTGCATTCTTGTTGTCACAGGATGTCAGACTGTTTCCCTGGCCCGCCCGATCACCGGAATTGTCGCCAATCGAAAATGTGTAGTATATGGTGAAACGACAGGTGCGGCGCTGTGACCCAGTGCCAACCATCAAAGGTTAATTGTGGAACCAGGTGAATGCAGCATGGATGGCTATACCCGATGACGCCATTCGTGCCTTATATGCGTCGATGCCATTACGCATGGAACAAGTTATCAGTGCCCATTGACGACCCAGTGCTTACTAGGCAACAGGACACATGCTGAACCTATTTGACTGAAATGCCAGTCGTTTCTGCAGAATATTCTAGTGAACATGTCGTGTGAATATGTCCTATCTCTAGTCCTTCAAGGTGTTCTGTTTTTTATTAACATGAGTGTATATTACCTCATCTGCATAACACTGTCTCAAACTCGGAACCATAACATTCAGCAGAATATCCATCTGTCCGATGAAGCACTGTAGGCCCATCATGCGATATAATCCCCCAGTACTAAGAAATTATGCGGCCACTATGTGAATATTCGGCCATAGATACAGAGTGTCTCTTATAAACCAAGACCGTCCAGCGGCGTTTCTACTCTCCGAGACCTAAGCAGCTGTACGGAAGGCGTGCGCATAGCGCAAGCAGCGTGCACGTGTTCGACCTAGCAACAGTAGCCAGTCTGAATCTCAGCTGTTAACATGATGAGACAGTTATCATTGCAACACCGTATTTTCGTATGTAAAAGTTAAGTACGAGTCGGCTCGACGGGAACACGATGCATTGTTCAGCAATTTCCTGGTGAAGTGCCACCTTCATGAGCACAGATTCAAGTAATTGTAAATAAATTTGAAACTACTGGTTCAGTACCCAATAACAAACATGCGCGCACACGAACAGTTTTAACAAAGGAAAAGCTAGATGACATTGGTGCGAATCTTGAGCTGTCACCGAATAAATCACTCACAATTTTACCACAACAAGTATCGGTTTCGTTTCCTTCTGTACACAGAGCTACATCACACCAGCCACAAGAGTGAGATATTGTGAGTGGTATCATTGAACACAGCTTGTGTTCTTTTCAGATGAGGTCCAGTTTCGTGTGAACAGTCATAACTCTCGCTATTGGTGAACAGAAAATCCTAATTGTGTTTATGAAGTCTCTCATTATGAAGAATGACACTTCCAGCATATTTTATAAGGTAAGATTTCATAGATGGTTGTATACACATTTAAAGTAGGGCAGCCTGAGGCAGCTGCTGCAGCGCAGAGTACGAACCCCGTGCGCTCGGCCTGGGTTTATAAGATAGACTCTGTAGTTTGTCGTATACGGCTCCCCATGAACCGGGCGGAACCCCACCGAACTGTAAGGAGTCTCGTCAGAGAGGATCACATGATCCATATTACGATATAACTCCATCTGGGCAAAGGCACAGAGATCGACCATCTGTTCGTCGGAGAGAGACTCTTTAACGGCAGGTTTTTTGCAATGGAGTCCAGCTTCTCGTACTCGTTTACGGACCATGGAAATTTGGTCGCCTGCATGTGTTTCACCGAATTTACGAACGGGTTCTCCTGTGAAGTTTCAACAAACCTGATATCTTCTTCCCTCGTAGAAACTAGCTTTAATTCAGTGCCCGTTAGACGTCCAATATCCTCTGACACGTACCACTGCTATATCCATCTCTAAGTGGCCGTAGGTGAAATGCCACATTGAATCGCTGCCTTACGAATGCTGGAATTACCGTATTCGACGAGAGCCAGCACTTGCTCTTTTGGCGGGTGTGAATAAAATGCCTTGTCAGAATGGAGTGAAGCATTTAGTATCGAAGTTAGCTCGGCTATACTCGGTGCGCTCGCTCGTTGCCTGACGTCATCACGGTGTATTTATTTGGGAACGAAAATAAGGCGTGCGCGCGAGGATTCGAACCTAACCTGTTAGGCGGGGCTCGAATTTTGTAGCCTACATGTAACCCACTGCGCTACGTGCGAGCGGGCCGTGAGCTTAAAACTTCATACTGTTGCCTGACCTAGCCTTTCCATGTTATTAAAAAATCTTCCGTCCGGCTCCATGGCTAAATGGTTAGCGTGCTGGTCTTTGGTCAAAGGGGTCTCGGGTTCGATTCCCGGCAGGGAATTTTAACCATAATTGGTTAATTCCTCTGGCACGCGGACTGGGTGTATGTGTCGTCTTCATCATCATTTCATCCTCATCACGACGCGAGGTCGCCTACGGGCGTCAAACCAAAAGACCTGCACCTGGAGAGCCGAAGTCCTCGGATACATCCCGGCACTAAAAGCCATACGCCATTTCATTTCACCAAAATCTTCCCACGACTTCTTTTTGGATTACACAACTATTTGTTTTGCTCTGTTTCTTTCATCTACGTACAATTCCCTGTCTGCATCGGCCCTTGTTTGGAGCCATTTCTGATTTTTTTGCTAGGGGTTTTACGTCGCACCGACACAGATAGGTCTTATGGCAACGATAGGATAGGAAATGCCTAGGAGATGGAAGGAAGTGGCCGTGGCCTTAATTAAAGTACAGCCCCAGCATTTCCCTTGTGTGAAAATGGGAAACCACGGAAAACCATCTTCAGGGCTGCCGACAGTGGGATTCGAACCCACTATCTCCCGGATGCAAGCTCACGGCCGCGCGCCTCTAACCGCACGGTCAACTCGCCCGGTGCCATTTCTGATAAGCCTTCTTTTTACGTTTTCAAGCTTATCTCACTTCATCATTCCACCAAGATGTTCGCTTTTCCCATCTTTACACACAGTTGTTCTAAAGCATTCCCTTGCTGCTTCTACTACAGCATCTCGATATGCCACCCATTCTCTTTCTATATCCTGAACCTTCTTACCAGTGGCGTGCACTGAACCCCACCTACCCCAGCCGTAAAAAACTTTGTATTAGCAGTTTCTAATTATTCCTCAGAAAGCTTTTTTATAATGTTTAAAAAATGCGAACATCTAAGTCAAGCCAAGTACAGCTGTCTCGACAATCGCAGTTCAGCTTCTCCGGCGCGATAGGGAGCTACCCCCAGCGAAATATAAGGTCACTGGGGTGACGCATGTACTTGAAGCTTCTTTGAGGCGAGGCTGAAGCTCGCCCGACAGCAATCTAAGGCCAGCTAGCTTTGGTAAGGGGTGTTAGTTTTAATACTTGAGACTCGAAGTCTTCAGCGCCACACACTAGAGACTGCAAGAAAAATAACAACATCTTAACAGTATAGCCACTTGCACATCATCTTACTAATAAAAATAGAGCCAGTATATGAAATCAATTGTAATATAGAAGAATATATTTTAGTCTTGGGTTTCGGCATGTATACAGTTTACAGATGTCATGTGTAGAGTATTGTACGCACACGTTTTAATGATAGATGGACACCCTAGTGCTGAATCGGTCGACCTCGGTTATCTTCGAGATTCGTATTGGCAACATTTGAAACACAAACTAAGAATCGCTTATGGTCGCTGTGCGACATCTGGCGTACACTTTACGTACTCGTACTGTTGTTGTTTACACAGCAAAGCCAAACTATAGAATTCATGCTAGGAACAAGTTTCGCAATGAGAAATATATAATATTATATATTGTGTGTGTGACACAGTTGTTGGCGTAAGATAATAAAGGTTTAGAAAATTATATATTTTCTTTTTTTTTGCTATTTGCTTTACGTCGCACCGACGCAGATGTGTCTTATGACGACGATGGGGTAGGAAAGGCCTAGGAAGTGGAAATGAAGCGGCCGTGGCCTTAATTAAGGTACAGCCCCGGCATTTGCCTGATGTGAAAATGGGAAACCACAAAAAAACATCTTCAGGGCTGCCGACAGTGGGGCTCGAACCCGCTATCTCCCGAACTCAAGCTGACATCTAAGTGACCCACAGTAACTGAAGTATGATAGTAGTAACATACTATTTCTGTACATAATGTTCCTGAAGGAGTGAAATGTAAAGACACCCACTATCTGTAACCTGGACACTAATTAGTATAGTCTGGCCACCTACCTGAAATCAGGCCAGTTAGGGCGCTGGAGTGAACGGATCAGAGCTGGTTTTAAGATAAGTACATAAAACTTTCTCTCTCAGATCTACCAAAGTGTCAACGACGGAACTCTACATTCATATAATTTGTCACACTTGTTCGTAACATCACCCATTCAAAATCACTGACGAATTTACGCAACATGAACAATATTGTACATATACACGCATGGTTAAACGCCATTTAATAGAATCTGAGTGTATTCTTGTAGAACAAAATAGGTTTCCTTTTCTCTGCGATGTAATGTTCTACGTATTGTATGTCGTGTTTCTATGGGATGGAAAAAAAATATTAACTGACCGATACTGAAAAGACAAAATGTTTGAGCTTCTTACAGTACCGCCGGACTGAGCCGGGATCCGATTCATCTACTTGAGCTCAGAGAGGCCAACTCTCTACCGCCTGCGCTACCCAGGCTGGCAGTCGAAACACAAATCTCGTTTGACTGATGAACGTCCGTTACTGAAACCCAAAATAAATTTAACTGAAATAAACCCAGATTATTCTTTTATAATTGCTCGAGTAAAATGATGTGATTAAACGTAAAATCTTGTAATTTATTATTTGTTTACTGCAGAAGAAAGTTTGTATAAATCGTAATCAGTATTTTTCAAAGAATCGCCAGCCATTGGCCTTTTGTGTCCTTATCTACCGCTTCGTGCCGAAGTACGTGGTGTTTGCCTTGCTTATCAGGTGGTCCCGAGTTTGTCCATGCATTCCATTCCAAACTCACACTTGCAGGCTCACACGCATATGACAGCAAAGAAGATCGAATAAGTGTAGAAAGAAAGATTTGTTCAGATCATTTACTAAATGATCACGTACCTCTCACACGATGCAGTGTAATTACCTCATTACTGTCCATCATGAGCCTCTGCACTACGCCTACACGCACTGCACTTAAACCCGCGTCACATGACAGGGAGTAGAACTGGACCGGAAGTGATCAACGGGGAGATGAATGTTCGTAGTGCAATCCCACTCTGAGGTTACCCCGGGGTATATTTTCCATGCACAGAAAAGAAAAACTGGGGAATTACCATATTGTACAATTTAAAAACTGGCGGGGGGGGGGGGGATTGATATCGAGTAATTTATTTCACATCTCACTGGCTTGGACTTCTTTAGAAAATCCATTTCAGTGACCAATGCTGTTATAGGGCTGTACACCTGTTAACATTTTCGTGTCGTACAGTTCAAGTTACAAAAAATTCACATTTTCAACTGTGAGCTTATTTTTCTCGTCCGTCCGTTGAATATTTAGAAGGAAAATATTTATTATGTACGCCTGTTGGTGTAGTGGTTGTTGTGATCAGCTGCCGCCGCGGCTCTGTCACGAGGAATGGAACGGTGTCCACTAAGCCTCGGGAAGTCATTTCAGTAGATAGGGGTTCGAGTCCCACCTCAGCCATCCTCGAAGTGGTTTTCCGTCTTTGCCCACTTCTCCTCCAGGCAAATGCCGGAATGGTATCTGACTTATGGCCATGGCCTCTTCCTTGACTATCTATTCCAATCTTTCCATCCCCCACAAGGCCCCTGTTCAGCATAGCAGGTGAGGCCGCCTGGGCGAGGTACTGGTCCTCCTTCTCGGTTTTATCCCCAACCCAAAGTTTCACGTTCCAGGACACTGCCCTTCAGGCGGTGGAGGTGGGGTCCCTCACCGAGTCGAAGGAGAAAACCAACCCTGGAGGATAAACGGATTAAGGAAGAAAGAAAGAAAGAAAGAAAGAAAGAAAGAAAGAAAGAGAGAAAGAAACAAAAAGAGATAAGGAAACATTTATTTATTTATTTATTTATTTATTTATTTATTTATTTATTTATTTATTTATTTAATCCCTTTACCCTCCAGGGTTGGTTTATCGCTCGGGGTCACCTCAACAGCCTGAAGGGCAATGTCCTGGAGCGTGAGACATTTGGTCCAGGATACAACTGGGAAGGATGAGCAGTACCTCGCCCAGGCAGCCTCATCTCCTATGCTGAACAGATGCCGTGTGCGGAGGATTGAAGGACATTGTTAAGGAAGAGGGAAGGAAGTGGCCTTGGGCTTAAGTTAGGTACCATGCTGACATTTGCCTGGAGAAGAAGTGAGAAACCACGGAAAAGCACTGCGAAGACGACTGATATGGGAATCGAACCCCTTCTACTCAGTTGATCTCTCGAGATTGAGTAGACACTGTTCCAGTCCTCGTACCACTTTTCAAATTTTGTGGCAGAGCCGGGAATCAAATCCGGGCCTCCGGGGGTGGCAGCTAATCACACCACAGAGGCGGACAAGGGGAATATACTGTGCGTTATGTGCACGTATGGAAAAGTAGTGAGTGCTGTAACACTCTTAACTATTCAACACACTCAACAAATACTTCACGTCACAACCTGTTGAGTTGGCACCCGACCAACTGCATTCGGGAGACGGAGAAGGGCTGGTCCGCATCGACCGCTGCCCTGAGAATGGTTCTCCGTGGTTTGTAATTTCCATTCTCCTGCACTAAGGCGAATGCGGGAACAGTTCCTAGATCACGGCTGCCAACCTTGTGACCTTCTAGGCACATCTTCCTCTTCGATACTAATCTCCTGGCCTCAGGAACGGAATGAAAACGTTTTAGTAATGAGATCACATCGACCAACTGTACTCTAACGCCCCTATTTGATAGTATGTCTTTCAGTCATGGCCATCCATCAATACTTCACATCACAGCCTGCACGGTTGCTAAGTGACATCGCTAATTTCGTAATAATAATAATAATAATAATAATAATAATAATAATAATAATAATGTTATTTGTTTTACGTCCCACTAACTACTTTTTAAGGTCTTCGGAGATGCCGAGGTGCCGGAATTTAGTCCCGCAGGAGTTCTTTTACGTGCCAGTAAATCTACCGACACGGGGCTGTCGTATTTGAGCACCTTCAAATACCACCGGAGAGAGCCAGGATCGAACCTGCCATGTTGGGGTTAGAAGGCCAGCGCCTTAACCGTCTGAGCCACTCAGCCCGGCGCTAATTTCGTGGGAAGACCCCAAGTCATAAGACAAAAGCTTCAGATCTGATTCAGACAGGAACTGATTGGAGCCTTCAGTTTTGTCAACGTTAATCAGTCCGAGTTGTTGGCTGAACGGTCAGCGTACGGGTCCCGGGTTCGATTCCCGACCGAGTTGGGGATTTTAACCTTAATTGGTTAATTCCTACGGCACGGGGGCTGGGTGAATGTGTTGTCTTCATCCTCATCACGACACGCAGGTCGCCTACGGAAGTCAAATAGAAAGACCTGCACCTGGCGAGCCGAACCCGTCCTGGGATATCCCGGCACTAAAAGCCATACGACATTTCATTTTGAGTTGAGAAAGGACTCGCTAGAGGACAGACATGATTGCAAATACTCCAATCTATACAAATCAAACGCAAGGGGTGAGAAATGTTGTAACCAAGGTTGAGATTTACAAAACACAACTTTATTATTCGCTTCAAATGCAAAATACACTATTTACACAAATAAAACTGAAATTTAACTTGAAGCAAAATGAATTAGGAATCTTGAGAAAGAGTCTATCTTTTGTACACTATATACAAGTTTGCAGTATTTACATCCACTACTATCTCGAAAAGATAGTCCTTGATATGAAAGTCGATAGTCGAAAACTATCAGAAGTACTGACATAAATGTTTTGGAAAGTCCTTCCTTGCTGAGTTCATAAAAGCAAGTTCAATGTTGGAAGAATTCTTACTTGGCGAAACCAAGAGAGCTTGCATTAATTAGGGAAATATAACGGTATGTAATAGTATGACTGGATATGGGCAGCGGAAGAGGAGCGGTGACCAGAGGTGAGACCTCGTACTGCCAGAAATTCAGTCCACCTGGTCGAAGCACATTTTCAAGAGGGGTAGCCTCCGTGCTCGACGTAGGGTGTATTCTGGAGCTGGACACCGGGGCAAGTGGGGATCAGGACAGGCTGGGAGTTCCTCTTTATAGTACACACACGACAGTTCAGGCACGCGCACTGAGAGCTGCGCGTCGAGGCTAGAAGAATGACACTTGGCGCGCGTGTAGCTGGCTGGCGGAGCGAGAAGGGAGCGCCGGACATACAACAAGAAATACCTAGAAGGTAGCTGTATTGGCTGCCAGGGATCAAAAGAAATTAAAATTATAAATACAGTCGAACCTCGATATCTTGAAACTCTATTACTCGAATTTTCAGTATCTCGAACTAGCTTAACTTTCCCGGCCGTTCACGTGTATTTATTTCTCTATCACTCGAAATTCCGTTACACGAATTTCTCGACTTCTCGAGAAGCAAACGTTTCCACCCTTGAAGCAAAAATACTCTGTAAGTCGAATTTCGTGCAACAGTAACTGTGCAATACGGCATTTGTGGTTTGTGAGGAACAATTAACAAGTAAGGAAAGGTTTACAGTGACGCTGGGAGCTAATATGACGGGAATCGAAAAACTAAAACTTCTAAGTATGACGCCTACAACCCACCCTGGAATGATATTCTACTACTAGACGATATTGACGCAAAAATAGACAAACTAAATTCTCTCATTACTAGTCTATACAACAAACTTGCTCCCAAACAACAAGTGAAAGTGTGTCGCCCCCCGTCCCCCCTGCCCATGGTTAAATGACGAAATTAAGAATTTGATGGCACGCCGTGATTCATGGTTCCGACGGTACAAACGTACCCGTAACGAATCCGATTTTGAAAACTATCGGGTACTTAGGAACAGAATTAAGCAGGAAATCAGAAATCAGAAATGTAAGTACTTAAACTGTCTTTCAGGTAAACTGAATGCCAGGAATTCCTGGAAAGAACTTAGCTCTCTTGGTATTGTAAAGGGCCAACAACAGCAACGAGAACCAACTGTTCCCCTAGACGAGCTTATTACATATTTCTCTGAAGAACGAATCGCGTTTAAACCAATCAATCAGGCAGAATTAAATACGAATCAACCAGCTATCCCTCCACTTAACCGTCCTCAATTTTCATTCCAAGAGGTCACTAGCAACCAAATTTAAAAAGTACTATACTCTATTAAATCTAAAGAAGTAGGAGTAGATGACATCACTATGAATTTCATACATAATATAATAGGCGCTATCCTTCCGATTATCACACATGTATTCAACTAGCTGATGTACCCCTGCTTCGCTACGGAATTCTACACTGTATACAGAATTCTAGGTTAGGTAGTGTACACGTTGTGAGCAAGATTGTCTTAAATTGTATAGCTCTTAACGTTACCCTAGAAACGCGACGGGAAGTCACCAAACATCTTTTCTCATATGAAGACTGAGGGAATTTTCACTGTAATGGCAGACCCAATTTCACACCATCAGCCACAATCTGGTTGGGATGTTTTCATTATAATGCCTTTTTACGTCCTCAGAAAGACTGTCTTTAGCGGTTTTACCAACTGAAATGAACATACAATGACGTCAAGAGGAATGGCGCGATTAAAAGCAATACTTTCATATTACGAAATACTCGTTCAAATGAAACACCACACATTTTCTCACTTTTAACGAACAGGACTACGTTGCCTATCTAACAGTTCAAAGTTCCAGACCTGGAATGACCAAACCGCAGACAGCCGTGATCGGTGAACACTCTTCGGCGGGGAGAGGGTCTAATAGTTTAGACTCCCAGGGCAAAAACTATGCCCAATTACTATTCTGTTTCCTAGGAGTACCCGATGAGTCGGAAAATATCAATTCACTACACTGGCGGCGGAAATATTATCTGACTTGAAGGCTAATTTTTCCTCCAAGCTAGAAGAGAAACGCCCTCTTCACTGCTAGTTTGGAATATATTGAATGTAGAATTTAATAAAAGTAAAGGGAAAGAAGCTTTTCTTAAGAAATGGCTCTTTTCAGAGTTGAATTTTGAGTTATTTAGTGAATGTTGTGGTGCTATAATTTGGGAAAGGCTTAATTGTTATTCTAGACCAGGCCATACTACTAATACTACTAATACTACTACTACTGCTGCTGCTGCTGCTGCTGCTGCTGCTGCTGCTGCTACTACAACTTACTACTACTAAGTCAGCCTCTGCCTTAAGTATGCACACTGCCCATTCGAAACAGCGCGTCAGATTAGGGATCGAATAGCTGAAATACTATGATGATCCAGTGTGTTACGTACCAGCTGTATTAGAAAATGTATGAACCAGAGGAATGGCATGCTAAGGAAGAAAGTTTTCTAACTCCCCGGCTATTTCCCGCCAATATTCAGCCAGGCTGTTATACTCGGTACGTAGCAGTAATCCCATCTGTCGGAGTTGAGAGGCAGCATAAGAGCAAAGAACATCACAATAAATAATGGTCAATGTAATGTTATTGTCGATCAATGTTATGCACTTTCGATATTATAGGCCTTCACATTTCGTTTTCTTCCGACTCTTAAATACCACTCTCATCATAGTCTGTACGGTAAAACTGAATAAAAGATAAATGATCGGAAATTGTATTCTCTATAATTTTTTTATACAGTACTTTTCGATAGGACCAATTAAATAGGTATTTAAAAATTACATTTTAAGCACCTGCCCCTAAACTACAATTTCATCCAGGGTGAATAAAATTGTTTATAGCTTAGACTGTATTTTCTTATTCCCCGACTCTATATAGAGATTTTCATTAAATTCTGTTAACCCATTTTCTCGTGGCTCGGCGTTGATATGGACTTAGATATTCATTAATTTGTATTTTTGGTTGCTGTGTTATCATAGCCGGTACGATAAAAATGTATAAGACATAAATGGTCGGAAATTTAATTATCTATAACTTTGGTTATGTAGTATTTATCGATGCGACAACTAATAATGTGAATATTTGAGAACTACATTTAGGTCTTCCTCTAAACTACCATTTCACTCAGCGTAAATAAAATGACTTATAGCTTAAATTGTAGTGGCTCATTCTCCGACTTTGCAAACCAATTTTCAATGAAATATGACCACTAATAACGTTTTAGGCCTTCCCCTGAACTACCATTTCCTCGGCGTGAATAAAGTTATTCATAGGCTAGATTGTAGTGACATATTCCTCGACTCTGAATACCAATTTTTAGGAAGATAGGACTATTAAAAACATAAATATTTGAAAATTAAACTTTAGGCCTTCCCCTAAACTACCATTTCACTCAGCGCGAATAAAATGATTTATACCCTAGATTGTAGCGACTTAATCCCCGACTTTGCATACCGATTTTCATTAAATTCTCTTTGGCCGTTTTCTAGTGATGCGTGTACATACATACATGCATACATACATACAGACAGACAGACAGACAGACAGACAGACAGACAGACAGACAGACAGACAGACAGACAGACAGACAGACAGACAGACAGACAGACAGACAGAAATTACGGAAAAGAAATAAGTGCATTTCCTGGTTACTGTGGACATGACTGATACAGAAATACCATTTTTTTCAAATTCTGAGCAATGTACAGACAAAACTCTTATTTTATATATATAGATTACTGTCTTAGAAATGGAACTTTCCCTGCACTCTGGAAACAAGCTAATGTCATCACAGTGCCCAAGATAAACGATCCTAAACTGACCTCTGACTATCGCCCAGTTTCTATTCTTCCAGCGCTTTCTAAAGCTTTGGAAAGACTGGAGTACGAGCAAGTATTGAAATATTTAAATAACTATTCTCTCCTTGACCCATTACAATCGGGCTTTAAGAAAGGCTACAGCACTGCCACGGCTCTCCTTAAAGTGACAGAAGACATCAGACTAGCTATGGAACAACGACAAGTTACAGTACTTACGCTACTGCATTTCAGTGGTGCATTTGATACAACATACTTACAGCTATTAATTAAGAAAATGGAATCTTACTTGTTTGACCCGTTAGTACTGAAGTTTTTTACGTCATATTTGAAAGATCGGAGGCAGCGGGTGATAACTCGCGAAAGAAATTCAGAATGGCGTACAAAGAAAGTTGGCACGCCACAAGGTAGCATTTTAGGACCATTGCTTTTTACATTGTATATCAAAGACATTTCATATTTTCTAAAAACGTGTAATTATCACCTATATGCTGATGATCTCCAAATTTATTATCATTGCAGCTTAATCGAATTATCAAACGCAGTAAAATACATAAACGATGACATGAAAAACTCAGTGAATATGCTCTCGCAAACAGACTTCTCATAAATTCATCAAAATCGCAAGCTATCATTGTCGGTTCCCAGAAGCTCCTACACAAGATCAATGATTCGATCATTCCTCCTCTACAAAAAAATATTAGCACAATCCCGTTCAGTAAAACAGTGAGAAATCTTGGGGTGACTATGACTGAAACTCTAAATTGGACAGAACATATCAAAAACGTAAGTCAGAAGGTGTTTGCTACTCTACACCCACTGAAATTAAATAAAGACATTATACCACTAAATATGCGGCAAAGATTAACACAGACCCTAATTCTTCCTATCCTTGACTACTGTGATGTTATCTTGGTAGACGCTACTAAAGAACAAACTAGGAAACTGCAGCGTATTATGAATTGTTGCCTTAGATTCATTTTTAACCTAAGGTATGATGTGCATATTACTCCCTACTATCAAGCACTGAACTGGTTAAAACCTGTTAAGTGACGTGAATATCATATACTTGTCTTAATACACAAACTTCTGCATAGTAACTCCCCCCCCCCAGTATATTTCATCTAAACTTCGCTTCCTCTCTTCCTTCCATAACCGTAACACTCGCTCGGGCTCCACTCTAGCTATTCCTCTTCACCACTCTTCTGTGTATAATAAATATTTTATTGTAACCAGTTCCAGGCTTTGGAATTCCCTGCCAATAAGATAGATAAGATAATGCCTTTATTGGTGGCGAAGTTAGGGCTCAAGGCCCACTCTTACACTTAACCACTAGACGAGTATACATATACATAACTTATACAGTACTTACAAATCCAAATAAAACAAATAATATTAATAGCAAAAACAATAGTAATAATATTAAAAATGACAAAAGAATCCTTAATTTTAAAATACACAAAGTAAAATACACTGCAATAATCCGTTCATTCATCCCATTCATTCTTTCATTCACTCAACAATTATCCAGCAAGTCAGCAGGATCTACTCAACAAATACTCGCGGCACGCCACTTTAAACTTGCGATGGGAAGGATTGTCCCTAATGTTCGCAGGTAGCAAATTCCATGCCCTGGACGCAGAGATTATGAAGGAACGGTTGTAAGCAGCAGTGCGGTTTACAGGTATGGTAAGGGAGGAGCCAGATCTCGTATTGTGGTCATGATATGAAGAGAGGTAAGAAAAAGGTGAATAAAGATAGTTGGGAGTATTAGTGGAAAGTATTTTGTGCAGAAGTGATAACATGTGAAATTCACGGTGCTGGTGCACTCGAAGCCACGACAATTCCTTATAATATGGTGATATGTGAGCATCATATCGCAGATTAAATATATATCTTACGCAGCTATTGAGGTTCCGGTCGAGTTTCTTGTTACTGTCGCAGGTAATTTCAGTCAACACAGTGTCACAATAGTCAAGTCACTGCCTGCTCGACCTGCATCCGATGGCTGCTTATACTGCCTGCTCATTCCATGTTCAAACGTGTAACACGACTTACAATCGATCTGCCGCTAGATGGTAGCACCAACCGTACCCAATTATCGCGTGAATACAACTAGAAAAGCATACAAGCTAAATTTAAAATCTGACAGTAACAGAAAAATTAAAGAATTTTACGTATAAAGTGCTGCTCTAGAGAGTTATAGCTTTAAGACTTTTCGAGAAAGAGGTTTTGACGAACAAGAAAACCTTGAAACTTTTTCTGTATGGTACTTCCCTACATTACTAAGTAGAGGTTTCACGAATTTGGCAACCACAGCTTCCGACACAAGTTCCTGGTGCTTATTGTTACTAAAACACTTTAAAATGTTACACTGGCACAAAGAAGGTAGAACATAGTTTTTTATAGTCTGGAGCAGACTTGCAGTTTTCTTGCAGTACGGTAGAACCGCCTCAACAAATTTCTGTTGCCCTATAATTAGGCCAATAAATTGTTGCTGGGGATAGCGCAGGCCTCCTCTATCCGACTGTCTGATTAAGTTCATCAATGGGGAAGCGTTAACTGAGGTGGAAACGTTATTCAAGCACGTGCTGCATTCTGTTTTTTCTTCGATTATCCGCACTAAATAAGCACACACTAATGCCTGTGATGCAGTTTCCAAAGTGACACACACTGACTCAGGGGGCTCACGAATATCTTCTAGTAAATCAAGTACATACTCAGGGAGCAACACTGGTTCTGTATCGTCAAGTCCGGGAGAGGATACTGCGGCAGAAAATTTTGAATTTTCCTTGTGGATAATGTTAGCACCATCGGTGGACATTAAAATTCCGGATTTCAGAATTCTCTTTATGGAATTCTGAGCACCCGGGAGTCAGTCATGTCATTGCACCCTCCTCCCATTCTTATAGCACTAAACATGGCTTCAACTGGGTCTCCTGAAAAGGCCCGTGTCAGCACATAAAAAAATCCATTCTGTAGAAGATGAACAATGCACGAAGAAGTAGATAAAGCAGTAAACAGAATAGCTTGATGTGTTTCTTTGGTAAGTCCCTTTAGATTGAGAGCTTTGGACGCTTCTTGTATCTCTTCAAGATATTGACAGAAATCGTCTTTCAGCCTCTGGAGACGCTCGTCTGCTGGAGAAAAGAACATCATTTTGTCCGGATTATTTTTCCTCAAGTGCTGTGTTTTATCGCTGGTGTCATGGACACTGAAGAATTTATACACAGATTTCATAAATCGTACGGTAGGCCCAGCCACCAAAAAATCGACTCTTGCCGTCAGGCGCGATGAGTTTTCCATTAGGAACTGTGACTGGCGGTGAGAACACTTGCACAGCATAGAGTGCATTCATCTTTTCAAAAGAACTTTGTTCAACATGCTTCCTCGTTAAATTCCGGACCGGTTTCACTACGAGATTCTTCTGAAGACGATACAGCTCCTTTAAGAAAGATGAAGTGATAATGCCGTCTTTATCTGCCATATCATGTTCAAGAAACTGAGATCTGATGTTTTTAATAATATGACAATAATCGAAAGACAAATATAGTTGTCTCATGGCGTTGCATGGATGAACTACATACGACTTTAATTCTCCATCACCAAATTTCTAAAACATTGAAGTATTTGTTCTATGATTGTCCGTCACCAGACGAATAACATAGAAACCACATTCTTCGACAGCTTTCAAAACCTGCTGAACCAGGAGGAAAAGCTCATTTCCCTGTAATGTTCACCATGAAGTAGGCAGCCGGAATCGTAAATTTCTTCGTCAACCCATGAATCACAAAGCACAACAATTTGTTGCCGAGTTGAGGGTTTGTTCCAATCTCTTCGTTATAGACTCCCTCTGCTTCGACAAGTCCATAGAATCTCTCCTCTTCTTTATTATATAGCAGCCGCTCTTTAATTGCCATTTCGTCGCAAATAAGGGAGCAAACTTTCTCCAGATCATTCAAATTAGCTGCTTCTGCTCGCAGTCTTTCCTTTATTAGTGGCGAGATACCAGCTCCACACTTCACCGTCCCTAGATACCTGTCTAATGTACTGCGTGAAGGTGACAGTATTAATTTTGATCTCCGCCCATACCCGTAACCTTTCGGAGAAGCAATCCGCCAACAAATGCAATGCCGTATAGTTTCTTCAGACCATAATGGGCGCTGTTTCTGAAAGTTATTCACTTGATCTTGAATATAAATGGCCTTTACAACACCCTCACCTGCAGCTTTATTTATAATGTTCAGTGGTTTCAGTTGCGTATTACAATCTTCAAGCTGTTTACTTGATCGGTGTAATTTTTCTTCCAGATCTACTATTTTCTTCTTCATTCTGAATAACGCAACAGGAAGCCTTTTATTTGTTCTCTTTAGACTTTCCATGCTGCTGTCATTCAATGTATCAACTTGACAACCAACGTCACACTGTTCGTTGTTACTAGTATTTAGGCCTACCTCTGTATCCGTAAACGAAGAGTCGACTGGAAAGAGAAAGAGAGAGAACCTGACATTAGTTTAGCTATAACTGTAGAACCGAAACAACTAAATAGGGCCTACCTGCATAATAATAATAATAATAATAATAATAATAATAATAATAATAATAATAATAATAATATAAGAAGAAGAAGAAGAACAGTATTTTGACACGATTTTATACTACTTTTTTTGCTAAGGGCTTTACGTCGCACCGACACAGATAGGTCTTACGGCGACGATGGGATAGGAAAGGCCTAGGATTTGGAAGGAACCGGCCGTGGCCTTAATTAAGGTACAGCCCCAGCATTTGCCTGGTGTGAAAATGGGAAACCACGGAAAACCATCTTCACGGCTGCCGATAGTGGGATTCGAACCTACTATCTCCCGGATGCAAGCTCACAGCCGCGCGCCACTACGCGCACGGCCAACTCACCCGGTATTTTATACTACTAACAAAGGATTTGTAATGGAATATATGACAGCATATTATTCTGTTTTGTACCTTCATATTAACAGTGCAATTGTCCACAGATTTTTTTTTTTTTTTTTTTTTTTGCTAGTTGCTTTACGTCGCACTGACCTGTGTCGACGATGGCGACGATGGGACAGGAAAGGGCTAGGAGTGGGAAGGAAGCGGCCGTGCCCTTAATTAAGGTACAACCCCAGCATTTGCCTGGTGTGAAAATGGGAAACCACGGAAAACCATCTTCATGGCTGCCGATAGTGGGATTCGAACCTACAGTACTATCTCCCGGATGCAAGCTCACAGCCGCGCGCCACTACGCGCACGGACAACTCGCCCGGTACTTTATACTACTAACAAAGGATTTGTAATGGAATATATGACAGCATATTATTCTGTTTTGTACCTTCATATTAACAGTGCAATTGTCCCCATATTTTTTCTTTTTTTTTTTTTTTTTTTTGCTAGTTGCTTTACGTCGCACTGACACAGATAGGTCTTATGGCGACGATGGGACAGGAGAAGGCTAGGAGTGGGAAGGAAGCGGCCGTGGCCTTAATTCAGGTACAGTCCCAGCATTTTCCTGGTGTGAAAATGGGAAACCACGGAAAACCATTTTCAGGGCTGTCGACAGTGGGGTTCGAACCTACTATCTCCCGAATACTGGATACTGGCCGCACTTAAGCGACTGCAGCTATCCAGCTCAGTCCCAGAAATTGTATTACTTAGTATGTAATACTTCAAACCTTATTTAACGCTTACCATTTTCTGCAATGATGTTTGAAGAGCTCTTGTTAGACGTCTCTGTGCTTGAATCCCTTCTCCTCCTCTTCGCTGAAATTAGCGGTTGTTTATAAGCTGGATAATCAGGGAAAAGGCTGGGTACAGATCCTGTTTTTAATCTTCGCGTTTTGCTGGTCACTTTGAAATCATCATTTACAAAATGTAGACTGCACCACGGAATAGTCAGAAGGAATCCATTTACTTCCCTTGCTGTTTCCTTCCCTGGATATAATACTTAACCACTTTCGGCGCAATTACGTACTTGAAGGTATTTCATGGAATGAAATACCACGGCATTCTGGTTTCCCTTTCTTTGATTTGCAGAAAGGCACGCAGCAGTACACCATTTTCACTGAAAACAAGTACAGTACTACCCTATTTCCCGCTATTTCATTCCGACAGGTCTGGAGCCGGTTGGTGCTGCCACCTGCTGTGGGTATTTGTAAACGGAGTGTTTCATTTAGTGCCATGTTAAAATGTTGTAATGAGCAGGCAGTATAAGCAGCCATCGGATGCAGATCGAGCAGGCAGTGAGTCAAGTATAAGTAGTATATGAGAGTGAATTAGTTGTACTTTAAGTCGAACCGAGAATGCATTGCAGAATCGCTTCAGAGGATATAAGCATTTGTGTACTTCATTACATGTGCTTATCACCTGTTGAGTCCAATTTAGGGTCTCAGTCATAATAATTCCTAAGTTAGTCACTGAAGTAGAGTAGGGTATGATTTTATTGTTTAAAATTATTGGAGAGATGTCCCGTTGCTTAAGGGAATATAGGATTTTACTGGTACCAATAATAATAATTTGAGTTTTATTCGGGTTTATTAGTAAACTGTTATCATTTGCATAGTCACTAAGAAGTTTTAGGTCGGAATTTATTTTAGTAATTGCAGTATCAAGTGTCAGGGGCATTGACTTTTTCCTCAAACTTAAAATATCTTGCCGAGACTTCCTGTTGAGACTTACCGATTGAAGTGTGTATAGTGTGCGTGTGATTGGTAATTGTAAAATTAAAAATTGTTTCTGTTAGTGTTATATAATGTAAACGTAAGGGTAGTTGATAAGTGTGTAAGTGGTATAATAGGACAGTTCGGGCGCCACCGCCACCGCAGGCTCCCAGAGGCCTCCTCCACCACCACCACAGCCAGAGGCCTCCCAGATGCCTCCTCCACCACCACCACCACAGCCAGAGGCCTCCTAGATGCCTCCTCCACCACCACCACCACAGTTAGAGGCCTCCCAGAGGTCTCCTCCACCACCAGCGGGAAATTTGAATTTGTAAACAAAGCCACGTGCTTTTTGACAGCTGTCATCGACAACAACGCATCGCTAACCTCAGTACTGCCATCTTGACGGGCCTAAACCTCAGTAGTACCAACTTAACCTAACTAGCGCGAGGTAAACAAATCCACGTGTTTTTTGACAGCCACGTGCTTTTTGACAGTCAGCAACGCATCGCTAACCTCAGTACTGCCATCTTGACGGGCCTAAACCTCAGTAGTACCAACTTAACCTCACAAGCGCGAGATAAACAAATACACGTGCTTTTTTGACAGCTGTCATCCGCCATCTTTAAACCACAGAGCACTGTGCTGCCCTCTTTATCGCAGTAGCTGCAAATTCGTCACCTGTCATCTGCAGTGCTGCCATCTTAACCGGCCTAAACTTTAGTGCTACCAACTTAACCTCACTAGCGCGAGATTTGAATCGGTAAACAAATCCACGTGCTTTTTTTTGACAGCTGTCATCCGCCATCTTTAACCTATAGAGCACAGTGCTGCCCTCTTTAGCTACTTACCTTTGAAATGTGGTGGCGGATAATTTGAAAAATGCTTTTTGACAGCAGCCATCTTCAATCTAGAGAGCACCGTGCTGCCCTCTTTAGCTAGATACCTTTGAAATGTGGTGGCAGGCAATTCCACATGACAGCAGCCATCTTTAATCAAGAGAGCACCGTGTTGCCCTCTATGTGGTGGCGGCAATTTGAAAAATTCTACATGCTCTTGTTTGGAAACAAACTCACGCGCTTTTTTGACAGCCGTCATCCGCCATCTTTAATCAACAGAGCACAGTGCTGCCCTCTTTAGCTAGATACCTTTGAAATGTGGTGGCGGCAAATTCCACGTGCTCCTGTTTGGAAACAAAGCCATGTGCTTTTTTGACAGCTGTCATCCGCCATCTTTAATCAACAGAGCACCGTGCTGCTATCATGCGGGCAATTTCGTCAGCTGTCATCCGCCATCTTTAATCCACAGAACACCGTGCTGCCCTCTTTATGGCTACTACCTTAAGCACGTAGTAGCGGGCAATTTGTAAAGTTCTGTTAGCTATCATCCGCCATCTTTAATCAAGAGAGCACCGTGCTGCCATCTTTAGCTAGATACCTTTGAAATGTGGTGGCGGTAAATTGAAAAATTCCACGTGCTCTTGTTTGGAAAGAAACTCACGTGCTTTTTTGACAGCTACGATCCGCCATCTTTAATCAACAGAGCATAGTGCTGTCCTCTTTAGTTAGATACCTTTGAAATGTGGTGGCGGCAAATTCCACGTGCTCTTGTTTGGTAAATATAGCCACGTGCTTTTTTGACAGCTGTCTCCTTGACGAACCCTAACCTCACTTTGGAGGACAATAGAGCGTCGCTAACCTCACTGCTGCCATCTTTACGGTGGTAAACCTCAAGGATGCCACCTTATGCATGTTATAGCGCTGAATTTAAAATCCAACAGAACATTGCTAACCTCACTCTTGCCATCTTTACGGCGGTAAACCTCAAGGCTGCCACCTTATGCATGTTATAGCGTAGAATTTAAAATCCAACAACAGAACATTGCTAACCTCACTCTTGCCATCTTGAAAAGTTCAGTGTTCCAAACACTAGTTAGAAAAACGTAACTCATCGCACCTCGGGGATTTTATTAGGTAAGACGTAACCCCTAGGTTCCATTCCTTGTTCTGAACATAAAACCATTTACCAATAAAGATTAATTTTCTACACTTAACAAAGTACAAGCGTTCTTGCTGATAGCGATCGATGAGGTTGTTGCTCCTTTAGCCCTTTAGCCCTTTTGCCCATTAGCCCTTTAGCCCATTTGCCCTTTTGCCCATTAGCCCTTTAGCCAATTAGCCCTACAAGGAATGTGCGGTAAGGAGGAGGAAGAGTCCTTTCATCCTTTTTGCCCTTCTGATAAGATGTAACCCCTGGGTTCCATACCCTATCACGATTTTTTTTCGGCTTAGCATTTTGCATAGTAGCCCTCGCCTGCACAAGCTACATGCTTGTAATCTATGTCAACGGACCGAAACAATATGTTTCCGAACTGATATTTCATGTTACATATTTATGTAATAACTTGTTCAACAGCTAGGGACTTAAATGTAAGCAGAGTATTTCTTATAGCACTAGCGTTCTGTTTAATTTTACTTCCCGCATAAGCTACATGCTTCTAACTCATGCCAACAGATTGACTGATATTTCATGTTACATGTTTATGCGATAACTCGTTCGACTGATTTTCACACAAGACGAATGATGGAATTTAAATAATTTGAAGTTATACTTTTGCTATATCGTTTACCGAGCGAGTTAGCTGTGCAGTATGGGTACAGTGTGTTTTAGATTTTTTTTACACTAGGCAAATCATTGAAGTTGTAGTTTTGCAATATTGCTTACTGAGCGAGTTAGCTACGCGATATGTGCACAGTTTCCATAGTTTCCATAGTTTTTTATTTTACACTCAGCAAATCATCAAAATTGTACTTTTGCTCTGAACACATCAAACAATGTTCTGATCATATGTTGAAGTTAACAACATCGATTACAGTGTTCGATTCTAGTCTTGTTATGTTTCATTCTGATCTTCTTAGAACAAGGGCACCCCCTAACATGTTATAAACACATGTTGTATTGAGTACAGTGTTCGATTCTAGTCTTGATCACTTATTTTGTGTTCTGAACACATCGATCAATGTTCTGATCACATGTTGTATCGAGTACAGTGTTCGATTCTAGTCATGATCGCTTATTTTTTGTTCTGAACACATCAACCAATGTTCTGATCACATGTTGAAGTTAACAACATCGATTACAGTGTTCTATTCTAGTCTTGTTATGATTCAATCTGATCTTCTTAGAACAAGGGTATCCCCTGACATATTCTAAACACATGATGTATTGAGTTCAGTGTTCGATTCTACTCTTGATCACTTATTTTGTTTTCTGAACACATCAATCAATGTTCTGATCACATGTTGTATCGAGTACAGCGTTTGATTCTACTCTTCTTATGTTTCGAAAGTCTAAACATGCACAATAATGTTATCGCTGCACACGGTTACCTTCGCGATGCAGGTTTAAACTTGTTCGATATAAAGCTATGCCTTGACATAAGAGGCGGAGGAGGAGGAGGAGTTAGAGAAGTAGGAGGAGGAGGAGGAGAAGAATGATAAGACCTTAACAGCCTATGTATAGTCGCCATTGTTTAAAGATGACAGCTGTCAAAAGAATTTTTCAAATTATCCTCCACCACATTTCAGCTAAAGAGGGCAGCAGGGTGCTCTGTTGATTAAGCACATAGAATTTCTAATTGCCCCTCCACCGCATGCATAACAGCAGCTGTTATCTTGCGCAGTAGCCTCTAAGCTAGCTTTCTTCATAAGAGTAGCCGCCATCTTGTGCGAGCACCCCCAGGCTGTCTCATAAGGAGCTATGTATAGTCACCATTTTGTGTCCGCCATCTTGCGTAAGCATCCCTAGGACGTCTCAAGCCATCTTGTGTCTCATAAGAGCAGCCACCATCTTGTAGAAATAGATAGCTGCCAATGCCAAAGGGCTTAAATAGGAATCGAACCGTTGATCTCATCATTAGACTATGTTTTTTCTTGTTCCTGATACTACGAACCTACATATTAGGCGGAAAAATTTTGTCCGTTTTGCTCTACGATGCACCGTTTTCGAGATATTTAATATTTTGCGATTAAGCCTCCAAATTTAATGAATCGAACCAGAACGGTACGTTATACTCTCTACCATAGCTAGACCTGATCATGTTACGAAGACTCGCTTCAATACAAGCTAAAACAGAGCAAATGCCAAAGGGCCTAAGTAGGAACCGAACAGTTGATCCCATCATTAGACTATAGTTTTCTTGTTCCTCATACTGCGAACCCAGGTATTAGGCGGAAAAATTTTGTCCGTTTTGCTCTACGGTGCACCGTTTTCGAGATATTTAACATTTTGCATTTAAGCCTTAAATTTAATGAATCGAACTCGCACGACACGTTAGCCTCTAAGCTAGCTTTCTTCATACGATTGGCAGCCATTTTGCGCAAGCACCCTTAAAGCGTCTCATAAGGAGTTGTGTATAGCCGCCATCTTGTGTCCGCCATCTTGCGCAAGCATTCTTAGGACGTCTCAAGCCATCTTGTGCAAGGACCCTTAAGCCGTCCTATAAGAGCAGCCGCTATCTTGAGCAAGCATCCCTAGGGCATCTCATAAGGAGTCATGTATAACTGCCATCTTGTGCAAGCATCCCAAGGGCGTCTCATAAGAACCTATGTATAGCAGCCATCTTGCGTAAGCACCCTTAAGGAGTCATGAATAGCCACCATCTTATGCAATTAGCGTCGAGAGGTGGCTGATGTAGAATTTTTCTTTTTAAATTATCCACCACCACATTTCAAAAGTATCTAGCTAAAGAGGGCAGCACTGTGCTCTGTTGATTAAAGATGGCGGATGACGGCTGTCAAAAAAGCGCGTGAGTTTGTTTCCAAACAAGAGCATGTAGAATTTTTCAAATTGCCGCCACCACATAGAGGGCAACACGGTGCTCTCTTGATTAAAGATGGCTGCTGTCATGTGGAATTGCCTGCCACCACATTTCAAAGGTATCTAGCTAAAGAGGGCAGCACGGTGCTCTCTAGATTAAAGATGGCTGCTGTCAAAAAGCATTTTTCAAATTATCCGCCACCACATTTCAAAGGTAAGTAGCTAAAGAGGGCAGCACTGTGCTCTATAGGTTAAAGATGGCGGATGACAGCTGTCAAAAAAAGCACGTGGATTTGTTTACTGATTCAAATCTCGCGCTAGTGAGGTTGAGTTGGTAGCACTAAGGTTTAGGCCGGTTAAGATGGCAGCACTGCGGATGACAGGTGACGAATTTGCAGCTACTGCGATAAAGAGGGCAGCACAGTGCTCTGTGGTTTAAAGATGGCTAATGACAGCTGTCAAAAAAGCACGTGTATTTGTTTATCTCGCGCTTGTGAGGTTAAGTTGGTACTACTGAGGTTTAGGCCCGTCAAGATGGCAGTACTGAGGTTAGCGATGCGTTGTTGTCTGTCAAAAAGCACGTGGCTGTCAAAAAACACGTGGATTTGTTTACCTCGCGCTAGTTAGGTTAAGTTGGTACTACTGAGGTTTAGGCCCGTCAAGATGGCAGTACTGAGGTTAGCGATGCGTTGTTGTCGATGACAGCTGTCAAAAAGCACGTGGCTTTGTTTACAAATTCAAATTTCCCGCTGGTGGTGGAGGAGACCTCTGGGAGGCCTCTGGCTGTGGTGGTGGTGGTGGTGGAGGAGACCTCTGGGAGGCCTCTGGCTGTGGTGGTGGTGGAGGAGGCATCTGGGAGGCCTCTGGCTGTGGTGGTGGTGGAGGAGGCCTCTGGGAGCCTGCGGTGGCGGTGGCGCCCGAACTGTCCTATTATACTACTTGTGTACATTGTAAGTGTGTGTGCAAGTGTCTGTGTGAGATAGAAAAGAGGACTGAAGTAACGAGCTAATAAGCTGCATATTGTGTGGGTGTGTAACTTAAGCTTAATTTAGGAAATAGTATAAGTAGTATAATTAGTAATAGGCAACCTTAATATTATTTGTTGTATTGTGGTTAAGTGTAAGAGAGGGCCGTGTGCCCTAACTTCGCCGCATGAAAGAATCCATAATAAATAAATAACTAAATAAATAAAATCGGCGAAGCGCCGCTGTTTCTCGGGTGTGAATTCATTACTGGTCACGTACGAAAGCAACCCCTGAAGTGCGGATGACAAGCTCCATTTACGAATCTCGGCTGCGTGGTACTGACGAGAAGTTTCAACGTGAAGGGAGGAAAGGTTAACAGTAACAAACAGAAGAGACTAATGGACTTTTTCGAAAGGTGTTAACCGAGGTATGTCTCTTGTTTCACAACTTTCCTCTAAAAAGTTACTGTAACATAGGTTATAATAAAAGTGATGCCGTAAAATAAAGTTTGTTTGTATATCTTAAGTACTGTTAAAAATAATGTATTCACTATAGAAACATGTGATGCAATTATGTGCTGTACATCCTCAAAAATGCTATTCTATCTCGAAATTTTGATATCTCGAAATAAAATTTAGCTGCCGAGGTGATTCGATATATCGAGGCTCCACTGTATGTTAAATTTAATGGCGTGTGCCGTCCGAAGAGGCCTGGTGCAGGTCTTTCGAGTTGACGTCGTATAGCCACGGAGGCGGACAATGTTAACTTTTGTCCTCATACCGAGGTAGTACAGCTCTCTTCAGGCAGACCCCCGTTTCAACCACGTATCAGCCTTCCTGCCATACTTAAATTACTGGCAGTACCTGGAATCGAACCCGGGCCCACGAGGACGGCAGCAAGTAACACTAACCGTTACGCTACGGGAGTTACAATATATTACATAATTTGGCGGTAGACGAAAAAAACCGGGGATCTAGTAAAACTGTACGGGTTTTGGGGAAAAGTCTCAAAAACGGATTTTCCCCGGCAAAAACGGGTAATACGGTAATCCTTCGCTGCACAGGACAAGACATTCTTTGAGGCGTTCCCACAGGAAGTGCAAACTCTACAAAGGCATGTTTCGAGTGTTTTATGTTGGGTAAAAGCAGCAACGGTTCGTTCGAGGAAGTGCAATGGACTTCTTCTTCTTCTTGGTTGTTATCGTCGCACAAACACGTCGAAAGATTTTCACACCTAGCAAATACTGGGGCTGCCGCTTCCTTCCCACTCCTAGCCGTTTCCTATCCCATCATCACCATAAAACCTATCTTGGACACTCCGCTCCGCAATAATAATAATAATAATAATAATAATAATAATAATAATAATTGTACCGGGCAAGTTGGCCGTGCGCTTAGAGGCGCGCAGCTGTGAGCTTGCATCCGGGAGATAGTATGTTCGAGTCCCATTATCGGCAGCCCTGAAGATGGTTTTCCGTGGTTTCCCATTTTCACACCAGGCAAATGCTGGGGCTGTACCTTAATTAAGGCCACGGCCGCTTCCTTCCAACTCCTAGGCCTTTCCTATCCCATCGTCCCCATAAGACCTATCTGTGCCGGTGCGACGTAAAGCCCCTAGAAAAAAAATAATTGCACCGGGAGGTACACCTCAACGCCGCGCATACAAAATTAGCGCCTAAGGGAATTCCTCTATCAATCAAAAGTGAAACTAATAACACAACCAGTTGGAACTTTAATCAGAAGATGTCTCCATTGAAATATTAAGTAATTGTGTTATTGTGCAGTTTCCTAAACTGACTGAATTTCTCCTTGTTTTGTTTTGATATACATCAAGAAGTTTGGACATTTTTCCACAGATGACACTACCAAAAAACTATGATCATGCACCCTGGTGCAAGGTGAAAAAAGGTGTAAAGAAGTTTTGTATTCATACGTTTTACATCACTGATCTATGTTCATTTATTTTTGGGTTGGCAACCCTCCTTTTTTCTTTCCGCCAGTTTTGAACCTGGCCAATAAAAATTTCTG
This sequence comes from Anabrus simplex, assembly GCF_040414725.1. Taxonomy (NCBI): domain Eukaryota; kingdom Metazoa; phylum Arthropoda; class Insecta; order Orthoptera; family Tettigoniidae; genus Anabrus; species Anabrus simplex. The sequence goes on from NC_090266.1 coordinate 36,724,716, forward strand.
TAATTAATTTTTAACCTATCACAGCCTTCTTGTTCGATTCTGAGTGTAACATAGAGATGGACCAATTGAATTGAGAGGGTGTGGCTGATTTAGTCTTGTAGGAACTCGAACCTTCCCTGAGGGTTTATAAACTGCGGCTTTTCACGTTTTTTGGCCAATTGATCGTCGTCTATCTGAGTATGTATGCTTAAGCAGGAGGCGGGCGGCCTTTTTCGTCGGCAGCTAGAACATCTACAAGGTAATGGCCACATAACTTTAGTCTTTCTTCCTACCTCCGCAGTTTAATCCGAGGGAAAGGTCCGAATCTTTAGTTATGTAACCTACTTTTCTAAAATGTAACTTTGTACCGGCTAATGTAAAAAGTTCATAAAATCTTTAACTGTAAACCGGGGATAGAGAGTGAAGTACCCTCTCGAGCACCCCATCATTTTGGTTTGAGGTGTCTTCGTTATGTAACGGTTTTCTTCCTGTAATGTGTTAAAGTGATTTCCATGCGAGCCACCTCAGTAGTTTGGGAATAGCCCCTGCTTCATCGGACGAGCGCCCTATAGGTTTTTATATTTCATTATCTGGAGCGCAGTGTTCGCCTCCATTCGGTTTGTGTTTCGGGCCGTTTGCTTAACCTATTCTTTTTCACAAAGGCCCTATAGGTTGAGTACTAGATACCCCTGCTTCAAATTGTAGTTGGGCCATGGAAGGCCAGAGAGTGTAAAATTTTGATGATTGCCTTGAGTGGGCCGTAATAAACTGGGACCTGTTAGCTCTTTTTCAAAGTTTTGTAATTTTGAAGGGTGCCTCTGGAAGGCTTGACACTGTAATTGAGGGAGCAAGTGCTGTTGAATTAAGGGGATTTCTGCCCTTGGATAAATGATTCCTTAGTTTGAGTTAAAGTTTTTGTAAACTGGATCCTGTACTTCTGACATTGTAAAATATGGTATTGAAGCCCAAAATTGTTAAGGTTCTGAATCTTGGATTTTCCTAGTCTTGTTTCAAGTTTGTTTTGTACCTGATATATTGTTACGTTCACTCAGTGAAAAATATTGTTAAGTTTGTTTTGGAAAAGAAATATAACCTTATAAAATTTTGACTCAACTTTGATATTGCAGATAGACCCATTCACCCCGGCACCTTTTTTGACCTCTTCCTGCTCCAGGGGTATCCCCGTAACAAGTGGCAGCAGAGCGCGATTGAATGGGTCTCAATTAATCCCTTTTTGATGGCTAAACATATAATCCGCATCGAACTCAAAGAATTTTTCTAGGTCGCTGGATTTTTTTCTGAATTTGTAAATTTTCTATCATCATGTCTGGCTCTCGCGAAGTCCTCCACCCCGGGTACTTGCGGAAGGAGGAGTTGATTTATGAATTGCTCATTAGAAATGTTCAACCTGGAGGCAAGATTGCGGCAGATACCACCAACTTAAAGAGTCATTAGAATTACCCATTTGTATCCCAACCTTGGGGGAGAAGGAAATTGATGAGGCTCTCTCCACTATCACTGACAATACAACTGAACTAGCATCGGTAGTAAGTTTTTGAAGAAAGTGATCCATCTCCTAATCAGCTAAAGAGAGTACAGGCTAGACTGTTCCATTTTTATAACACGGTTAGCGATCTATTGTCTCTAAAATTAATAGAAGATCATGCTAAGGAGGCTAGTAATCTTGTTGAACACCTTTCTAAAATGTCAAATAGAGTTAGTCAATTGTTAACTGGGGCAGCTGCTCCTAAAACCGACCAAGTCCCTGTGATAAACATTGTAATTGAGGAGGATTCTTGAAGTAGAAAATCTGTATCAACTCAACAAACTTCTGCCCCATTAGAAAATGAGTTTGGTGGTCGTACACAACTTCCACATTTCTTTATAAATAATGCGGTGTTAGAGTCTTCTCAACCTTCTAGGCCGTTACCTGTTATGTCACCTGGGTTTAGTAGTTTGCCTCATCCATTGGCTATATTGCTTAGGGCAATTTCTAAATTTTCAATAAACTCCACCAATGATGTTATTTCATTTCTAAGATACCTAGTTGAATTTCAGGATCACGCACTAGTGTTTTCCCTCTCTCACTCTCAAATTCTTAACATTATTTACCCTTACTCCATAGGTGTCCTCTCGGACAAAATAGTCAAAGCAAAAGCTGAGAAATCTTGCATAGAAGACTTCCACGCCCATCTGCAGGCTAACTTCATTTCGGCTCGAGCCATGTCTTCCTCAATCCAAAAGTACTATTTCAGACTACAGAGACTGGATGAAAATCTGGCAGGCTTCATCCAAGATGTTAAGTTTTACACCAGGGTATTCGCTCTTCTTTTCCCTGAAGATCAAATTGTGCAGACGATTGTTGAAGGGATTTCCCCGCCCTACAGGTCGTATTTGTGTTTCGCGTCGCGCCCTCAAAGCTTTTCAGAATTAGAGGCTATAGTAGTCTCAGCCGAGTCCGCCATCCGTAAATGCTATGCTTGTGGGTCTACGGAACATCTCCGTAGCAAGTGCCCTTTGATAAAATCCAGTGGGACAAAGAGTGGGGCAGGGTCATCTTAAGGATGTTTCAAATTCGTTTATACACCTCGCCAAAATTTGCCCTAATGCCACTAGCCACCCCCCCCCCCTCCTAGTCAACTTCTGGTGCAACCTCCGCGAACTCTAATAATCGAAAGTTACTAGTGTCATCGGCTGAGTCGGCAAGTTCATTTTCCCAAGACTCAGCTCCTGTTAAACCCACCGAAATCTCCGGTACGCGTAAAAGTTCTTCTAACCTATCATTTGAAGGTCCGAAAGAATGCCTCAGGATTGCTGCGGAGACCACCGCACTTGTACATTTTCTCAAAATTGAATTGAATAGTGAACCCGTTACTGATCTATTACACTCTGGGAGTGTTTGTTCTATTATTTCCGCTGAATGGTATGCTAAATTAAAGTCTGTCTGTAAGTTTCCTGACTATTATTCATCTTTTGTCCAATGCGTTCCGGCTAATTCTTCTCCATTAGAAATTTTAGGTTTCATCCTTGCCAAAATTCGTATTTCTCAATTCACTTGGAAAATAAAACTGTTTGTGGCTAAGCACTTGTCTTGCCCCGTAATATTAGGAGCGGATTTTATGTCTTATACTGGTCTGGTGCTCGACGTTCAGAGCAAGTCGTGCACCATCAAATTTGCGAACAATTGTAAAATTCCTTTCCTAAAATGTAACTCCGGATCATGTTCATCAGTCTAGCCTACCCAGGATGAGATGTTGTTAGACCTTAAACATCTTCCTGAGGAGCAGGCAGAAATTATTCGTAAATTGTGTCAGTCGTTTCCGGATGTATCTTCCGATACTCTTGGTGTTACTGACCTTATTGAATACAATATTGAGGTTACGGATTCGATCCCAGTTAGGTTTCCACGTTATAAGCTGTCTCCACCTAAAATGAAGGCTCTAAAAGAGATCATCGATCAGATGTTAAAGGACAGTAATATTCGACCCTCCAAGCCGGCTTATTCATCACCCATTTTTCTGGTGCCGAAACCCCAAGGTGGCTTCAGGTCTTGATTGACTATAGGGCTTTAAATCGGAAGGTGGTGTTACATTCTGTGCCTCTTCCAGACCTTCACTCTTGTTTTCCATGGTTACGGAAAGCTAAGTCCTTTACCATCCTTGATCTCAATCAGGCGTACAAACAGATCCCTCCGGCTGAAGAATCGAACTATCTAACAGCTTTTGCCACGGATTGGAATTTGTATGAGTACAACCGCGTGCCTTTCGGGCTCCCCACGGGGGCAGCTGTGCTCACTAGACTGCTAGATAGGGTCTTTTCCGACATCAAGTTTGATTACTTGTATTACTACCTTGATGATGTCGTCGCATTTTCTGAGACCTTTGAGGAACATCTAGATCGTCTAAAGGAAGTACTCAATCGCCTCCGTAAGGTCGGGTTGACTTTGAAGTTATCTAAGGTAGCTTTTGCCAAACCTTCCATTTCATTCCTAGGGCATATTGTGTCGCCCGATGGGGTTTCTATTGATAATTCCAGAACACAGGCCATCTGTGATTTCAAACCTCCTAAGGACATCAAAGGTATTGCCAGGTTCATCGGCATCTTGACTTTCTTCAGAAAATGTATTCCTAACTTCGCTACCGAGCTCGATAGCTGCAGTCGCTTAAGTGCGGTCAGTATCCAGTATTCGGGAGATAGTAGGTTCGAACCCCACTGTCGGCAGCCCTGAAAATGGTTTTCCGTGGTTTCCCATTTTCACACCAGGCAAATGCTAGGGCTGTACCTTAATTAAGGCCACGGCCGCTTCCTTCCCACTCCTAGCCCTTCCCTGTCCCATCGTCGCCATAAGACCTATCTGTGTCGGTGCGACGTAAAGCAACTATCACCTAATTTCGCTAACAGAGCGCCACCCTTGAACTTAATCCGTAGGAAAAGCGTCAAATTTGAATGGGGGCCTTCTAAACATTCACCTTTCAAGACCTGAAACTAGCTTTCTGCAACGCCCCTGTCCTTGCTATGCCTGATTTTTCAAAGTTCATTATTCAGGCCGATGCCTCGTCATCGGCGGTGGCTGCTGTCCTTCTTCAGGAAAATGAACTCGGAAGACGACCCATAGCCTATGCGTCTAGGACAGTATCGGCCCAATAGACCGAATATTTCATCTATGAACTTGAGGGTTTGGCTGTTTTATTTGCACTAGAGAAGTTCCGACTCTATCTGGAACATGTGAAGTTCGACCTAGAAACTGATAACCAAACCTTAAGTTGGGTATTAGCTAGGCCGCGTCGTACTGGTCGTATAGCCCGTTGGGCCACCAGGATTTCTGCTTTCCAGTTTGATGTAACACATATCACAGGATCTGAAAATGTTGTTGCGGATGGACTAAGCCGCATGTTTTCTCGTGATGTGGAGACCACCGAACAGGAAGATAGTTCTTCTCTTCTCACGCCCATACCTTCGGTTATTAATGCCATTCTAACTGATACCCCCACGTTCCTTAGAGATATTGAAAAATATCAACATGAAGATCCTGTGCTGGACCCTAGTATTGAGACGCTTTCTTCAGGGGAACATGTAGTCCCTTATGTGTTGAGAAACGGGGTTTTGTGTTGCCCGTCGAGGCGTGATCGAAAGATGAAAGTAGTGGTTCCAGCTGTTCTTGTGCCTATGATCTTCAAGTACTATGACGAGACCCCATTAGGGGGGGGGGGGCATTTGGGCATCTTCAAAACTCGAGAAAAGATCCGAGAGATGTTCATTTGGAAAGGTATGGACGGTGAAATTCGTGAATTGGTAAAAGCTTGTAAATCTCGCTTGCTTAGTAAGCCCACCTTGTCCACTAAGCTAGGTCTAATATCTTCTCATCAAGCGTCACGGCCCATGGAGCGCCTATATATAGAATACGTCGGAACCTTCCCCCAATCAAAGGGGATCGCCAACAAATTCATTCTAGTGTGTGTAGATGGTTTCACGAGATGTTTCTGGTTATTTTCGATTAAGCTGGCAACCGCTCAGTCCACCATTTCTTGTTTAAATTCCATATTTGCTTCTTTTGGTGCCTGTCAATATATATTTTCTGATAATGCTAAGGCATTCACATCCAACTTATTCCGTTAATTCTGTTTTGTTCTGTCTATATCACATGTAACTACTTCGGCGTATTATCCTGAACCATATCTGGCTGAGCGGGTCAATCATAATCTTTGATCTGCACTTAGCGCCTTTCATCATGAAAATCATTCCAGGTGGGATACTTCCCTGCATTGGCTGGCGTTCACCCTAAATTCGTCGTTCATGAGTCTTACAAGTTCACTCCAGCTTCTCTTATGTTTAAATTTGTTCCTAACACGCCGCTCTCTAACCTTTGGTCACTTAACGATGTATTACCAGATACAATAGATCCCGATAACATTAGAGATCTATGGAAGAAGGCTAAGGCCAATCTTAAAGTGTCCCATGGAAAGGTTAGGGAAACATATGATCGTGGACGGAGGCCCACCAAATTAAACGTTGGAGATCAAGTCATGGTTAGGAATTTTGTTCCTGCGGACAAGCTTGCCCCCAGATTCCATGGACCGTGCGTCATTTTAGATTTTTTGACACCAGTTACCTTATTAGTAAGCAATCCAGCCACAGAGAGGATCTTTAGAGTCCACCTCTCCCAGGTGTAACCTGTATAATTGGTTTTCTTATATTCGTTAGCCGCTAAATTTGGCAGGAGTTTGAAGGTTATATTATTTTTATTGGAGGCTCTCTGCCCCAAATTATTTTATTTAGTTATTATGTATATGATCATTATGTAGGATCTTCCCTGCTGGTTTTCCTGCTATTTATTCCTTGGTGGCCATTACCAAATCCCCGCCTCCTGCATCTCAGCCCTATTGGCACACTAGCACTTTCCACGCCGCCCGCCCCTCTGCATCACCAATAATGATCGTACTCTCAACTCTCCAACCACACTTCTCTGTCGCCTAGATCTTACTGTTTAAGTGCCCCCTCAGCCCTTCGCCGCCGTGGTGCAACACCTGGTGAGAAAAACAGAAGTGGGGTACGGGCCCACTCCACTCCCGTGAAGACTCGTTCTGAACGGCGCGCCGGAGTCCATCTCCCGGCAAAGGCTGAATTGCGGTGACCCTACCGCCAACTCAACTGGGGACTGTACATATACTTCTAATCTACGGCGACCATCACCACGACTACCCCTCTCATAATGGCGGGAAAGGTGTATCTGAGGGTAGTTGAGGGGTTCGGGCGACCTCAACAGGGTATCGGCAAGCGGCGGCAGGTCTTGTCGTCAAATCTATCAACATGTATTTAACATTCTATAACAACAAGGACACTCTAAAGCTGGAGTTAAACAAGTTTCTACCTATCAACTTCAAAAACTTAGACATTCTTTTCTTCAACTGAAAATGTTTTCTCAATATTCTTCTGCGTCACCCCTTGGAAGTACATTTGGGCGGGGAGGTCTGTACCGGGAGGTACACCTCAACGCCGTGCATTCAAAATTTGCGCCTAAGGGAACTCCTCTATCAATCAAAAGTGAAACTAATAACACAACAAGTTGGAACTTTAATCAGAAGATGTCTCCACTGAAATATTAACTAAATTGTTATTGTGCAGTTTCCTAAACTGACTGAATTTCTCCTTGTTTTGTTTTGATATACATCAAGAAGTTTGGAAGTTTTTCCACAGATGACACTACCAAAAAACTATGATCATACACCTTGGTGCAAGGTGCAAGAACTTATAACTTTAAGAGGTTTTGTATTCCTAGGTTTTCCATCACTGATCTATGTTCGTTTATTTTTGGGTTGGCAACCCTCCTTTTTTCTTTCCGCCAGTGTTGAATCTGGCCATTAAAAAATTTCTGTAATTAATTTTCAACCTATCACAGGCTTCTTGTTCGATTCTGAGTTTAACTTATAAATTGACCAGTTAAATAGAGAGGGCGTGGCTGGTTTAGCCTTGAATGATCTCTAACCTTCCCTGAGGGTTTATAAACTGCGGTCTTGGCCAATTGATCGACGTCTATCTGAGGGTGTGTATTAAGCAGGAGGCGGGAGGCCTCTTTCGTCGGCAGCTGGAACATCTACAAGGTAATGGCCACATAACTTTAGTCTTTCTTGCTATCTCCGCAGTTTAATCCGAGGGAAAGGTCCGAATCTTTAGTTATGTAACCTACTTTTCTAAAATGTAACTTTCTTCCGGCTAATGTAAAAAGTTCATAAAATCTTTAACTGTAAACCGGGGATAGAGAGTGAAGTACCCTCTCGAGCTCCCCTTCATCTTGGTTTGAGGTGACTTCGTTTTGTAACGGTTTTCTTCCTGTAATACGTTAAAGTGATTTCCATGCGAGCCACCTCAGTAGTTTGGGAATAGCCCCTGCTTCATCGGCCGAGCGCCCTATAGATTTTTATATTTCATTATCTGGAGCGCAGTGTTCGCCTCCATTCGGTTTGTGTTTCGGGTCGTTTGCTTAACCTATTCTTTTTCACAAAGGCCCTATAGGTTGAGTACTAGATACCCCTGCTTCAAATTGTAGTTGGGCCATGGAAGGCCAGAGAGTGTAAAATTTTGATGATTGCCTTGAGTGGGCCGTAAGAAACTGAGACCTGTTAGCTCTTTTTCAAAGTTTTGTAATTTTGAAGGGTGCCTGTGGAAGGCTTGACATTGTAATTGAGGGAGCAAGTGCTCTTGTATTAAGGGAATTTCTGCCCTTGGATAAATGATTCCTGAGTTTGAATTAAAGTTTTGGTAAACTGGATCCTGAATTTCGGCTGACAGCTCGGAACATACCACTTAGTCGAGCAGCTCTTCTTCTTTCTCTCAGTTCTTCCCAACCCAAACATTGCAACATTTTTGTAACGCTACTCTTTTGTCGGAAATCACCCAGAACAAATCGAGCTGCTTTTCTTTGGATTTTTTCCAGTTCTTGAATCAGGTAATCCTGGTGAGTGTCCCATACACTGGAACCATACTCTAGTTGGGGTCTTACCAGAGACTTATATGCACTCTCCTTTATATCCTTACTACAAGCCCTAAACACCCCCATAACCATGTGCAGAGATCTGTACCCTTTATTTACAATCCCATTTATGTGATTACCCCAATGAAGATCTTACCTTATATTAACACCTAGATACTTACAATGATCCCCAAAAGGAACTTTCACCCCATCAACGCAGTAATTAAAACTGAGAGGACTTTTCCTATTTGTGAAACTCACAACCTGACTTTTAACCCCGTTTATCAACATACCATTGCCTGCTGTCCATCTCACAAAATTTTCTAGGTCACGATGATGATGATGATGATGATGCTTGTTGTTTAAAGGGGCCTAACATCGAGGTCACCGGCCCATTTTAAAATTTTGACTCTACTTTGATATTGTAGATAGACCCATTCATCCCGGCACCTTCTTTAACCCCTTTCTGCTCCACGGGTATCCCCGTAATAATAATAATAATAATAATAATAATAATAATAATAATAATAATAATAATAATAATAATAATAATAATAATGGTAAAGTCATCTTCAGGGCTGCCTCCTTGTCCAGAATGCAAGCTCAATCTGCCATCACGGGGTTGAGTATTTAAGTACTTTCAAATACAAACGGGACTTAGTTTGGATCGAACCTGGAATTGGAAAGCCAGCGCCTTAACCATCTGAGTCACTCAGCCCTACACGTAAAAGTAATAGCAACTATAACTTGGTGACAGGTTTCTAAACAGACTGAATCTTGCTCCCTGTAATGTACGGAAACTACGGTTGTCCGCAGGTAGGAACCTTAGAGACAGAGATATGCCGGCTGGTGCCCGGACTTTTCGTACCTCGGACATTCTGTACCATTTGATTTTTGAGGACATTTCGTACCACGGAGGTCGTTGTCTACCTGCGAACGGTTTTCCCATAATCTCCAAATATTTACGCCAGGACAATCCGTACTACTTGATGTCAAATTCGAATCCCATTTCCACGCCAGTGGGCGTAATGAAACTGACAGACACACTTTAGAAATCAGAAACAAATATAATTTACAACATTTGCTGAAGAAAACTTCTACACAATAGTCCTTTAACCTATACTTATAGCTTATTCTTCTTTTCCTGCCGCTTCTTCCCACACCTGTGGGGTCGGGGGTGCGAACTGCGTCGCACATGTGGATTTGGCCGTGTTTTACGGCTGAATGCTCTTCCTGACGCCAGCCTTATAATGGAGGGACATAATCACTATTGCGTGTTTCTGTGGTGGTTGGTAGTGTAGTATGTTGTCTGAATATGTGGAGGAGAGTGTTGGGATGGACATATACACCCAGTCCCCGAGTCAGAAGAATTAATCAGAAGCGATTAAAATCCCCGACCTGGCCGGGAATCGAACCCTGGGGTCTCTGAACCGAAGGCCACTACGCTGACCATTCAGCCAACGAGTCCGACTATACTTATCACATTAGGTTAACGTAAATAGGCCCTATTTTCACAAGAAAGTCGAATTTTTGAAGTATAAAACCTGAAACAAAACAATGCAATAGAAATAGGTACACATCGTGTTCGGGTGACGAACATAAGGATGGATAATATTACTGTGAATATTTATAAACCACTGCATTAGTTCATTATCAAGTAAATAAAAGTTTGTGATCAACTGGCCGATATGGGCTTGAAGGTCACGCGGAAACAGGAAACTACTGGAGGTGGAAGTAGCTCGTATATAGAACCCCCCCCCCCCCCTCCCGCTGCTAATGACGAATACGAGATGAGAATTAACATGTGTGCCAATCAGATCAGTTGTACTAGGCGGAAGTATTGGTCACACCGTGCGGAGGCTTCTGCGCCAGTAGTGGACAATGAATATACATATGAATTACATTCATTAGGATACTGGTTTTACTCCGCGACATTTTCCACTCTTTCAAGTGGTACAGAACGCCCTCTCCTAAATATTTTAAAGTCATCGGCTGATACTTCGCAGGTAATCAGACGGTCAAGTGGTACGAAATGTCCTAGAACCATGCCGGCTCGCTTTACTCACCTTCCGGTTCCGGTATCTCTAACTTCCTCTGTCCTTACGAGGATGAGCGGGGAGCCTACTAGATGAAGACGTAAAGGTGTGTAAAAAAACTCTAGCCTAGAAGGAAGTAATAGATGGTATTAGTGATCATTAAGCTGTTTTTGTCGTAGTTCAAAATAAATGTGATAGAAAGGAAGGTTTTAAAAGTAGGACTGTTAGGCAGTACCATACGGCTGATAAAGCAGGCATGAGGCAGTTTCTAAAAAATAACTATGTTCGGTGGAAAACGGTAAATAAAAATGTAAACAGACTCTGGGATGGGTTTAAAGAAATTGTTCAGGAATGCGAAAACAGGTTTGTACCTTTAAGGGTGGTAAGAAATGGTAAAGACCCACCTTATTATAATAGAGAAATAAAGAGACTAAGAAGGAGGTGCAGACGGGAAAGAAATAGATTTAGAAATGGCTGTGGAAGTAAGGAGAAATTGAAGGAACTTACTAGAAAATTGAATCTAGCAAAGAAGGCAGCTAAGGATAACATGATGGCAAGCACAATTGGCAGTCATACAAATTTTAGTTAAAATGGAAAGGTATGTATAGGTATTTTAAGGCAGAAACATGTTCCAAGAAGGACATTCCAGGAATAATTGATGGGGAGTGTGTATGTGAGGATCTTCAAAAGGCAGAAGTATTCAGTCAGCAGTATGTAAAGATTGTTGGTTACAAGGATGATGTCGAGATAGAGGATGAAACTAAGGCCAAAGAAGTAATAAAATTTACATATGATAACAATGACATTTACAATAAGATACAAAAGTTGAAAACTAGAAAAGCGGCTGGAATTGATCAGATTTCTGGGGATATATTAAAGACAATGGGTTGTGATATAGTACCATATCTGAAGTACTTATTTTATTATTGTTTGGTCGGAGGAGCTCTACCAGATGAATGGAGAGTTGCTATAGTAGCCCCTGTGTATAAAGGAAAGGGTGATAGACATAAAGCTGAAAATTACAGGCCAGTAAGTTTGACATGCATTGAATGTAAGCTTTGGGATGGCATTCTTTCTGATTATATTAGACATGTTTGTGAAATTAATAACTGGTTCGATAGAAGGCAATTCGGTTTTAGGAAAGGTTATTCCATTGAAGCTCAACTTGTAGGATTTCAGCAAGATCTAGCAGATATCTTGGATTCTGGAGGTCAAATGGACTGTATCGCGATTGACCTGTCTAAAGCATTTGATAGGGTGGATCATGGGAGACTACTGGCAAAAATGAGTGCAATTGGTCTAGACAAAAGAGTGACTGAATGGCTTGCTATATTTCTAGAAAATAGATCTCAGAGAATTAGAGTAGGTGAAGCTTTATCTGACTCTGTAATAATTAAGAGGGGAATTCCTGAAGGCAGTATTATCGGACCTTTATGTTTTATTATATATATAAATGATATGAGTAAAGGAGTGGAATCGGAGGTAAGGCTTTTTGCGGATGATGTTATTCTCTATAGAGTGATAAATAAGTTACAAGATTGTGAGCAACTGCAACGTGACCTCGAAAATGTTGTGAGATGGACAGCAGGCAATGGTATGTTGATAAACGGGGTTAAAAGTCAGGTTGTGAGTTTCACAAATAGTAAAAGTCCTCTCAGTTTTAATTACTGCGTTGATGGGGTGAAAGTTCCTTTTGGGGATCATTGTAAGTATCTAGGTGTTAATATAAGGATAGATCTTCATTATGGTAATCACATAAATGGGATTGTAAATAAAGGGTACAGATCTCTGCACATTGTTATGAGGGTGTTTAGGGGTTGTAGTAAGGATGTAAAGGAGAGGGCATATAAGTCTCTGGTAAGACCCCAACTAGAGTATGGTTCCAGTGTATGGGAGCCTCATCAGGATTACATGATTCAAGAACTGGAAAAAAATCCAAAGAAAAGCAGCTCGATTTGTTCTGGGTGATTTCCGACAAAAGAGTAGCGTCACAAAAATGTTGCAATGTTTGGGTTGGGAAGAATTGACAGAAAGAAGAAGAGCTGCTCGACTAAGTGGTATGTTCCGAGCTGTCAGCGGAGAGATGGCGTGGAATGACATTAGTAGACGAATAAGTTTGAATGGCGTTTATAAAAGTAGGAAAGATCACAATATGAAGATAAAGTTGGAATTCAAGAGGACAAACTGGGGCAAATATTCATTTATAGGAAGGGGAGTTAGGGATTGGAATAACTTACCAAGGGTGATGTTCAATAAATTTCCAATTTCTTTGAAATCATTTAGGAAAAGGCTGATAGGGAATCTGCCACCTGGGCGACTGCCCTAAATGCAGATCAGTATTGATTGATTGATTGAATCAGTAATGTAAACAGAATGTTGTACTGTCCCGTATTATCTGTTTTGGTCCTTCTTTTCTCAATAACAAAATTGAAGATATAAGTGATTCAGAGAGGAGAAAATTAGAGAGAAATTTCATGCAATTTTATGATGAAGCTTTGACACATCTTCTCCGGTCTTTTTATTTCCCTGAAGGCAGTGTTGCCACAAAGCTACTAGTGCTCACTATAAAGAAAAGCATTAATATTCTTGTCCGGAAGATGCAGTGGAATGTCTTCAGTTAATCGAGTAGAGCTCTATGAAGAGGACACATACCTTCGGACATTGTAGGAAGAGGTGAAAATGTATCACAGAAGTGGAAAGCGTTTGCGAACCATAATGAAGTGAATACACCCAAGGGACTTGAAAGATGTGTGCGTTTTGCGCTTAGTGTTCCAGGTTTTCCTTTTTTTACAAGTTGCTTTACGTCGTACCGACACAGATAGTTCTTAAGGCGACAATGGGACAGGAAAGGGCTAGGAGTGGGAAGGAAGAGGCCGTGGCCTTAATTAAGGTGTGAAAATGGGAAATCACAAAAGAAACTCCATGGCTGCTGACAGTGGGTTTCGAACCCACTATCTCCCGAATACCGGATACTGGCTGCACTAAGCGACTGCAGCTATCGAGCTCGGTCGTTCCAAGTTCAAATGCGATTTTTGAATGTAGGCTGCGATCTCCTTAATGGCGAAGAAGTAGAATGATACAAGAAGTAGATGCTGAGTGTCCCTAACTGAGAGTAAACCTCTGATTACCGGACAAGTTGGCCGTGCGGTTAGAAGCGCGCGGCTGTGAGCTTGCATCCGGAAGATAGCTGGTTCGAATCCCACTGTCGGCAGCACTGAAGATGGTTTTCAGTTGTTTCCCATTTTCACACCAGGCAAATGCTGGGGCTGTACTTTAATTAAGGCTACGGCCGCTTCCTTCCAACTCCGAGGTCTTTCCTACCCCATCGTCGCCCTAAGACCTATCTGTGTCGGTGCGACGTAAAGCCACTAGCAAAAAGAAACCTCTGATTCGAAGATATACGAAATTGGCACGTCAAGAATTCCGTATCAACAAAAAATCTGATGGTGACATTTTAAAGGCAGAAAGTCAAAAAGAAAATATACCTGAAGAAAAGGAGGCAATTTACTCCTGTTTCCAGATCAGCAGTGCTAATTATTTCCATAGAATATAACACACTTTCAGTGGCATGTTCCTTACTTCATATGGCAAAAGGATGCAGACCTAAGCGATGTATGGAGATATCTATAAGGCTGTACAGTGAAAACTCTCAAAGCTAAACATACAGATTCGGCCAAGCTTTCAGAACTCATTGCTCCCTGGGGCCGGAAACGCTTTATTTCCATGTTAGAACTCATTTTCTACAACTCTTCACTAATTATGGGAAACTCTGAGGAACTCACACAACAACCCGCCGTCGTGGATTCCCTGGAGTGTGACGAATGTGTCCTTACTCCTTATTCTCACACTCTGGAACTTAAACTGTTTCACTGGACGTGGTGTTGCCTGTCAGTATTTTAGAGTAATTTTTAACTAATTACATTTTAGTCCGCCTCTGCGGTGTAGTGAGTAGCGTCATTAGCTGCCACCCCCGGAGGACCGGGCTCGATTCCCGGGTCTGCCACGAAATTTGAAAAGTGGTACGACGGCTGGAACGGGGTCCACTCATCCTTGGGAGGACATGTGAGTAGAGATGGGTTCGATTCCCACCTCAGCCATCCTCGAAGTGGTTTTCCGCGGTTTTTCACTTCTCCTCCAGGCAAATACTTGGATAGTACATAACTTAAGGCCACGGCCCCTTCCCTCCCTCTTTCTTGTCTATCCCTTCCAATATTCCCATCCCCCCTCCAGAAGGCCCATGTTCACTATAGCAGGTGAAGCCGCCTGAGCGAGGTACTGCTCCTCCTTCTCAGTTGTATCCCCCGACCAAAAGTCTCACGATCCAGGACACTGCCCTTGAGGCGGTAGAGGTGGGATCCCTCGCTGAGTCCGAGGGAAGAACCAACCCTGGAAGGTAAACAGATTAAGAAAGAAACAAAGAAGAATTTTATTATTTGCAAGTTGCTTTACGTCGCACGACACAGATAGGTCTTATGGCGACGATGGGACAGGAAATGGCTAGGGCTGGGAAGGAAGCGGCCGTGACCTTAATTAAGGTACAGCCCCAAAATTTGCCTGGTGATAAAATGGGAAAGCACGGAAAACAATCTTCAGGGCTGCCGACAGTGGGGTTCGAACCCACTATCTTCCGAATACTGGATACTGGCCGCACTTAAGCGGCTGCAGCTATCGAGCTCGGTAAAAACAAAGAAGAAAGAAAGAAGATTTTATTTTGACCTATCCGGAGACAGATTACCTCCATTGAACATTGGCTACGACAGCACGCATAGCGAACGTTGCAAGCCGTTGCCGGTTGCGGGACAGGTAGCACTTGGCAGAAAAGACTCTGGTATTATTATTATTATTATTATTATTATTATTATTATTATTATTATTATTATTATTATTATTATTATCACTATTATTATTATTATTATTATTATTATTATTATTATTATTATTACCGCTTTTTGGTGGATCGCAGAAAGAGGTGAAAGAAGGTGCGGGTGTTGAATGGGCCTAACTACGATATCATAAATTTGAATTAAAACTTTAAAAAAGTTATATTTCTTGCAAAAAACTTAACAAATTTTCACTAGGTGAAATAACAATGAAATCTCAGGTACAAAATAGCATTCTTGAAACAAGACTTGGACAATCCAAGATTAGTGAATATTTACAGACTTGGGGCTTCAATCACTTAATTTACAAATTCTGAGATACTGTAACCGTTCATCACTAGGTATAGGTATGTTAGGAGGTTTATTCAATCATATATGCCGTTTTCCGCAACATTCTGCGATATATAATGTCGTAATTAGCAGTTTACGTGCCGAACCGGGATATGAGTTGCGATACGCAGGCCCGAAGGGAGCAGTTTTCTGCGCTGTATCGAGAAAAGGATAGCGTATTACCGCTGAAAGTTGAAATCGCGTTCTCACTTCGAGCAAAAGAGAAGAGGAGAGGAGACGCTACGCATGGAAATGTATGTTGTTAGAGAGTGGGGTGAATTAAGGTGTGTTAACCCCCAAGAAATAAAAATCCTTACTGATTCAACACCGCATTCATTGGTGCCAATTCACCATATTTATCTAAGAAGAAGGAGAAGAAGAACACCTTTGTCTGAGGTAATCTATGGAAATTTATAAGACAGGTCTCATTCGAACCAACATATTTAATGCAAATTGTTGATGCATATAAATGCAATACCTTAATAGTGGATCGGTAATGGCGCATGTCGTATGGTGGTGCGCAGACTGAAGCTCAGTACTAAGATCTGGCAACGTGAGGAAAAAAGTGGGAGCACTTATGAGATGAACCATGAGGCGTGAATTTATAAAAGGACGCTTTTGAGATTGTTAACGACCCGCTGATCGAATGGAATTAGAATCAGATCAGGATAAAACAGGGGTCACGAGCTATAATTTGATTACTTTCACGTCGCTGAAAGATTCCGTTTACCGGAGCCCAATCTCGATTAGGGGCATGGTCTACCACCTCCTCAACCACTCAGCTCAGGTACTATAAATAAAACCCGGACCTAGATGCAGTATCCCATTGTAATTTGTGAAGCCGCAGTACTATGGATATCTGTGTATGAAGTGTTGTGTCAAGGAAAAACATATCAGTGCGGTGTAAATATCGCGAAATAAGCCGTGTGGTACGAGATAAAGTACAGTGGTGATGAACAGAAGTCTTATTTTAACATTTAATCCTTTAAATATCGCCGACTTCAGTGACGGCTTATGATGCAATCATCAGAGAAAGGGCAAACGCATCAGGTTGTTTAAAAGTAGTTAGACAGCCTATTACGTTCAGTAATTAATAGTGGCCGATTTAAAAGCATTTAAACAGTGAGTGACGCTCAGAAAATTTAAAGGAACGGTATTCGTGATAGGAAGATTGTTTGCATACTCCATGGACACTCGTGGTAACAATTAGTCAGATTGTTTGATTAATGGGGAAATGAATAGTGATTTATACAAACTTACCACTATTTGGGTTAGTCCATTTGAAGTTATAAGTGGATCTAATCATCAGTAGGTTCCTTGAAAACACATAAACAGTGTTTATTAACTAATTTTCCCATTTTTGCCTGTATGTTCGTGAGTGACCACCGAACCGAAGAATTGGAACCAACGAGAATCGCGCCTAAGTGACAGCATTCATTTCTTCAGGGAACGTCTAGAAATTCCAACAATGGAAGACCACAATTCGGGACATGGATGTTGTGAGGAGGAAGAAGAACCAAGGACCATTTAAGCGTGGAGGTGACTTCATGAAGGTCTAAAAAAATCCTAGATGTACCCTCGAGATGGCAGTAAACCACAAACAGTATTCGATAAGTACATTTTTAATGTATTAAACCACGAGATTTGCATGCTAGTATTAACTTCTATTTGTAAATAAAAAATGTCGTAATTAATAATATTAAATGTAGGTAACACTATACGCGCGTGACTGGGAAAGATTATTTTATTATTTTAATTAGGTTTCTCTCCTGTGATTTAAGGAAAATCACTACTATTTTAGTGGGCTTAATTAGTACATAGATCCCATAAATTTTTAGTGCGTGTGAAGCACATATCTTGAGGAGAATGTCACTTCAGTTAAATTTATAATTTCTTCCTGATGTTACTAACTGGTAAGGATCTTCATAATAACTTGAATATAGATTATGTGTTCGCTTCACAGAGTGATTCAGGTATTTTATAAATCCAATATAATAAAATATATGATCATTAAAGGTGTTCAAGCCGAGATGTAATTTGTGAATTACCGTATATAGATACGCGAGTGAAATAAAATTAGTTAAATGACTTGTGAGGATAGAGTCTTCTATATAAATGAAGAAAATGGATTTGAGATGGAGTAGTGTGAATGGGGAATATGAAACTTGTGAAATGTTTGAGATGATGGAATGACTAAGAATTAGAACAACTATGAATGTTGCGATGTATTGAATTAGGCTGTATATGACCGGAATAATAATAAGATATAAGAATTGGCGGCCCTTAAATAAATGTGTACTTGGAAACGAGCCAAGATGAGAAGAAAGAAAAAGAAAGAAAAAAAGAGATAGAAAGTGTCTTTTAGCCGCGAGGTAGGACACTGGCCATTATGAGAGAAAGACAGATTTACGATAAGGATTTGCATGGTCCGAGCGGGACTGTGTTGTCTCCAAGAGTCTTAAAAATTTGCCTTGTAAGTTTTCTTTCATTCACCAATGTAATATCATCCCATGCTAATGATACATTATGAGTAGCGTTCATAATTTTATGATTCTGCGAAGGACGTATTCCTCCCCATTTTTATGTATCAAATTACCTCGTGATAGGAGTTTCAGATTTTGTACCTCGGAAGCTGGAGAACGTGGGTTTGACCCGCATCAGAATGATCTATTTAACCTGATACTATATCGCTTGAACAGGCCATATTTTCAAGATATATTCTCTGCTATATGTTTAATATTTCTCTATGTAATGTATTTATATGTATTTCATTATTCCTAAGTGTTTATGATGATGGGTTAGATACCAGCGTTGGTTGATTTACTTTGAATATAACAGGGTCAGGTAAACGCAGGATACGCGTATGTGTTCAGTGTAATATGTAATTGATGTGGTCAAATAGACCATGTGTTTGATATACGGCGATGCAATCTCGTGCGTGAGAAAACAATGCGTTAATCAATACGTATAAATTCCACAACCATGACTGTTAACTAATAATAGGATTTAATGAGAGTATGCCATCATGACATCTGGTCAGTCCATTCAAATAATAGCTACCATCGAGTATCATTGCTTAGAGATAAATAAATCTCCGTACGTGAAATGTGTATATAGTATTAGTGCTCGCTAATCAGGGATTTAAAGTATGCCAAGCGATAACCACAATAGTGTTTGAACTGATAGTGAAAGATGTTAAGGCATATTGTATACAAATGATTGCTTTACAATTGACTATTTCTTTTTGTTTATGTGTGTAACCGTCCAGGCTTCTCCAGCCCTACTAATTTAGTATATACCATTTTACGCGATATCATTTGATATCAAGTTTATCCGCCATCGGCAATTATTTGTAATAACATATTTATTCAAAGTCAATCATTTGTAATCAAGGCTTTTTGGAAGCATATTGTATATATGATAACATCGTTTTATTATTTAAATTATTATATTATGTAGGATAAGAATTCATTATGTTGTAAATACGGTCAATATGTTGAGACATAGTTGTTTTCATTTCATGTCATATTTGTGTATACGGAGGGTTATTCTTGAAGCTTGGGATTTTGCGTGCGTCATGGGTTTATCTTATGACCAAGGCTAGTAAACAGCGACCCGTGCGCGAGGCTTGCAAGCTGGTCAGCTATATCATCGCCACGCCTTCTGGACTTGTCGAGGAAGAGAAGGGGAGTTGATGCTTCGATCTATCGAATCAGATACTTCGTTGTATATGAGTTTTGAGACTGAACTATTACCAAGAGTGGGGGTGAGCCCGGATATATACTGATTCTCAACACGAGAACGGGACCTTACGACCTTACAACCTTACAACCTAACTACGTGATACTCCATTACTACTACTTCTACTGTGAACATCTACTTTGAACGACGTGATTTGATTTTTGAAACAGTGTGTGGTCGCTCCGCGACAGAGTTATTTTTATACAATGTGTTGTCGCTTCGGTTATGTGATCGGATCTACGAGAAACGAAACAAGCTTATGGCTTGTGTTATATTCAGTAAATATTGTGGACGAAGAACTATGTTTAGTTCAAGTCTACGGAAATTTGGTACAAGTCTGTACCGTATAAATAGTATAGCTCAGTTGGTTTGAGATTTCTACTAATATGGAAAAATTCATATCTCTGAATTTTCTCCTCATACGATCAAAGCTGATCAGTTATTACAAGTATAGGGCCAATGTCTAATTTAAAGACTAGGCAAGCAGGGAGTGCTAGTCCAGATAGCCCGTACCATATCAGAGAAGGAAGAAAGGATGTCCATGGAGCAAAGTCTACATCGAGAAGAAGAGAACGAGTAACCACGGAAACCAGAGGACGTCAACGAAAGCTGCAATTGGTGAGCTTCAATTAGATAAAGCAAGCAATAGTAAATTCAGTAAATTCTAAATCCCTCCACGCTTTAAGGAAACTTTTCCGATTCATCTCATTTTATTTTTGTATAATAAATTCATTTGTATTTTATATTGCCTTAATTTTCTTTCTTAAGCGATACTTAATGGTTAATTATTTAAAATCCCACACCTGTGATTTAATTATAAGTCTCTATGCTAGTAAATATAAATTTTGGTTTACAGCTTTGTTTAAAACTGTAACCATGGCGCCCAAACATTACATAGAGAAATGGGGAACCATGGAATGTTAATTGTTTCTATTTGCGTGGCAATTTGCGGGCAAGCCACAAATAGTTTATTTAATATTCATGTGTCCCAAGATTATAACTTTCATCTCCACAAATTTTATGACGAGGTGGAACAGTTACATGTGTAATAATATGGCATTATCTCATGTATTTATTGTGTGGTTCTATCAGTTTAATAAAGTGTTTAGTAAATATTCTTAACAATGATTCTTCTCATTTAATAATATTAATGTATTCCTCTTACATTATAGAGAACCCTACTTTCGTTATATTTTATGTAGTGCCTATTTTTCTTTTACGAACATTCCATTACCCGTATGTCTCTGAGCTTTAGCCGTTGACGCAATGAAAGTAGGGAGGATGGGACTTCGAGCCCCGGGAAGTGATTTCCGAAAGTTCTCATCCAGGAATTCCATTTATGTATTTGTTTGTGAAGCCGAATTATGTAATTTTTGCCCTGATATGCCCGGGATAGGTACAATACCGGATCCTGTTTACAAAGTTGCGAAATCTCAATGTTCAGACAAGGACGGAAATATCCCAATTTAGGAGCACTTGCTCCAAATATTTACAATATTTAGCCTTCCAGAGGCACTCCTCACTATAACAACAACTTAGAAAATAGCTTACACCTCTCAATTTCTTAAAGCCTACTCAAGGCAACATTGCATCAATATTTTACAATCTCTGGCCCCTCAAGGCACGATTTACAATGGCAATAGTTTTACACAGGGGTATCTAGTAACCAACCTACTGGGCCTTCGTGGAAAAGGAATAACATCATGAATTAATGACCCGAACACAAAATGGATGGAGGCGTGTCCTTGCACTCCTCAATGAAAATTAAAATCCTAACAGGGCTCTCGTTCCAGTGACACAGGGGCTAATCCCAAGCTACTGAGGTGACTCGAATGAAAGTTACTTTAAGGCATTACAGAAAAGAAGAAAAATAGTTACAAAATCGTAGTCACCTCGAACCAAGTTGAAGGGGAACTCGAGAGGGTAACGCACTCTCTATCCCCGAATTACAGTTAAAGATTTTATGAAAATCTTTACATTAGCCGAACGAAAATTTACATTTTAGAAAAGGTTAGTTACATAGTTAGAAATTCGGTCCTTCCCCTCGGATACGTTGCGGAGACAGCTACAGAAAACTAAGTCTGGTGGTCATTACCTGGCTGATGTTCTGCCTGCCGAAGAATGAGGCGCCCCGCCTCCTGCCTTAACACACACACTCATAAGGACGACGATCACTGAGACAAGGTAGCCAGAGCATCCGGAGTTTATATACCCTCAGGGAAGGTTCGAGAGGATCCCGGACTAGTCCGGACACACCCTCTCAATTTTATTGGCAGACACAAATGTTACACCCAAAGAACAAAAAGGAAACCTGTGATAGGCTGAAAAATGATTACAGAAAATTCCAATTGGCTAACTTCAAAACTGGCGGACTGAGAAATAAGTGTCACAAACCTTGAAATATATCAGAAAAACAAATGAAAATTAATTTACTAAAGAAAACCCATGAACAAAAAATTTCTTTCAATAACTACTTCGTTTACCTTGCACCAGAGTGCATGACCATAGATTTTTTTGGTAGTGACATCTGTGGAAAAGTGTCCGAACTTCTTGATATACAGCAAAAAGAAAACCAAAAGAAATCCAATCAGTTTAGGAAACTTCACAATAACACGATTAACTTAAAACTTCAGTAGTGACATCTTCTGATTAAAGTTCCAACTTCCTGTAGTAGCAATGTCACGTTTTGGTTGATAGAGGAGTTCATAAGGCGCTTCTTTTGAATGTGCGAAGTTGAGGTGTACCTCCCGGAAGAATTATTATTATTATTATTATTATTATTATTATTATTATTATTATTATTATTATTATTATTATTATTATTATTATTCTTTCTTTCTTAATCTACTTACCGTCCAGGGTTGGTTTTTCCCTAGAACTCAGCGAGGGATCCTACCTCTATCGCCACAAGGGCATTGTCCTGGAGCGTGCGATTTTGGGTGCTGGATACAAGTGGGGAGAAGGACCAGCACCTCGCCCAGGCGGCCTCACCTGCTCTGCTGGTCAGGGGCCTTGTGAAGAAATGGGAAAATTGAAAGGCATAGACAGGGAAGAGGGAAGGAAGCGGCCGTGGCCTTAAGTTAGGTACCATCGCGGCATTTGCCTGGAGGAGAAGTGGGAAACTACGAAAAACTACTTTGAGGATGGCTGAGGAGGGAATCGAACCCTCTCTACTCAGTTAACCTCCAGAGGCTGAGTGGACCCCGTTGCAGCCCTCGTACCAGTCTTCAAATTTCCTGGCAGAGCCGAGAATTGAATCCGAGCCTCCGGGGCTGGCATCTAATCACACTAACCACTACACCACACAGACGGACTATTATTATTATTATTATTATTATTATCATTATTATTATTATTATTATTATTATTATTATTATTATTATTATTATTATTATTATTATTATTATTATTATTATTATTATTATTATTATTACCTTACTGCTTGGCTTTGATCATCGGATGCTCTGTTCCTCAAATAAAGCTGTTTTCCATGAAGTAGAGTCAAACACCTTCTAATCCCTTTATCAATGTTAAAATCCTTGGAGCCGGTCTGAGTGGCTCACACGGTTGACCCCAACTTGGCAGGTTCGATTCTGGCTCAGATACGTCAGCCTCCTATCGGTAGATTTACGGGCACGTTAAAGAACTGCTGCGGGCCTAAATTCAGCACCTCGGCGTCTCCGAATAATGTAAAAACAGGAAGTGTGCTGTAAAGCAAATAACATTATTATTAACTTATTATTAAAATCCTTGGACAAGCCAGGAACAGAAACCGCAGCCCTCAGTCACGTTACCAAATCATAGGTTCTGTATAGTAAGACCGAGGATGGAACACAGGCCCGTAGTGGACGCGTGGGAATGACTTACGAAAAGGAAATGTCCTTCAAGTGTTATTTTCATGCGCTACTTATGCATGACGTGTACTTGCACTTTGCTCTACGACATATGGAATATCATTTCCGAGTGTGACTTTTTGTGCTATTAGCTGGCGGGCTTTAACTATATTCAACATCTCTTAACAGAATGTTTGCGACAAGGAGTTCAGTGCCCTGCACAAACTATTAGAGATAGGATGACACGATCGCTCCACTTTCTGCACGCTGCTCCACGTAATGGTGAACGGAAGGTCAGCAGGCGAGACGGTTCATTAGGTAAACTATTCACGGGGTACGACCGGAAGTCCAAACCACCAAGAAAGGTGATGAGACAGAACCTACACATTACTATTCAAGGTCTGAGGTGATTTGCCAGTCTTGGCATGAGCTGTACGCAGTGGGACTAGGAACTTCATCTCGTGCATTCAACAGTCTAAAACCTTTCTTCTGGAGTTGGCTATTTTAAAGAGCAAAGACCTTTTAAGGGCACTTGGACGTTCAGCTTGCGTGTGGGCTCATATCTCAGAGTTTTCTTTCTCCACTTTATAAAGAAGTGAAGCGTGTACCAAAATTAATGATCTTGATGTTATTTTTAGTAGCCTACTCAAAATGGTTTGTCATTCAATGAGCATGAGCTAAATATCGTCAAAAATGCATTAAAAAGTTCCTCCAAAAAATTGTAAGAGTTTTAAATCTCTTGTCTCAAGGAAAACCCTGTATTTTTCACTTGTAGGGTCCTGTCTAGCGTACTGCTCTGAAGCGTGTTATCGCTCACAGCAATACTTAATTCATGCCTTCGAGAGAGCACAGATCAGATTCTCAGAATGGATCAGTAAAATGTGTTTGTGTACCAAGCTGTCATCGATAGACTGTGATTTGTTTCGTACCAAGATGCATATTGAGTCACTTAGAACATTTTTTTGCAAGTTGCTTTACGTCCCGCCGACACAGATAGGTCTCATGGCAACGATGGGAGAGGAAAGGGCTAGGATTGGGAAGGAAGCGGCCGTGGCCTTAATTTAGATACAGCCCCAGCATTTGTCTGGTGTAAAAATGGGAAAAACCGGGCGAGTTGGCCGTGCGCGTAGAGGCGCGCGGCTGTGAGCTTGCATCCGGGAGATAGTAGGTTCGAATCCCACTATCGGCAGCCCTGAAGATGGTTTTCCGTGGTTTCCCATTTTCACACCAGGCAAATGCTGGGGCTGTACCTTAATTAAGGCCACGGCCGCTTCCTTCCAAGTCCTAGGCCTTTCCTATCCCATCGTCGCCATAAGACCTATCTGTGTCGGTGCGACGTAAAGCCCCTAGCAAAAAAAATGGAAAACCACGGAAAAATATGTTCGGGGCTACCGACAGTGGGGTTCGAACTCACTATATCCCGATTACTGGATACTGGCCGCACTTAAGCGACTGCAGCTATCGAGCCCGGTCTCTTCGAACTAGGCCCAGGTATGTTAGTGCACGTCTCGTACACAAAAGTATCGGTCATTTCTTTGATTGTCCTAATTTACTCCAGTTGCTACCGATTGATGTTCCTTCCCGTAACACCCGAAAGGCTGTACCTTTTACTTACCCAGATGCGGACGTGGATCACACAGGAACTCCCTGGTGTGGTGGATGTATTCCGCTCGTCAGCTAGTGAAATTCGTAGATATCTTATGGATGCCTCATAGATAGAGTTCCTTGTAGCAATTGAGGCTTTCACGGCCGGCGTTACAAATCATGTCAGCGTTTTCCGGGCTTGTAGGCCGTGGTCCAGGAGCGAGTGAATGTCCCGACGTTTCTACGAAGACTGCGTTCGGCATTGTCAAGAGTTCCGACTGCCTTCGATAGCAGCGAAGCTCTCAGTAGAATGAAGTGCTGTTGTTGTTGTTTTCATGTTTTCATTCCACGCCCCAATGGCGGGGCGGGCCCCTTAGAGAGTGACGCTCTCTCTCGGGCCGGGAGATGTGAAGAGAGCAGTACGGTGTGGCTGAATGAAGAGGATGGGTAAAGCTATGTGAATATTTATTGAGAAGTGAAGGTGGGGTCTCTTGGCTAGTGAGATTTGAAGGAGTTGGAGATTTAGACAGGAGTGCTATGGATAATGTGAAGAGCAAATATGTGAAATGTAGAAGCGTAATAAGCAATGGAAGTAAGGAGGATTTGGAGAAGATCGGGTGTTGGCGGTGGAGAGAAGAAATTGGTGGGGGAGGATGAAAACTGATGTGATGGCTAGGTTGGAATGGAGGTGGATCCGGCCGGGACGGCGATCGGTTGTGTTGGAGGGATGTTGGTTCATGGGTTGGGGAGGGGAGCGAGAAGATTCAACTTTATAGCGACGGCCATAGAAGCGAGCTCTGTGGGCGATGAGATGTTGGACGTCTTCTGGATGCGGAAGACGGAGGCGCACGAGGTAAGTTGGTCCGTGGGTGTTGTATATCCGGAATGCTCTTCAGACGGGGAAGCCCTCCAAGCGGAGTCCTCGGACAACTTCTTCTTCAGGAACTGCGGGGTCGACTCCACGGACGACGCAGCTGAACATATTGGCTTGTGCTGTCAGTGGTGGCGATGGCGATGGTTGTCGTGCCGTGTCTACAGATGAGTCCAGGGCTGATAAGTTGGTGTCTTCCGACTGCTGGAGGGTTCCGGATTGATGCTGAGGTTGTTGTTGTATGGGCTGGATGGGTAGAGTTGAAGTCATAATAGGGGAAGTATGGATCATTACTGTAGCAGTGATAGGAACTGAAGGAAGGGGGTAGGCAGGTGTTGTGGTAATGGTGGTGGCGGGGGAAGTGTAGAAGGAGGTTGATATCGATGGTGGCGCTGTCCACGCGGGTGGTGCAGGTGGGACTGAAGCGGAGGCAGATGGCGGAGGTGGTGTATATCGACGACTGGGTTCCACTGGATTGAGATGGCGGAAGATATGGACACCGGTGCGAATGAGTTACAGGACGTCGTCTCCGGAGGCGAAATAGAGGCGGACGAAAGGTGTTGGTGCGGAGCCTTCTGTAATCCTGGCGACTTGGTGAACTGGAACGCCATCTAGGTGGAGTTCATTGAGGATGACTTGAGCAGAGATGGAGGTGTCAACGTCGCGAGCTACGCAGGTATGCATGATATGGGGAGGCCGACTACCAACGAGGTGTCAGCCAATTTGCTTCCTTAGAGTCGGCGAGGTAGCTTAAGTAGAGCTGTTAAGCCACCCGGCAGAGAAAAAATCGAGGATTAAGGAGTAGCTGCTGCTAACTGAGCTGCTCCACTCGGAGATGTCGTTGAAAGACCAGTGCTGTTGTAATTCCGCCTCATTATATAGTGCAGGATACGGTACGCTGCTCGCCTATTGGCCGCCATGGTGGAGGGGGGGACGGTCGCTGATTGGCTGTTCTTTGGCCAATGGTTGAAGCGTTACGCAGCCCGGTGTACAATGACCTGCCTTGGTGGAGACATGCAGCTGATAACCCTTTGCTTTTTTCTGGTCTGAATGACAATTTCTATGAACAAGTGGACGGCGTCGCCATGGGCAGTCCTCCGAGTCCAGTGATAGCGAATTTCGATACGGAAAAGTCCTAAGAAACAGCACTCAAGACCGCACCACTGAAACCTAAGGTGTGGCTGTGCTTCGTAGATGACACCTTTGTAAACTGGAGCCACGGAAAGGAACAATTACAGCTGTTTCTACAGCATCTGAATAGTATTAACACCAATATTCAGTTCACTATGAAGACAGAAAACGAGGGCAAGCTCCCTTTCCTCGATGTTCTGGTAATGAAGACTGCCGATTTAAACTTGGGACACACAGTACACCGCAAGCCGACCCACACAGACCGCTATCTTCAGAAGACGTCCAACCACCGCCCACGACAAAAATACGGACTGATTAAAACGCTAGCCAACTGTGCTAAGAGAATTTGTCAACCTCAGCACTTAAACGAGGAACTCAGCCACCTCAATAGGGCCCTACTCACTAACGGGTACAGCCCTATAGACATCCAGCGAGCACTCCATCCCAGACGTCCAACAACCAAGAAGGAAGAAGAGGAGCGGCCGGCAGCTAAAGCCTTTCTGCCGTATATTGAGAAAGTAACGGACAGAATAGGGAGGCTATTGGAGTCCATGGGGTTAAAAACATATGCAGGCCGACGAAGAAAATCCAGGAACTGCTTAGGTCTGCTAAAGACATGCGCCATCCTCTCTCCACAGCAGGTGTCTACAAGATCCCGTTCAGCTGCAAACGCAGCATCGCCATTCGACTGAAGGAGCATAACAGACATAGCCGGCTGGGACAGACAGACAGATCATCAGTCGCTGAACACTCGCTGCTAGCAAGACATGACATAGTACAGCGACACCGAAGTACTGTCAACTACTGTGTCTTGTCACGCCCGGCTACAGAGGGAAGCCATTGAAATCCTGAAGCACGCCAACAGCTTCAACCACTTTCGAGGAAAGAAGGAATCTTTCGAGCCCACGCGGAACAAACCCGCAAACACTGTATCATATAGACAAAGTAACATTTGGCGTGAAAGCTCGAAAGATACGACTGAGCAGAAATTTCGTAAATATAGCTCGAAATCCCGAGTCTCGCAAAGGATATTTTTGATTTTGATATATTTCACAATTTCGAACTAATGGGGACTTTACAGAGGTATGTCCAGATCCGTGGCTAAATGGTTAGCGTGCTGGCCTTTAGTCACAGTGGTCCCGGGTTCGATTCACGGCAGGGTCGGGAAATTTAACCATAATTGGTTAATTCCCCTTGCACGGGGACTGGGTGTATGTGTCGTCTTCATCATCATTTCATCCTCATCACGACGCGCAGGTCGTCTGCGGGCGTCAAATCAAAAGACCTGCACCTGGCGAGCCGAACTTGTCCTCGGACACTCCCGACAGTAAAAGCCATACGCCATTTCATTTCATTCTTACAGAGGTATGTCCCAAATTTGGGCATTTTTGCACAACATTAACTAAAGTAACGGTTGAACGGTTGCCCTATCGAAAAATGAAGTGCATCGTGTGGCCTTACAATTACATTTTCTACAAGAAACGTCAAATGCATTTTCTTGGTAACTCTAAACTTTTATGAGGAAATTCAACTGTATGGTATTTTTGGCTGTGGTCATCTTTACTAATGATCGGGTTGCTCATGTCATGCGTAAATAGGGGTTACTTACATTTTTTAAATTTACAATTTGGTTTCACGTCGCACCGAGGCAGATAGGTCTTATGGCGACGATAGGATAAGAAAGGGCTAGGAGTAGGAATGAAGCGGCGATGGCCTTAATAAAGTTGCAGCCCCAGCATTTGCCTGGTGTGAAAATAGAAAACCACGGAAAACCATCTTCAGGGCTGCCGGCAGTGCGGTTCGAACCCACTATCTCCCGAATGCAAGCTGAGAGCTACGTGACCCAAAGCACGTTGCCATTTGCTCGGTAGGGGTCACTTGAAGCCACGCTCGTCGTTAACAGGCCAGCTGAATAATAAGCGGGCCAGCTTTCGGAGGCTGCAGTGCCGAACTGAGTGGCTCAGACGCTGGCCTTCTGACCCCCCAGTTGGCAGGTTCGATCCTGGCTCAGTCCGGTGATGGTTCAAGGTGCTCAAATGCGTCAGCGTCGTGTCCGTAGATTTACTGGCCAGTAAGAGAACTCCTGCGGGACTAAATTCCAGCACCTCGGCGTCTCCAAAAACCGTAATAAGGATTGTAAGTGCGACGTAAAGCGAAATAACATGATGACGGAGGCTTCAGTTTGCTAAGCGTGCTTATCCATATTTGAGAACGGCTGTGGACTACAGTTAATATATTCAGCTATTTTCATCATCATAGCCATCGTATTATATTCATTTTCATTTTTTCTCTCTTTTTTGATACTGTGTACATAGGTTTACTTTTCATTTGGCGCCATTAACCATTTTAATTGTTTCTCACACATCTGTGAACGTAGAACGGGTAGTTTAGGTAGTAAGTCATGATCCGGTACCTACAATAAAGACTTACCAGTGCACCTTACTAAAATGAACTCCCAAAAATAAAAAAGACCGCGCGAGTTGGCCGTGCGATTACGAGCGCGTGGCTGTGAGCTTGCAATCGGGAGATAGTGGGTTCGAATCCCACTTTCGGCAGCCCTGAAGATGGTTTTCCGTGGTTTCCCATTTTCACACCAGGAAAATGCTGGGGCTGTACCTTAATTAAGGTCACGGCCGATTCTTTCCCACTCCTAGGCCTTTCCTATCTCATCATCGCCATAAGACCTGTGTCGGCGCGACGTAAAGCAAATATTTAAAAAAACGAACAACATTTTAGAAAGGAAAAATCATATATTCTGGCGGAATGATGTAGCCAGGTGATTTTTTAATCCTATAACGAAGGGGTTTCAAACGGATAGAGAGTGGTACACAGGATATATGAAAGGTGTCGTCCAGTAATGACAGGCCGTACTAAACTGGACCAGGATAATGATAGGAACGAACAATTCACACCCAGAATCAACAGGGGAAAGTAACGTAATGTCGTTTCCGACGAGTTTCCAGATCAAATAATCATTGAAATGCCTTAAAAGGAGCCTCACGGCGTCTTAAGGCCATGAAACGTCAAGATCCGTCAAAAATTCGAAGTCAATTTTTTTACGAATAGAAAACTTCATTCAGTCCCTTCGTAGTTGGAAAGTAAAAGTGGAAGTGAGACCGCGGAGACTCCCACTTGCAAAACTACAGTCAAACAGGTCGAAGCATAGCAGATGGATGGAGGGGACCAGGGGCGTTGCCAGGAGGGGGAGGGGGTTACTGGGGATTAGACCCTCCCATGGAATGTTTACAAAAAGAAAGTAAACAGAAACTGACAATGAACTAAATAAACAGTCAGAGACACAATTGTAGAGCCGCTTATATCAGTGTCCTTAAAATGGCAAAGTTATTCATGAACTTTCATTCTGATCTGCCATCATTTTGTAACGATAACCTCCCCCCCACCCCCCCCCCCCCACCCCCACCCTACCCATCGGTCGATCCTGGCAACGTTACTGGAGCGTGCATTAGTGCAGGCGAGACACTTATAAGTAGAAAGTACAGGGCTGGAGTTCATCACAAAAAAGTCATCCAAATGCAGAAGGGTGCATTCAATAATCATCTATTCAATCCCTAAGAGACGAACTTCGGCAACATAATGTCAACATAATATGAGGAAGAACATAAATAATTCAATACCATGTGTATATAGTTACGTTCTGCATTAACAGTGTCACAAACCCTCTGCTTAAAGAAATTACAATACGTACAACTCATTTGTTCTACTGACCTACAAATGCTGCTGTTCGTTTTCAAAGTGCAGATGTCGTTAAAGCCTCGCTTTTACATTGAACATCACATTCAAGCAGTCCAATATCAAAATTCACACTAATTACATTTCCAAAGGATGATATGGGTATACCAATGTCATACCTGTCTCTTACCAAGCAGAAAACTGTTGGTGGGGGTAAGGGAATGGAGGAGCGAAAGGAACTGGCCACCCTACCGCACGTAAACTCCGGCTCAGGAACACCTCTGCGGAGGTTCGTACCTGCCTTCGGGCAGAATAACCCTTACCTTACCTACCTTGTTTTTAATGGCAGCCTGTAAATACAGGACGTTGTTCCTAAATAAATGGAAATGTATAATATCTGATAATACACTGGCTGGAAATAACATCGGAACAAGAAGACATTAATTCAGAGAAATGCAATTTAGGCTAAGCAATTGTTTAGGTAACGTATTTATTTGATTAAAGTTTCCAGAACACAGGTTCAAGTATGCGTGAGAAGCATGTGACATGGTGGCACATTAATTACCACCGTATGTACCACGATCTTGAATGCAATCACACAAACGTGTGTACATTTTGTCGAAAAGACACCGTATGTCATTTTGTGGGATGGAGTTCCACCTCTGTTTTACTTGGCCAGTCAAATTAGCAACGGTTAATGCTGTATTGGATCACGCTACACTTGTCCCATAATGTCATATACGTGCTCAATAGATTAAACGTCTGGTGATCTCGCAGGCCAATGCAACTGGTCGACACTCTGTAGAGCAGGTTGGGTGACAGCAGCGATATGAGGACGATCGTTATCCTGTTGGAAAACTCCCCCTTGAATACTACGAATGAATGTCAGCACAACCGGTTCGTCACCAGTCTAACAAATCCGCTCTCAAGTTTCTTGGGACAACGACGAGTATCTGTCAAAGGAAATAGCTCCCCAGACAGCTTGGTTTCACGCGTTCATCTGGCCTCCGTCCTACCAACCTACAGCCATCACTGGCACTAAGACAGAAACGGCTTTCAACTGAGAAAACAACAGATATGAGCTCTAGCTTGACACCAATGAGGTCGCAGATGGCAGTGATTCGGAGTTAGTGGCATGAACGCTACAGGACGTCTCTCTGGGAGCTGCCCCCAAGTAATCAATTTGTTACAATTCGCTGTGTCACTCATGCGCCAACTGAAGTTCTAATGGCTGCTCCAGATGCAGTACAGTCCACCATAGCCATGCAGCGAGTACGGCGATGTTCCCTCTCCATAGTACCCCACGTGCGGCAGAGGCAGTGTCTTCTCGTGACTATTGTAACCAACACCGATGGACTGCGCCATGTCTTTCTGCAGAAAGAACATTCAGCTTCTCTTGGCCCTATTACACGGCCTCGTTCAAACTCAGCAAGCTGCCAATACTGCCTCCTTTGTCTCCATAAAGGCATGTTTGACTCACACCTACCTCACAACGTCAACACGCTCACAAAGTGTACAGCACGTATTTAAAACAAACTTGCTTCGCAAGATAATAATACTATTGGCTTTGCGTCCTACTAACTACTTGTATGGTTTTCGGAGACCCCGGGGTGCCAGAATTTAATCCCGCAGGAGTTATTTTACGTGCCAGTAAATCTACCGACACGAGGCTGGCGTATTTTAGTACCTTCAAATACCACCGGACTGAGCCAGGATCGAACATGCCAACTTGCGGTCAGAAGGCCAGAGCTCTACCGTCTGAGCCACTCAACCCGGCTGCAAGGTCTTGGTCAACTAGCGAGCAAATCTGAATAGGCCCCATTTTTCAGATGTGGAAACTCGCCTCCCGAATTTCGTTTATCTAGCGCAACGCCCCCTTGGTGTTCGGATTTCATTTTCTTCCAGTGTATGTACGATTATGTTCCTGCGGGATATTAATACTTTTATGGCATTAACATATGTGTAATAAGTTGTTCTACGGACCTACGCATGTGATCAGAGCTATTGTTGAACTGTTTCGATGTTACAAACTTATACTGTCATACTGGTGAGAATATCTTTCTTTCATACTTTCTTTCTTTCTTTCTTTCTTTCTTAATCCGTTTATCCTCGACGGTTGCGTTTTCCCTCGGACTTAGTGAGGGACATCACCTGTGCCGCCTCTAGGAGCGTGAGACTTTGAGTCGGGGCGATACAACTGGGGAGAAGGACTAGTACCTCACCCAGGCGGCCTCACCTGCTATGCTGAACAAGGTCCTTGTGGGGGGGGGGATGGGAAGATCTAAAGGAATAAACAAGGAAGGAAGGAAGAAGGAAGGAAGGAAGGAAGCGGCCGTGGCCTTAAGTTGGGTACCATCCCGGTATTTGCCTGGAGAAAATTGGGAAACCACGGAAAATCACTTCGAGGATGACTGAGGTGGGAATCGAACGCTCCTCTACTCAGTTGGCTGAGTGGATCTCGTTTCAGTCCCCATACCACTGTTCAAATTGCGTGGCAGAGCCGGGAATCGTATCCGGGCCTCCGGGGGTGACTCTGCACTACTCATTAGTGTTGGCAACTGAGTGTAGGATTCGAAGCAGTGTATCGATTTCATTCAAGTGTCCGAGTGAATTGATTCACAGGAACGGCGAGATCACGGCACACGATTCAGCTGACTAGCAGCAGACAGAGCCATAGCACACTGAAAGAATCGTACGCTATAACGGACTCTCGCGCTCAGCTCATTTGAATATAATACCCACTTAATTCACTGTCCTCTTCTTACAGGAAGGTTTAAATATTAGATGGATTTATTTGCAGTGTTAAAAACGTAGTCAAAACCTAATTCCAAAGGACCTAGCTTGTAAGTAGGTAGGATATTAGGTTATTCTATTTACCATATTAGTTTAATCAATCAGTATTTTTATAACTCGTTGACATTCGACAATTAATTAAACTTAGCTCGCCGACCCGCCTGGCTGAGTGGCTCAGACGCTTGAGGCGGTCGCCTTCTGACTCCAACTTGGCAGGTTCGATCCTGGCTCAGTCCGATGGTATTTGAAGGTGCTCAAATACGTCAGCCTCCTGTCGGTAGATTTACTGGCACGTAAAAGAACTCTTGCGGGACTAAATTCCGGCACCTCGGTGGCTCCGAAAACCGTAAAAGTAGTTAGTAGGACGTAAAGCCAGTAACATTATTATCTAGCCTACTGTATGACTGTGAGTCATGCTCATGACTACTCGAAATTGTCTGTTTTATATTGGGGGGAACCGCTCGGTATTCTCTCAGTTCGTATGTCACATCATTGCACAATACTTCAATAACCGTCCTGCTCCATGGCTAAATGGTTAGCGTACTCGCCTTTGGTCACAGGGGACCCGGGTTCGATTAATGGCAGGGTCGGGAATTTTAACCATCATTGGTTTATTCTGCTGGCACGGGGGCTGGGTGTATGTGTCGTCTTCATCATCATTTCACCCTCATCACAATGCGCAGGTCGCCCACGGAAGTCAAATTAAAAGGCCTGCACCTGGCGAGCCGAACTTGTCCTTGGGCACTCCCGGCACTAAAAATATACGCTATTTCATTTTTACTTCAATAATCGAGATTACCGGTGTACGTGGACAGTGAGTGCAACAGCTTGAACAGAAAGGGGGCTACAATACATCTCGGATAGCCTGTACAAAATATGACGATTTAAAAATCCTCTGCTGATAGAAAAATAGATTTTCAAAGACCGAGTTAGTTGGCCGTGCGTTTAGGGTCACGTAGCTATGAGCTTGCATTCGGGGGATGGTGGGTTCGAATCCTACCGTCGTCAGCCTTTAAGATCCTTTTCCATGGTTTGCTATTTTCACACCAGACAAATGCTGAAGCTGTACCTTAATTAAGGTCAAGGCCAATTCCTTCCCACTTCTAGCCCTTTCCTATCTCATCGTCGCCATTAAGACCTATGTGTGTCGGTGTGACGTAAAGCAAGTTATTTGATTTATATTGAATATGCAGGCCTACTTATTGTGGACACAGGTATTTTTACATCTAATTCTGTACATTTAATAGAGTTGTGACTTTCAGAGAACTTCGGAAAGCCATAAGATACTATATAAAATTTTACTGTAGTTATATCAATTATTATTATTATTATTATTATTATTATTATTATTATTATTATTATTAACTACGCCTTTGCTGGCAAGATGTAGTGTTCACAGTGCACTATGTCTTCTGGTATGGGCTATATCAAACTTGTTACTTTCATTGACCTGTCTTAGTCTCATCCTTGGCTTTGACAGTATGAAAGTGACTTGAGATACGAGTGATGCTAGTGATACCATTGCTTATGCAGCCAGTCCCTGTTATGAATGGTGTGAAGATATCGCTCATAGGGTCGGTTGGTGCATGCATTTCAGCGGGTTTGGCAGACTGATACGTAATAGCAGCAGCTGGCTCGGTGAGGAAAGCAACGGGAAACTACCTCACCCCTCATTTCCCTAGCACGCCTCTTCAGTGACGCCTAGGCTATTTATGACAGCTGTTGGCGGAGCTGCAGAGGATCAAACCAGCCTTCGGGCTGAATACCCAACATACATACATTAACTGCGAAAGTAATGTGCTGTAATAAGCGTGTATAGTACTGCACTAGTACTCGTCTTTTCCCTGCATTTCAATTTTTAACTCATTTATTTTGTATTATGTACTTACTGAGAATACAATGAAATTTCCAAGTGCTTTGAATCATTTAAGAAAAGACTAGAGAAACAATTGATAGGGAATCTCCCACCGGCGCGACAGCTCTAAATGCAGATCATTGATGATTGCACATGTATACATACATTATCATTATAGACTGTTATGCCTTTCAGCGTTCAGTCTGCAAGCCTCTGTGAATTTACTAATCGTCGCCACAATCCTCTATTTCCAACTAGTTCTGTGGGCTCATTTAGTTCTATACCTCTTATATTTAAATCGTTAGAAACTGAGTCTAACTATTCGTCTTGGTCTACCTCTACTTCTCTTACCCTCCATAACAGAGTCCATTAGTGGGAAGGAAGTGGCCGTGGCCGTAAGTAAGGTACAGTCCCAGCATTTGCCTAGTGTGATAGCGGGACACCATGGAAAACCATCTTCACGGCTGCAGACAGTGGGGTTCGAATCCACTATCTCCCTAATACTGGATAATATACTTATTTAATGGAGTTGTCACTGTTGGGGGAAGGCTTTGTAACATCAAAACATGATGGGAAGAAGTGGCTGCAGGTGAAACGTGAATCTGAAAGCTAGATGACGCATAGGAAAGCAGTTCATGGAATGAAGACCAGATGGCAGCAGCAAGCATTGAATGTTGTTGCTGCTGTCTTATCAATACACACTAAACAGATGCTATAGGATCGATGACTAGTGAGCCGTGAATCGGCTCACTGTATCGATTCAGTAACGTGAACGGAATGAAGTGAATCGATTCAGTAAAATGAATCGAATATCTATCCCATCACTACTACTCATACCTCAGCAGCTTCCATATTGTCACAGCCATGGATGAGGATGGGACTTCGGTGGAAGCTACACTTTGATGCGGCCTAGCCACTGTAACATTGGCATGTACTGCACCACAGTGAGCTTCAGCTCCAGTGCCTTCACGAAGAAATAAATAGAAACGTGTCCTTTTCGTGGTGATATCTTTGAGGATATCTTTGAAAGGACTCTTCAGGGACCATAATAGTAAGTGAATTCGTTTGTGTAATATGAATCTGACAACTATTGTTAATGTTATTTAAACTGTTAGTATGTAGACTACATTAGATTTCTATAGAATATTTAGTGTAAAGGGTTCGTTTCTTTGAGTAGATTCATGCTTTGTACCCTTCAGAAGTTATTTAACAAAGATTGTTTTAAAGATCAAGTCAATGTTCTGCTGTGACGGGACGTGCAGGACAATGCCAACTCAACCCATTTCATAATCCGGTACTGGGTTGGAATCTGACCAACAAATACCTTTAAATCCAGGCTCTGTTTATAATAACGGCAGAGAACGAAGTACTTCAGTATGCCTGTTCAGTGAAATGTCAGGGTCAGTTTGTCAAGTCCTGCTCTTGCTCGACCTCTGCACGGGTTCGAATGTTCTTGTTAATCTGTTGGTATATGAATTAAATAATTCCCAACATTAAATACGCTACGTGTATAATTTCCGCCGGGCTGAGTGGCTCAGACGGTTAAGGCGCTGGCCTTCTGACCCCAACTTGGCAGGTTCAATCCTCGCTCATTCCGGTGATATTTGAAGGTGCTCAAATATGTCAGCCCCATGTCGGTAGATTTACTGGCACGTAAACGAACTCCTGCAGGACTAAATTCCGGCAGCTAGGCGTCTCCGAAAACCGTAAAAGTAGTTAGTGGGACGTAAAGCCAATAACATTATTATGTATAATTTCTTGGTTCAAGTGGGTCTCAGGTTCATACTACTTCCTACCGCCATGCGAGAGAAAACAGGCTTGGATGGCCCACATTCCACTTCATACACGCAGCCTAATTCGAACAATGCTTCTGTTCTTGGGCAGCCAAGGACAGGCTCTAATCAGTCAAGTTATGAGTGTGTTGAAATAAAGAGGAATTTAACCGGCCACATGCCCCACAATGCTCGTACTGTGTCCTGTGAGTAGAACTTCTTATCTCTCCAGGAGTCTTAGAACGCAGACCATCTATTACGACGCTTTAGCTCATAACCTAACTGCCTACCGCCCAGCTTCCCGTTTCTATCGCAGTTCTTAAAGAAGCTCGTTATTCCGTGGCATCGACTGAAGGCTTACATCTGGACCGCACGGATTTCCTCAACCAATTATCTTCTCGTCGTTTAATGAGGGATGTAAGGGAAGTCATTTTATTGATTGATAAATGCAACATAAACAGACCAATTCCTCGTCGTCGATCAACCGAGTAAAGGTTACGAGACTTCCGCTTTCCAGACGACAATATCTACAAGTGAACGTCAATACCAAATACCGGACTGAGAAGCTAGGGCGGTATAGTGCTGACGCATTCGTTCCCAGCAGAGAACGGTGGTATGTCAAGGACTCGAGGCGGCTCATTTGCTGGCAGACTTCTGTAGGGCAACCTCAGCGTCTCCGAAACCCTTTGAAAAGTAGTTAGCGGCACGTCGCATGGAACAGACAGGTCTTGCGACGATCGGACGGCAGGGACTGGGAAGGAAGTGAACCGTGGCCTTAATTAAGGTACCACCTCAGCATTACCTGTGTGAAAATGAGAAACTACGGAAAATCTACTTCAGGGTTGCCGACATTGGGGGTTCGAACCCATCAATTCCCGAATGCAAGGTCATAGCCACATAACCCGAACTGAGCAGCGAGATCGCCTGGTCATAAATCCAACAACTGCATTATTATTATTATTATTATTATTATTATTATTATTATTATTATTATTATTATTATTATTATTATTATCGTCCGCCTCTGGTGTAGTGGTTAATGTGATTAGCAACCACCCCCGGAGGCCCGGGTTCGGTTCTCGGCTCTGCCACGAAATTTAGAAAGTGGTACGAGGGCTGGAATCGTCGCGAGGTCAACTGAGTTCGATTCCCACCTCAGCCATCCTCGAAGTATATTTCCGTGGTTTCCCACTTCTCCTCCAGCAAATGTCAGTTTGGTACCCAGCTTCATGCCACGACCGCTCCTTTCCCTCTTCCTTGTCTATCCATTCCGTTCTGCCCATGCCCCATAAGGCCCTGTTTAGCATAGCAGGTGAGGCCACCTGGGCGAGGTACTGGTCCTCCTCCACAGTTTTATCTCCCCGACGCAAAGTCTCACGCTCCAGAACACTGCCCTTGAGGCGGTGGAAGTGGGATCCTTCGCTGAGTCCGAGGAAAAAACCACCAACCCCGGAGGGTAAACGGCTTTGAGAGAGAAAGAAAGAAAGAAAGAAAGAAAGAAAGAAAGGAGAAATTATTATTATTATTATTATTATTATTATTATTATTATTATTATTATTATTATTATTATTATTATTATATAATTGAGTGCAGTTGAACGAAGGCAGGTGATGCAGGAAATGAAGTCTTAAAGGAAGTAGTTGGGTGGTAAAATAACTAACGATGGCAGAAGTAACGAGGGTATAAAATGCAAGGAAGGGCTTCCTTTTTTTTAAGAAATTTGCTCACTTCAAACATTGATATAGGAATTAGAAATATGTTTTCGTCTGGAACGTGGCACTGTATGGAAGAGAAACATGGACGATAACTCGCTCAGAAAGAAGGAGAATAGAAGCCTTCGAAATGTGGTGTTACAGAATAATGCTCAAGGTGAGATGGGATACTGGTGAAAGGAGATCGGTTTGGTTAAATTTGACCAGAAGAAGAGATAGAATGATAGGACACATCTTAAGACACCCAGGACTTGTTCAGTTGGTTTTTGAAGGAAGTGTAGGTGGTAAGAACTGTAGGGGTAGACCAAGGTATGAATATGATAAGCAGATTAGAGCAGATGTAGGATGCAGCAGTTACGTAGAAATGAAAATATTAACACAGGATAGGATGGTATGGAGCACTGCATCCAACCAGTCTATTGACTGACGATTCAAACAACAACTACAACAACATTATTATTATTATTATTATTATTATTATTATTATTATTATTATTATTATTATTATTATTATTATTATTATTGTATGTCAACTCTTTAGTGACTTTCTATTATATGGGGTCGGCGGTGAGGTGAGATGAAGTTATATGGAAGTTGCTACTGCCGGATGCCCTTCCTGTCGCCAACCTCAGTTGAGGAGCTAATGAAGATGATATGAATGATGGTGAATTAAATTGGGTAAGGAGATGGAACTGTCCCAGCGTTTGCTTGGAAATGAAAACCATTCTCAGGACAGCCGACGGTGGGGTTCGAACCCACTGGTCCCCCGATTGTGGAGCTTGGCTCCATGGCTGCAGCACGTTAACACGCGCGGTCACTCCGCTTGATTACAGCTTGCTTTACGTCCCACCGACACAGATAGGTCTTATAGCGGAGTGGGAATGAAGCGACCGTTGCCTTAATTAAGGCGGGCTGACAGTGGGGCTCGAACCCACAGCTCACAGCTACGTTATCCTAACCGCACGTCCAACTCGCTCGGTCATTTGATCGTGACATGTTAGGTAACATACACGTATTTATCCGAAGGTCAGTAGCAAACCACGGAAGTGTGCAAGTCCTGGCGAAGGCGGGAAGTGAACGTAGACGTCAAGCGACCACGTACCTGTCTCTCACCAGCTTCTCCACTTTCGCTCCTTTCCTTGAGCCTACGTGGTGTGGAGACAAATTGACAAATTCAAACCAGGTTCCGTCTCTAGTTCTCTTATTAAATATAGGGAAATTCCTCCCTCCACGCTTTGATCCGCATGCATTCCACTGCGAACAAGCCAGTCCCTTGCATGCATTGTGGGCGTCGTAGGAAGTATCGCACTCTTAACGTTGATCTTGTGAAGTGACTGCGTCTATACAGCTTCCTGTCTCCCGTGACGTCTGTATAGTTACCAAGTAACCTCCTTTCCCTCCAAATACATACCAAGTTGCTTTTCCTAATATTGTACTGTCCTTCGCACAGTGTATAAATAGCGTGTGCTTGGAGAATGTCATCAATTTTCAGCCAGAAAGACGGATTTTTTTGGGCCATCAGTCCATTGATCAGTTTGATGCAGCTCTCCATGTCACTCTGTTCTGTAGAAACCTTTCCATGTCTATTAATTACTACACCCTAAACCTACTCCAATCTCTTTGTTATGTTCATACCATGATCTAATCCATTACACTTCCCTCAAACACTGATCGAACCAGTCTTAGGTGTCTCAGC
Source organism: Anabrus simplex (assembly GCF_040414725.1). Taxonomy (NCBI): domain Eukaryota; kingdom Metazoa; phylum Arthropoda; class Insecta; order Orthoptera; family Tettigoniidae; genus Anabrus; species Anabrus simplex. The sequence continues at coordinate 36,765,087 of NC_090266.1, forward strand.
ATGTGTTCCTTCAGTCTATCTCGTTTTGTGGTCAAAATAATTCTCCTTTCACGAATGCCATTCATTATTGCGTGGTTCGAGAAAATTATCCAGAAAAACGGATTTCATTGATGTATTATTTTTCGGGGTCGTCAGTCCATTGATTGGTTAGACAGATCCTGGACAGCGCTAAACACAAGCTTTATGCAGGCCTCTAACTTCCCCGTCCAACTTGTCGTAGCGTACCCTGCGAGGGTAAAGCTGCCCAATTCCGAGAGCGAAATTTCCCGCGCTAACCGTCAATTACCCTCGCATTATATTCATTATTACGTCTATTCCGTGGTAAATGTTTCAGTACGTGTGTTTAATGTAGAAGCTGGAATGTTGCCCATACAAGAATATATATTTGTACAGTACTGTATTTGGAAAATTCAGAGCTAATTACAGAAGTTTGTTAAGAAGGAAGCCATGTTTCCAGTGTCGACTTACTTGGTGTTACATTAATTACAGAACAGAAACAAAACATTGGGAGCTTATGCGATGATTAATTCAGCATACTAGCTACGGACCCTGTGCTTCGCGGGACCACTTCGTTGGAGGGGGTTACGAAAAACCAAACCTCACAAACTTTGTATACTCCGACTCTCAAACATGGTGAGACAGACTGTAGTAGGATGTATCAAAGCGCATGCCAAATTAGAAAGCATCATTATACCGGTTATCAAGATCAACGAAACACCTATAACACTGACAGACTCCGTTAAGAACCTTGGAATAATTTTGTATCAATATTTAAGTTGGTCAGAGCACGTAACAAATATTTGTCAACGTGTATTCATTTCATTTCAATCACTGTACAAAATGAGGGACTTCCTACCTGTCAATACCAGGAAACTCCTCGTTCAAGGATAAATATTACCAATATTTGATTATGGTGATGTGGTCTACAATAACATAAGTTTCAGCGGCGTATGCATGGGCTACTACTAGACTTACGTTACCATTTTTCGTTAGCTGGTTTATTTGAGCTGCAGCCAATAGCCACTGGAGTAGCCTGCTGTGTTGTCAAGGCTGCTTCAGAAGCTACTGCCCTGGCCTCTGCTACTGTCAATACTCAACACCTGATCAGTGGAAAAGTTAGCCTGAGGTTTAGCGAATTAATGACCGGCTTTGTGGTGCCATGGCCCCGGTTGAATTCTCATAACCAACACCCTCGTACTCTTCATTTCCCTGGCATAGGTGTCTGGATGATTATAGCGTAATCGCCATTTATTTCATCCTTATTAGGATACCACCAAGCCTATAGACCTAAATATTTCATGCACAATTATTATTATTATTATTATTATTATTATTATTATTATTATTATTATTATTATTATTATTATTATTATTATGAATTTAACACTTTGAATGTACAGCATTACCAACGGTCGTACCCATCGTTCACTGGTTCATTAGCTTCCTTGAGAGATCAGTGGTGGTGTACGACTCATGATCACAGGTTCTATTCCAACGAACTAAAGAGAACACTAAACCTGAAAGATTGCATTTCGTTTCAACATATCTGCCTACAAAAAGAAAACTCTGTTACTCCCATAACAGCAGCCCTGCGGTATCGTCTTGCAAGGATGTAGAAGTAAGCGGGAGTGAAATAACAGCACTCCGTTATCTATATTATTAAGTCAGAAGTACGAGGTGAGGAAGTATATACGATGAGGAACACATGGTTGTTCGATAGCAGTGGCGATCTGACGGAGCGAAGCCCAGCACACCTATCCCCCGGATCTCCGCACCGCAAGGACATTCAGCAGCATGACGCGCGAAGTGCAGTGAGGGGAGAGGGACGCAGCGCTTGGACTACAGTATCAGTCTACATAGCCTTGCTCTCAGAAAAACGTGCGTCGTTATTTCTCGTTGCTTTCAAGTTTTGTAAGTGGAACAATGTGCCAGATGCCTACATTATAATCTGCTTTAGATATCCTTCGTTCTCATTTGAGGTTTGTGCTTCACCGATAGCCTTGGTAGCCCTCAGTATACGCCAATGATATGTGTTCGCTTGGTTCTAAACTTAAAAGGGCAGATAATGCCTGCATTCGATTCATTCTAAATGTTCCGCTCCAGTCACAAATCAGCCCATTCCTCCACCAGCCGTCCTCGTTAAGATTAGTCGATAACTGTAAGTACAACGCTGTTTCTCCTCTGCATAAAATACTGCAGACAGGTAAACTAGATTACTAGAGTAAATGTTAACTACATCTCCCCCTCAGTTAGAGTAACCTCAAGGTCATTAACACGATCCTTGCTGTCCATCCCCATTCACCACAGCAGTACGTCAAACAACGCATTTGTACCGGGGACCGTATGTTCCAGGAATTCTGTCCCGGCTGAAATTAGAGTCATATGTAACACAAAGCTATTCCGGAGGAAGCGTTGGAATTTGTATCTACATAGAGATTAATGAATGCCGGGCTGAGTGGCTCAGACGGTTGAGGCGCTGGCCTTCTGACCCCAATTTGGCAGGTTCGATCCTGGCTCAGACCGGTGGTATTTGAAGGTGCTCAAATACGTCAGCCTCGTGTCGCTATATTTACTGGCACGTAAGAGAACTCCTGCTGGACTAAATTCCGGCACCTCGGCGTCTCCGAAAACAGTAAAGGAGTAATTAGTGGAACGTAAAGGAAATAACATTGTTTATTGTTATTGTTATTATTATTATTTGAGATTAATGAAACTAACAAGCGCCCTCAAAAGTTAGATTATTAAATACACAGTTTAAAAAAATTAGGGGAACATGATTTGTAACGTCTGGTATGTGAACGTTAATTTGGTAGATGGAGTTCCAATGGTCGTACTGCATACCTGGAGACTATAGCTACTCAGGGTATGTCGAATCGAAGTTATACTCCATTTGTAGGCATAGCCATGCTTTAAACTGTGAGGTGACCCCTCAAAACAAAGTGAATAGCGGTGCGTCCGTGTGACGTTGTGAGGTACACAGACTACTGCGGCCATTTAAACACGTTGTATGTAAGCCAGCACATCCCATAAAACCAAACAAAATCCCATAGAGCAACAGCCCCGAAGGGCCTTGGCCTACCAAGCGACCGCTGCTCAGCCCGAAGCCCTGGAGATTATGAGGTGTCGTGTGGTCAGCACGACGGATCCTCTCGGCCGTTATTCTTGGCTTTCTAGACCGGGGCCGCTATCGCACCGTCAGATGGTTCCTCTAATGTAATCACGTAGGCTGAGTGGACCTCAAACCAGCCCTCACATCCAGGTAAAAATATCTGACCTGGCCGAGAATCGAACCCGGGTCCTCCGGGTAAGAGGCAGGCACCCTACGCCTACACCGCGGGGCCGGCTCCAGCACATCCCATGAGACATCTTAACGATGGACTTTTCTTCGTGTTGCTGCGGATCTTAATGCCTCTCCGTCAGTTACTCACCGCTTCTGGAATTGTTGGAATGAGACAGGCCAGTTCACAAAGAGGGTTGGACAAGGTCGTGAACGCATGACAACCCCACAGGATGACCGATATCTGACCCTCTGTGCATTGCGGCGTCGTTCAGCAACTGCCAGAGAACTGCAACAAGACATCAGGAGAGTCACTGGAGTCACGGTGTCTGAGCAGATAGTAAGGAACAGGTTAAGAGAAGTGTCCTTACGAGCCAGACGTCCTGTTCGAGTTCCCCTTGTGACTACTATTCACTCTTTTATAAATATGAAATTTAATTAAAATGAAAAATATTAAAATATTCATGAAATAAAATACTCAATCGTCGGACTATGTACGCACACTTAGTTCGTACCTGATTACTTACATATACAATATTTGATGGGCGCCAGGTACAACTCAATGCAGCAACAGTAAAATGAGAGTCTTGAATATCTCTAAGGTGTGAGGTAATAAGCTTACTTAGGCAGCATAACATATAGGTTCTAGGAAAAGGATATTGTCGTAATGTTTCCCCATTAAATTTGAGTTTATCTAATTCTACCATTGAAATAAAACGATAAATTAATTTGATATTGAACAAAAAATATTCTTTAAATTTCGTCTCAAAATAGTAAGACTTGCTACGATAAAACGGATGTGAATATAAAATTACGACATTACAATTGAAAGAAACTAGGCATTTAATTTGAATTCCTCTTGACCGGACATTTAAAAGTTGTACAAGAAGATTATCCCTCACTGATTCACATAACAGTACCTTCAACACGACGTATTCCTTTGAGTTAGTGTCATCTGTAGGTATCTCAAGCCTGATTTGGTGATGTATCCTTTTTGCATGAAATTAGATTCACACTTGACAATCAACTTTACAAGTAATTCACTCAATAACTGTTAGTCTGAATTACGACGACTCAATATTCGGCTGTCACCGCACTGACAAAAACTCGACCGAACAGATATACGAATTACACTCCGAACATTTAATCCATATGGTGACTGACGACTAAGTATCCATGTGATTGCTGCTTCTCCATCTCACTGACTGACTACTACCATCTCAGTAGTACTACGTATGTCAAGGCTCTGTATCCAACTGACTTCATGGCAAGTTTCTCCATTCATCTCCTTCCAATCAGTGGCTTCCAACTATCTGAACTCTCCAGCTGACTGACCGACTGAGGTCTCTCCATCCAAATGACTGACCATATAATATACAGCTCATATATATCCATACTGTGTCCTATAATGACTTAGTCAACTTCAAGCCAATGCTGAGATCGGACCAAGTGCGTTATAGTGAACAATACACTCACCGCCAGGTGAATCATTATGGCACATAGCTTACCTTGCATGACTATCCTCTTCATCAGCTCCGGCATAACAGCATTCTTCAGGGGTGTCGGGTAAGGAAAGGGTTACCGTAATAAATAAATGAAGAGGAATAAAAAATTGTGCAAGGTGTGAACTAACACTAGCTAAAATAAACAACAGTTGAGCTGCATTTCCGATTTTAACAAACAGGTTTATTATACATTCTGATAATTAACAAATATCAAAGAAATTTATGCAACTGACATGATAGTTATAAACAAATATAATTTGCTTCTTGACAAAAATGGGTATCTCAATTGCCATGTAAACGGTGTGGAGGAGATGTCTGGCATCACGTAAACTTCAAGCACTGCAACAACCACCATAACGGTTACGTCAAATGAAATGAATTTAAACATAAATCTGCTCGTAGGCAACTCATATCTACAAGAACCTGATTTATTGCTACCGTTAATCTATGCCTCAGTGCTCCTAATTATCCTACAAGTTCTAAGCTAGCATCCAATTGTACCGTACCCAGGGGTAAATACCCTCTAGGACGATGCCTCCATTCCTATACGAACATCCGACTAACTCAGGGTTGGGCAGAGAGAGGGTTGGTCGTCATTGGGTCAGGCTAAAAGTCGAAGTTCCTCACTTACATATAAGTAAATGGCAGGAAAATGGAGGTATAACTCGAATGAGAAACAATAATATGGGGTAGGATGAGTTTATTCATAAATATCCACGAATCATACTAATGAAAATCAAATAAATTAAAAATCATAAAATGTCATAACAAAAATCTCAAAATTAAAGAAAGAACTGGACATGAAAAACGTTAATTGATCAAAGAGATAAATGTGAAATGAAGCATCAAGCACAACATTGAATACTTGAATACCTTTAGGAATAATCTTCTTCTTATAGTCCAATGTTCATGTAATATGATAACAGGTGTACGCATACACTGATACGTATTTATTTCGGATGGAGTCACACTTGAGAATATCACACTGATACGGGTTACGAATTTAATTTAGATTTAGAGTCGTCGCAAGATTAAACGTTAAAGGAAAATTACAATATAAGAGAAAGTTACGACGAAAAGGAAAACTAAGACCCAATGGGACATGATATGAATTATGAAAAGTACTAGTGGCATTTCCTACGCTATACTTACAATGAACAAAATAAGCAAAATATCACATCTATTTACATCGGATAAAGAGAAAAGTCTTACATACTACACAGATCCTATGTGAATCGCGGTTCACAACGAAGGATCTAGTGAGAATTAGATTGACCATCAATATAACTCAGCACTCGAGCTGTTCCCCATTAAACAACAAGACAACATATTCAAACAACATGAAACATCATAAAACACCATCCTGTAAGAGAAAAACATATAATTATCCGATAAATAACGTAGAAAGCAATGCTGTGCTGTGAGCTAAAAGGAAATGTTGGAACTCAACACTGTACTAAGGTTTGGTTTCTGTCTGCCACGATTGTAACACGGAAATACCATCTAATTCACGCCGTCTGAATAAACACGGCCAATATATCAGTTTTCAATGCGATATCATCTTTCGTCGGCTATACGGAAACTCAAGTACAATCATATTCCTTCCTAGCATACCTCGACAATTTAACATACATCAGACTCATTGGTCTGGAATCAATTCCGTCAATTCTGATAATTACTATTCTCTCAGAAGACAATAGCAGGTACATATCCACTGCACATTATTCTTTCACATATCATGCATGTAATCGGCCTGCATAATCACTTTATAACCCTAGGATTCATTATCAGAAATATAAAACCCTTCAAAAACACACAAACTTGCATTCGTCTGTTCAATACCATAGTAAGACCAAAAATAGAATATGCCAGCATCGTTTGGAGCCCTAGGTGTCAAACATATGTTTATCAGATTGAAAAATTACAAAAAAGATTTTTAAAATACTTACAGTATAAAAAACTGGCTGCTATCCCCGTATGGTACCCTATAGTGATATCCTTTTAAATTTCGGAGTGGAGAGTTTAGAAATTCTCAGACGGAAGGATGCAGTAAAATTTATTTTTAAAGTTGTAAACTATGCTGTTGGTAATCCTGAATTACTTTCTCTCCTAAATTTCCATGTACCTCGCTTCAATTCCAGAAATAACATAACATTTTTAAATGTAAAATCCAGGACGTGTGCCTATGATAACTCGCCGGTAAACAGACTCTGCAGTATCTTCAACAGTGCCATTCAGAAAAATAATTGCCTTGACTTCAGTTTGTCATTGAGTGAGTTTGTAACTGAACTTCATCGTGCAATTATATGAAGTCCTAAAAATAGGGGAAATTGTAAGGTGAAGTTCTATAATATTATGCAATATAATGTATTGCTTTATTTATTCTATCATTTTACTTTGTCGTGTGTTGTTCCAGCGCATTAATATAAGGTTTCTTTAGTCTTTAGAAAAATACTTTCATATTTTATATCAATATTATGCAATATAATGCATTGCTTCATTTATTTTATCATTTTACTTTGTCGTGTGTTGTTCTACCGCATTAATATAAGGCTTCTTTAGTCTTTAGAAAAATACTTTCATATTTTATATCAATAGTATAGGAGATTAGATAAAATTGTAGAATATAGTTTAGATATAAGTTTCACCATGTTAATTGTAGCTTATCTGTCGTAGTTGCCACTGTAATTGGAACACTAACTCCTGTAGTGTACAATAAATAAATAAATAAATAAATAAATAAATAAATAAATAAATAAATAAATAAATAAATAAATAAATAAATAAATAAATAAATAAATAAATAAATAAATAAATAAATAAATAACTTCGCATGCATTATAACCTCTTATATCTCTTATATACAAATCACATCAGCCTTTTACATTATGAGACCGGGTTCAATTCCCGTGCAAATCATAGGGCAAAAACAGATTCCAACCTAAATTCGAAGATCCTATTCTTTCAACGTTGTTATGCAGCTCCTTACGTACAGCCTCTGAAATACCATGCGTCATGCAATTTAACTGTTACTAACTCTCTAAATGACCGCAATTAAATAACGTAGCACGTGTTTAACTTTGAAATTAGAGGAACTTGTCAATCTAATACTCCTAGCACTAATATACACGGAAAATCGGAATAATACTAAACTAAATTACCATGCATGAATTCACAACAACTAATACTAACAATTCCCTCATTATCCTATCTAGCTAGTCATAAATAAAAATATAGAAAACATGCATTTCTCTCTTATCCGTATATACAACAATATAAAAGTGAAATAAACACATGCCGTCAGGCTTACTTTACGTTAAATAAAATCCCTATTCTAAACTGCACTATTATTTTAACATAACCCATATAACATTCCATAATTAACACATGCGCCTTATCCTGGACGACTCTCTGGATACATGGCAGCGGCTCACATCCCCGCCTCGTTGGGTGTCTACTCCATGTTGATCACAGCTTCAACGCGCAGAAATACACTTCTTTCTTCCATAGGCGAAACCATCTTCTTGCTGAAAGTTATTGAACACTGCAACACAGAAGGTTTTGGATGAATATCTCTTCACCCCTCAATTCTGCACGTGCCGAACAACCCTATTCTGGCTATAAACTCAGCCAACACACTGACATATAAATACACTATATATTTTACACTTGAGGGTTTATGTACACAATTATTGAGAGCGGCACGCGATACGTACCGAGAGTTCCTCGCGAAACGCGACCGACACGAAAATATGAGACAACGGAACGTCTCTCCTCCACTTTCCGAACTTCGGCTAATTATCACCGTCTATATATTTGCAGTGAACTTTGCGAAAATATGATCTGCAATTAACTCTGCATCAGTTAATTTATTCAACTGCACGACTGAAACACTGTTTATTGGTCTTAAAGACCATATACTGGTACTGATATATTCACGTGGCAACTTTTAGGTACAATTCTCGGAGCACATCGAACAACGTCCACCTCACGTCAGTATCCGCGATCAGAGATGCACTTCTTCACTATCCAAACTGCCCGATCAGAGTGACGCTCTCCAGAGCTTGGGGTGCTAAGCAAGCGTGGGTAACGCCGTTGTAGCTATGGGATTCCCGCATGTCTATACAAACCACCAATCAGAATGCTTGCCATTTATAATGACACAGTAGTAATTATAACATATCAATAAAACACAGTTCAAATAATATCAAATCTCTTCCTATAATTTTTATATCGTATGCCTGAGTATTATTTCACTTGTAGACCTGTGGAAATCCGTCAAATAACAGAATTTATCTCAAGCAACTGTACATTTTGGCCAACCTGGGATTATGACTTCGCGCGATGTAGACTCCATATTTGCCACATCCTCATGTTCTCATTGGCTGAATATTTCTCATGGTCAGCATCATACACGTGCCGAGATGTCCCAACTCCTAGTGACACTAAGCCATTCTCACGGTCCCGAGGAAGTATTGGGCAATATCCAGTGACTTGATGGCTCCATCGACTTCCGGTCTCAGCTATTCTGCGATTCATTACTTTACCATATATGACTGCAATTCATATCAATACAATTCATATATTATGTCAAATAATAATCCGAGCATCTCTTATGGGCCGGCAGGATACGGCTCACAATATACATTCAATTGTCTGGGAATCGATCGCGAGACTCTCCCAAGTACTACAACTATATGACAACACAAAAATGAGAAGAATATATATTTAACTTCATGCAGATACATCTAATTAGTTATGTGCCTCTATGAATGACATCGACAATCGTGCATAAAATTTCGTCTTCCGGACCATAATATAAAAAGGTCACTGCTCTCCTGTATTCTTGACAGACAAACACATAGTTTCTACTTTGCTTTCGTGTCCTGACGTCAGAAACGACCCATATTAGCCTCTCAACGCCTCGGATTTTTGTACAAACTGAGCGGCCATTCCTTTCTGCCAAAAATATCTCCCTCAGCTGACAGCACATAAACAGAGACAAGGGGGCGACTCTCCCTTCTTCTCAGCCCAAGAATCAGATATACATATTCCCCTCATTATAATGTAATTGCTACAGGCCATTTATTCCTTATATTACGAATTCAAAACTCTATCGCAGATAAACTTAAATGCAACAGGCCCGTACATCATTTAGCATTGGTGCTCTCATCGGCACATTCCTATACATACCCTGGCCTCCTTATGGCACTCACGTCCACAAATTATTACTTATCTATTATATTTATTCTCTTTAGGGCCTCAACTCAATACTCTGGGCACAATGACATTATTCCTCAACTCTTACAGGCTTCTTACGATATGGCTTACTCAGCTTGATACGCCAACCCGAGTGTATTTAAGAGATATAGAAGATCTTAGGCTTTCTTCACACGACAACTAACATTACAGTCTACAATGCACATGCACCTTGTTAGTACCTAACTGCTTGTCTAGGTAACACTCATATAAGACCGTATAGGTCCCGGTGAAATGAAATACACGAGCTCAATTTCACTACCTTGAATATAATATCTGCAACTAGCGGTTTGCCCGCGGCTTCGCTTGCGTCATAGTTATGTCCCATTATATTATTTTATTTACCATTTTCTTATGAAGGCCACCGAACCAACGTTATGCGTTCATCGACTTTCGTAAGAAATGTAAGACGTGAACGTTACCAACTAAATATTGATTTTAAAAAAGCACCAAAATGCAAGAGTAAATTATCTTCGCCCTCTCGCACCATTATTCGAAAGGCATAATAGCTCGCCGCTGATACCTTTTTGTTCAAAAAAATATTTTTATGATGATCACGTTGAGGAATATTTATTAAATAGATAACGAAACATCATAGGATATTGAAGTGCATCATAAGACGGTTGAATTTCAGGGATACGTTTGAGTTTATCATTGTGGCTCTGAATAACCATATCTCATTTTTCAAATTGTTCGCCAATGATTACTAAAGCAACCTCATTAGATATTGGAGCATTATATCGTCCTCTGTGAGCGTCAGCCAGCTTTCTGTTCGCATGAATAACTACCTTAAAATCTTGACATCCTGAAGACACCTTCCCAAGCGCTGTTTTTTTTTCACATAACAGTTGACATCATGGAGCATTTTTTGCAACTGTTTAACCAAAGCCGGCTTAATATCTGCTATCTTAGAACAGTGTATTAGTGCTTTTCTTTCATCTTCGACAACAAAGTAAATCTGAAAAATCCAGGATCTTGATGAGCATTTGGGAATAGACTGCCTATGGAATGCTAAATTTGACCTTGTACTTTGAAAGTTGTCATAAAGCCGACTTGGATGACTTGTTCAGTACCAAAAAATTCCATTTAAAAACAGCTGCTATGTTTTCTAATTCGATCCAAAAAGTGACCATGATCTGGAAGGGCACCCATTAGTAAACTGTACAATGGTTAGGTGGAGATTAGAGCGGTGGCAGCTGAACCTTGCCAGAATCGCAACAAATGCCTGATGTTTCATCTTTCCACTTGAGAGCATTGTAGTTGGCATTAATGGATCATTGTACAAATGGTTATCAAGCTGTTATCTTCGTAATTAATTTCAGGATCGTAAGACATCCCGGAACGTAAGTTAATTTTAGAAGGACGCAATCGTCTTTCTTTTCGGAGCCCAGGGTGATGTTGCTCATATCGCTTGAATTGTCCTGTGATATTCGCGATTATTTTCCTGGTGTGTAGCTGCCGCTGCTCTATGAACCTTGAGATGATTCTTCTGGTACGTGCCCGCTGCTGCTCTATGGACTTCGGGATTTTTCTTTTGGTATTTACTTGCAGGAATGGTATGTGCGGAAGGATTATTCTGTAAAAATGTGGCTGCTGCTTTTTAAATTTTATTTTCCTCGTAGCGTTTGAGTATCGAGTATGACATTTTTCAGAAACTTTTGTAACAACGAATGAAGCACTTGTTTCTTCGCACAGACATTCATATTTATTACTTCAAAATATCCGTTAGGGAGATTACCAGTAAATCGCAATTTTTTACGGTATTAGCTTCATCACTAAATGCTCAGTATAACTTTTGATAACGATAAACTTCAAAGCGGAATGGAAATATTTTTGCCTGCTGCCGTCAACTCACATGTTCCACCATAAGTTGTATCTTCTGACATGAAAAGTCGGCACTCTTCCGAGGAGGAATAGTTATGACCAAGATGATTTTCTGACAAAATGGAGAACTCTACCCAATTGTTTACAACTTACGAAACACGTACTTCTTTATGCCGTAACTGAGTAGAATATAAAATGTAAGAGAGAGATCTAAATAGACACGCACAGTCATCTACAATAGAAACAACAGTCTGTTATTTTGCTGTCTCCTTGAAATATCACACACCAGTACGTTGAATCTTCTGATATGAAAAGTTGATACTCTTCTGAGGAGGAATAGTTATTAGCAAGGATTGCCAAGGTTCAAAGCCTTCTTGCTCAAGAGTTCTATCACACTCACTTCATTAGGCCTACTGGTCGACAATATTATGCAAGTTGCCTCCGGTCTCTTCTTCGTCAATATGAGTGACATATCTTGGAACCTTAGACAGTTTTGCTAATGACGCATGCGCGCGACGATAATAATGAAGGAAGAACTGGTACTGCTTTCGCCTAGCCTGTTTTACCAGTTGTACGAATGAAACAATTCATTTAAACTATAAGCGGCTGCATAACTCACTGACAAAATATAAAATTGTAATAATTCTCCTTGAAAAAACAATATTTCTGTGTTAAAAAAGCCGCCAACAGGCAGATACGAACTTGCAGTCTGCAGTCCGTTGCCTTAACCGTGAATTGGTGGAGTGAATTGGCGCGTACACTTATATGTTGGAAAGTGCCGCGGCCATTTTTAATTGGCAAAAGCCAACCATTCATGCGCGCAAAGGAAGTATTTCATCTGGAAAATCTTGAAAATAAATATATTTCCGTTGACTTTTCAAGAAATGCAAGATTTTTGCTGCACTATTGAGACGATTTGGAAGATTGAATGGATATATATGTACATTATTGTTCAACATACGGAGATATTGTACACAAATGTAAAACCACATATCGCCCCTTTAAAATCGGAATTTTTTATAAATCCTTTCTTAATGCGCATCTAAGCTACAGTAGGAATATGTCTTCAAATTTTCATGCAATTATCTCCAGTAGGTTTTGCTGTGCGTTGATTATCAGTCAGTCAGTCAGGACATCTTGCTTTATATATAGAGATAATGACACTAACGAAACAAATAAAACTAACAACATGCAAATATTAACAATCTAACCAAGCTTGAGTCTTGGGGCACAAATTCTATTTACACGGGCATTCATATGCTAACCTACTTACATATTGGCATAAGGCCAAATCTATCTATAATTTACCTAACCATTATCGTCTTGCTGCATGCTTTAACAATGGAATTATTTGACCTGTGTCTGATGATATAACTGAACAGTACTCCCCCTTGTGGACATTGCGAATTTACGCCATCATGTTGACATTAGAAGCTGGTGACAGCACTCGTGGTTCGGTGACTGGTGACATCCTGGTCGGCTGTGATGTTCTCTGCAGCTAGTTCAGGTGACTTGATGATCGCCTCCTCGATGTCGTGATGATTGGACGTCGCCGATGGTCCTGGTTCGCACCTAGATGCCGTGAAGAATACTCGAGAGCTTCAGTGCCAATTACCGCTTCACCGTGATGTATGAGCAGTGTCCAGTGCACTCGTGATGTAGGAGAAACTGTAAGGAAAATCGCATTACAATGTGTCCTCCGTTCGATGCCTATATCTCCCATCCAACATTTTCTTTTAATCTCATAATACCAGGTCACATTCTGAGCGTTATCCTAGTAATACAGTTACTCAATTCTCAACTTCACTGCACTTTACTCTTGACTGCTCTCTCTACTGACCGAATTCCATTAATTTCAATCTTCTAAACCTACACTAGTATGTGTCATTCGCTTAGGACAATATGAATGTCAGATTAGGCGATGTGACTATGCACGAACAGCATTACTAGCAGCAGAATATTCTCAGAGGAAAACAGGTCAACACTTGCTGTTTAAGTTCTGATCTCTATATACATGGTTGTTACTTATTCCCAAGTATAATATGAACTCTGACTGCGTTACTTGTAGATGAAGGTGGTCTTCTGTGCGCTGAGCAGCGGCGTGACAGACACCTACCTGACGGCGATTCACACAGTGAAATGATTCTAGCGCGCTCGGCAGTCGTATATATTAGCAGTCTCGCACCCACGCTACCAAGCTCTGTGTGGGTGGGCTTCCAGCGCGCGCCCGCGGTGTGGAAATTTTCTCCCGCAATATGCATATTAAGTACTCAAACTTTTATTGTGATTACAATTATAGCCATGCCGCATATCAAAATTTTCAGAAAAATATCCTGATTGCAGTTCTGGTATCCAGTCCTCTGTATTCATCTTGTAATCGAAGATATTAAATAAATTCCTTTCCCTCCAATGTAAAAATTCCCGCGATATCTCTCGGAGCTGCGTGCGTCCCAAGCTGCAAGTGAAGAGGTTCGTTGGGGTAATACATTTTAATGAGCATCTAGAAACTTCAGCTCGCTTCTGACGCTACGTTCTCACGAAAAGCGCACAATCTCAGATACTCTTACACAATAAAATGCCACCCAAGGCGCTTTCTTTGTGATCTCCTATGATTCTCATAATTATTGTAAATTCAACATTCTTTGACCATGAACATAATGGTTCAATACGTTGACACCCACACGTAATCTCTAAAAATAGCAATGATGTCACGCCCACCCAACTCAAAGTGTTGCAGGTTGTTGTGAAAAAGCCTACGGTGAATAGGTGTTTCCCTGAATATGAGCTCATCGCTAAATGCATACAATGACAGAACGATGACTCGACAGTTACGGTAGCAGTAATTCACCATGTGTTGCAATGTCATAGAAATTAGTATCACAAACAATATATCCACACTTGATATTAGACAGTAAGCTTCACTTTAAATGGTTTTGACGTTAATATTCACAAACACACATATATACACAATAAATTAAATATAATAAAGCACGCGATACATAGCGAAATCAGATTATAGAATTGAATCAAACAATTATAATAGTTACAATAATAATAATAATAATAATAATAATAATAATAATAATAATAATAATAATAATAATAATAATAATAATGCAGATATAATAATAATACAAATAATAATAATAATAGTAACAATACAAATGAATACTTGTAACGGGATTTGAACCGTTACACCGTCATACGCAGCAACATCGCGCAGCTCGCTTTCTGTTTGCCCGTACCCACGTCAAATTGCAAAATCGCCAATGGAGACCTGATTTTTTTACAGACGAGTCCAGATTTCCCCTGACACAGCGTGACGGACGTCAACGTGTATGGAGACGCCGTGGTGAGCAGAACATTCCAAATGTTGTCCAGGAAGGCGACCGATCCGGACAAGGTACTGTGATGGTATGGGGTGACATCAGTATTGATGGCCGTACGGATCTTGTCGTCGTCCGTGGTAATCTCACCGGTGCGGGGTACATCGAGCAGATGTGTTGGTTGCTGCATACGGTGTTGGCCCTGAATTCGTACTCATGCACGACAATACCAGGGCTCATGTAGTGCGCATCACCAGAGCTGTCTTGTGAGAACTGGACATTCTAGAGATGGAATGGCCAGCAGTGAGTCCCGACCTTAATTCCATCGAGCATGTGTGGGATAGGCTTGACAGAAGTGTTCGTGGGTGTCCTGTTCCACTACAGACTCTCCAAGACCTCAAACAGGCTCTCATAAAAGAATGGGACCTGATACCGCAATTGACCTCCGTCGACTTGTACGGAGCACGCCACGTAGGTGCCAAGCTGTGAAAATGTTCGTGGAGGACATGCACCATACTGAAGCTCTCCAACTGTGATAAAAATCCACCCTGGAGGATTGTTATCACTTGGGTTTCGCCCCTATTTGGACATTTTCGTTTGTGTTGTGAAAATGAACCCGAATCCATCGATGTTGTTTCGTATGTTTCAACGGTAAAGAACAAATTTTTGGTTGGCAGTATACCTGGGTGTGAGGTACTGTACTGTGGGGCATGGCATACGATCAAAAACATGTTCTCCTAATTTTTTGAACTGTGTATTATTTAAATGTGAGGTTAGTAATATTATAGTTTAAATTTTTCAATATTTAGTTTTTAATCACAGTAAATACTGTACATTCTTTTAATAACTATAAAATGAGTTTTTATGACAATTTCAATTTCAGTTTAATTACATTTTACGTTAACTTTAAATTATGCTGAATTTGCTTTATGTGTTAAGTAGTTATAATGCTCAATATATGATGTTTATGCAGGTAAATAATATATATGTTTTGGCATAATAACAGGCTTCATATCCTGAGCCCCGCCATGTACAGAAAAGCATTAATAAATAAATAAACAAGCATGGTGAAGTGTGTAAGATGAATGGTAGATGAGAAGTGCCATCCGATTTGAGACAGAATGTTATTATACCTTTTCCCAACAAAGCTGGTACTGACAATGTGAAAACTGCCGCACCTTTAGTTTAGTATCTCATGCTTGCAAAATACTAACAACTTTTATTTACAGAAGAATGGACAGCCAAGTTCAAACTGAGTTAGGAGGAGATTAGTTTGGTTTCAGAAGAAATGTAGAAACACGTGAAGCGATCCTGACTTTTCCGCCTGAGCTTAGATGATCGATTTAAGAAAGACAAACCTACGTGGCAAGTACCATGGCTGAGCACTATTGCTGCTGCGAGATCGTCTAGCGTTTGGGAGCGGTTAGCACGCACCAACTTCTTGAATCTTGCGTTCCATTCGAACTGTTTGTGGCCGACCAGTACGCACATCATCTTCCAAACTGTCCCGTCCTTGCACAAAACGTCGGTGCCACCTAAACACAACACTGCGAGTCAATGTGTCCTCGCCGTAAACCTGCTGCATCATTTCAAACGTTTCGGCAGCGGTTTTGCCTAATTTCTATCTGAACTTGATGTTTGCCCGTTGCTCAAACTGTGACATGTCAAAGTCCGACTGGCGCATTCACATCACCGTCACAACAATGACCGTACGTCTGCTTCCAGTGCATGAACTCAACTGTCTCTTGCAGAGACGAGAGACTAACTGACATGGTACCATACCACAGCGCCATCGTGCGGTCAGTCATAGAACTTAATGACTATACTACGTATAACCTTCTATTCATTCCGCCCGACCCTGTAGATCCGCACGTTAGTTCCCATGCAATCGCACGACATGAGTCAGCCAAGAGTACTATTCGTTCTCCACCGTCTTAGTTCCATCCATATATTATTATTATTATTATTATTATTATTATTATTATTATTATTATTATTATTATTAACAAATATATTGCAATTAAGAAATATCCCGGTGGCAATGATCACTTACAGTAGTGTGTTAAAACATAATTACACAACAACAACAACAACAACAAGAGTACAACAAGCGATTCTATGGAAAGAAAATATTACAAGAAATACTACTAGTTTAACATTCTAAATCCAGCATCATCATATGCAAATTCACATACACCTTAAAGGAGAATACATGGGAATGTAATAACAATGCCGTTAATCCGGTGCCTCTATGTCCAACCATTCTCAAGTTATGTGCGAAAGTAGTAACAGGTCGTGACGTCACTGCGCTGTAGAGAGTACCTGGCAGCCTTGACGCTGGGTGTAAACTCGCGCAGTCTTTTCCCGCACTCCATCTGCTACTGCCGTGTTCTTCTGTTGCCAGTGTTAGTGGGCTTATTTTTATTTATAATGGATGTAAATATCATTCGTCCATATCAGTATGAGCCAGAACGAACGACGTTTGCTGATGTCCATTCAGATAGCGATTTTGACATGGATATGCTAAACACTAAAGGCCGTGCCGGCACGCGAATTTGGTGTAAATGTAATGAGTGTACAACCATGGATACGGATGATGAAAGTGTATGCTGTTGTGAATTAGACAATGTAACGGCAGTGAAATCTGAGAAATTTATGCGTATAATAAGAAATCCCTCGTTTACAAGGCTTATTTTAGACCGTGAATTATTGGCAATGACAAGGCATAACATGAGCTTAAAAAAACATGGCAAAGAAACGTTTACTGACAGCTTTAAATCCATCAAATAGAACTTGGCGTTTTATTTGTTACGAACAGTTCACTTCGTGGGTAAATTCTTGGACTGCGATTGGTAAAAAGAACAGAGTTGTCATACCATCATGTGTTGTCAACACCATAAGGAACACATTTCCGGAATCCGATGGCACCTATGTGGGCTTCCAGCTGTAAATGAAAAAATGAAATTAAACGGTAGAAATATGTAAGAGTTCCCTAAGTTAGTTTGTATGATAATTATAGATAATGTATTATTTTGACATGAAGTACAGTACCTCTTTTATTGTTGCGGGTGAAATCGTGAGAAGTGCTTCTTGATCAGGTCCTCATTGGAAGGTCGAGGTATTGGAGCGATGTTTTTAGGCAGTGACAGATCCATTGCTTGATCTTCAGGTGAGGCTCTACTATAGTTAGTTTTGCAAGAGATTTATTTTGTTCATTATTGCCTTCTTCCAACCATCGCTTGACGCCTCATATATCAGTTTTATCATTCAGGCTCCTGTTGAATTTGAGTACTGAGTTTTGATACCAGCTTTCAATTTATTTATGTTCCAATTATAGTCCAATGCAGCAATCACTGACCTGAGCTTTAAGCCTATGTACGTGAAATGAACTCTTTCAGGAGTGTATTTCAAACGAACGTTGTGATAACTTTCTAGGCTTCCGGTGTGAACTTAGTGTTTTGTACGTTCCACATCTTTTAAAAAAGATTTGTCTAAAACTATTTTCTTCAAGGCTTCATATGAACTTGAATTTCCTTTAATCCACATTTTCTTTCTTTCTTCCTCCTCCGTTAATGTATCGTGCACACAGGATTTCCATTCACCGTTTTCTAACCACTTATGCTCATTTTTTACGTTTGAACTTCCTCACCTCTTCCTCATCACGCTTGAACTTCTGGATGATTTCTATCGAGAGCTTTCATCTTTTTCATTAGAAGTTTTGATATGTGCCAAACATCAAATTCATGTTCAATATGAGGATACTGCGTTCTCAGTAAATACCTTAATCCTTTGTGTCTATCGGAAAGGAAGAGTTCTATATTACAATTTTCCTCCTGTACAATCTTCCTCATCACGATTTCACACGCAGCCCTTTCAAGATCACCTTTCACCATCACTCTCTGAACAGGTTCCAAATGAGCTATGCGACCTGTATTTATATTCATTAGTGAATACACTAAATATTTGGCTCAAGCACCCTCCACTATCCGCCCAGTTACTCTATGAATAATTCTATCATATACAGTTCGTGACATTATATGCAAGTTAATGGACTTGCAGAATGACCGAAAAGGTTCAAACAGAATGCCTAACAACAATAATGCTTATGATATTAGAACATTCGCTTCCGGTTTCTTTCCTTCCATAGGTTGAGAATACCAACGGACTTTATTACCACAATCGCAAAGTGATTTTACGCACAACGTAGTCCCTTTAATGCAATGTGAAATGTTTTTCACTTTACTTTTACAAATGTAACAAATTTCAAGGAATGTGAGCAAACTTGTCCCCGCTACAAAGAAATATGAACCTGTAATATGTACATCGTCCTGAGTGTGTTCGTTATCAGTATCACTAATATAACTTCCACTGTCACTTTCATCTGGTTCATAGAAACTGTCATTACGTCCCATTACGTCACTGTTCAAGGCAGTGCCGGAAGTTGCAACGTCGAAGTATTTTCTGGCTATTTCACTTCCCAACTCACACTATATTTCTACACTACATTCGTGTCTGTCTGGTGATATATTTTCACTCATATCATTCTGAACGTCGTGTACATCATTATCGTTATCACTTTCGTTTAATACTGTGTCAACAAACTCCCTTCGTCTTTTAGCCTCATACCTTTCCGTCCTGCTCTTTTTAGTTTCTGACGAGTACTCCCACAGTGTATTTTGTGAAGTGGCTTCCGTATGAATTAGCATTTCTGTCTGAGAAGTATCTCCATCTGTCGACACCAGACATCTTATTGAAGGAACAGACCCTGGCTTCAATTTCGGACCTTGCAGCTTTTCCGTAGGCATCACCTTCATTTTCAAAAGTTGCGTTTCATCATAGTCTGTATTTTTAAAATGCACTGAGCACACAGTAGCTCCCTTACCGGGAGAAAAGTGTTTCCTCTTGCAAAATTGTACCCAACTGCTAAACCTTCGAGGCGACTTACTTCGGTTTGGAAACCTATGGAAATGTATTTCTTTCTCTCTACACTTTCGGTTTCTACTCGTTGTGTTGTTACAGCCGTACACACTACAGGAAGGCATTTCGACAAACAATCACCGCACTATTATAATAAACAACACTTCGAGTAAACGGAAGAGCGGCTGAGCGCGTACTGCAATAATCAACAGGATGGCTTGCTCAGCGCTTACAGCGCAGTGACGTCACAGCTACTCGTGTTTCCTTAGTTCACCGGCCTGCGGAGCGGCGCACAGCAAAAGCAAATATATAGTTGAACACTGTCCGATACACTCTTTGATTCTGAGGCAACTTATTTTTGTCCAGTATTTAACTCTACGGCTTACAATACCATTTATTTATTTATTTATTTATTTATTTATTTATTTATTTATTTATTTATTTATTTATTTATTTATTTATTTATTTATTTATTTATATGTGTATTTATTTATTATAGTCTTGTTTTGTATGGCGTGGCTCAGGCTTTAGAGCCTGCTATTATGCCCGATCATAATACACTGTTTAATTTGTGTTGAATTCTACAACATACTAAAGTTATAGACTTAAAGCTTATCAGCTCGTTCCTACGGTTAATATTTACATGAAGAAAGTAACTTAAATTAGCTTGGATATACTATAGATTGAACTTACTACTAGCTTAACATTACAACATGCCTCCCTCCATGAAGCGTTGCAAGGATACGATTTTGAGAATCGTGTTATATGGGCATTAAGACAAGGTACACTGTATGTTGTTTAGTAATGAAGCAACATTTACAAATCATGATTAAGTAAACCTCCTAAACATGCACTATTGGTCCCGTAAACAATATCCATTGGCTTCGTCTGCGTCCCTGGAATTTAAATTTGTGGTGTGAAGTGGTGGTCCATCAGCTCGTTGCATAGAAGGAAGACTAAATTCTCAACCTCCTAACAGACCAGCTTCCACAGATATTAGATCCGGGCCTTCTGATATCAACTTGGCAGGTTCGATTCCGACTCAGTCCGGTGGTATTTGGAGGTGCTCAAATATGACAGCCTCGTGTCGGTAGATTTACTCGCACGTAAAAGGACTCCTGCGGGACAAAATTCCGGCACCTCGGCGTCTCCGAAAACCGTAATAGTATTTAGTGGGACGTAAAGCCAATAACATTATTATTATTACAGATGTTAGAGGACATGCCACTAGGAGGAGCACGGCTGTCCAGCACATAGTGCGCGACGTCTTCTCCGATTGTTTCCATATCGTTGCACTAGACGAAGGGAACCTGTACCTTAGTAGGCCTGTTCGCCATATTTCACATCTTTAGATTTTCCCTGGAGAAAGTTAAACTCACCGTTTACAAGGACATATCGACTACTCCAGATGATATGAAATACGCATTACCGTTACCTGGGTTAAAACTTCTGATAAAATGCTAGAACGTGTCTATCAATCCTTACATGGCAGACTGGAAGCTGATGGTCGTCATTCTGATCATAAACGTTAAAGGCCAATTCTCTTTATTCTTCAGAATCCAAAGAATTTGTTTATTCGCGTTTTTCTTAAGTTAGTTTTGATACATGGTATTAAGAATGTTCAAACCACTATAGCTCGTCGGTCATTTTGTCCCTCAGAAGTTCCATTACGTGCTGGTAAGTCTACTGACATGAGGCTGGCGTTTTTAATACTGTCTGATACCACCGTATTGAGCCAGGGCAGAACCCGCTATTCTACCATCTGAGCCACTCAGCCTAGCACAAAGTAATGAGCTTTGGTGTAATATACAACTGGGTAATCACTGTTAACATGACGTCTTACGACTGTCCCCCCAGTCCCCACTCTTCCGCTGTGCTGTACACGGCCGAGAAGCCATACTTGTGCTGCCCCTGTGCGGTATCCTGTAGAGCAGTGATGTTGGCCTACTCCGAAATCCTTTACCTTCGTACCTCCGATATACTGCGAATATACCAGAAATAAAAAATGATTATTGCTGGATGCGAAATAATATTTACTGCAATCAGCAACATCATCTTCCGCAGCTTATTCCCTCCACGCACTGAGCACTGAGGCGTGAAAGTGTTCTTGCCGGGGATTTAACCCTTAAATTCACAGCATTGCGTATGTGAACACGAGAATTTACTTGCTTATTATATGTGCTATACGAGTTCATAACTGTGCGTTTACTTCCACCTTGCATGCGAGCTCACAAGGGGTCGCTAGTGTTTTAAAAAACGAGCAATCTTTCATTTTATGATTTTTCTTGCTAATCAGCTGGAGTGGTATAAGCTTTAAAATGTTACTTACCTTAAAGAATTGGCGAGCAAGGAAATGTGGCAGCAGCTACAGCTTTGCATATGCCAGAACGTAAAACATTCAACACTCTTAACATTTTGACTCATTCAAAACATAGATACATTTATTTTGACATTTTTTTTTAAATATTTCTTTTCTGATGAGAATGAATGAAAACCACAATATTTGAAAGAAATAATAAATTGCACATTTACGGGTTAAGGTCGCATGCCCTCCCTTTCAATTTAATTTCGTGTGGCTATTATTAGCCGAGTGCAGCCCTTGTAAGGCAGACACTCCGATGAGGGTGGGCGGCATCTGCCATGTGTAGGTAACTGCGTGTTATTGTGGTGGAGGATAGTGTTATGTGTGGTGTGAGTTGCAGGGATGTTGGGGACAGCACAAACACCCAGTCCCCGGGTGGTTAAAATCCCCGACCCGGCCGGGAATCGAACCCGAGACCCTCTGAACCGAAGGCCAGTACGCTGACCATTCAGCCAAAGAGTCGGACATGCCCTCCCTGACAGCACGGTATTTTCAACTGAACTGAAAATCCCATCCCGGCAACACGAGGAATCAAACCATTGTCGTCGGGACGAAAGGCAAGCACCTAAGCCGCTACACCACCCCATTCATAACAATAATGTAACTTATCTATATAAATAAAATTGTAGGGGGTCCGCTGTCTGTAATTTCTTTTGTTTTGCCAATTTTTCAGATATTTATCCGTTTTAGGTCAACTCAAGACCGAATCGGTGGTTTTTACGTTTCGTGTCTGTTTGTTTGTCTGTTTGTCTGTTTGTCTGTCTGTCTGTTTGTCTGTTTGTCTGTTCCACCATCACGTCCAAACGGCTGGATAGATATCAACCAAACTTCATATTTAGAGTATACTCATCCCGGAGAAGGTTTCGATATGCATATCATTTTAAAATCTTTGAATACACGGGGGGTTTATAGGAAAACCAAAATGGTTTTTCCACCATCACGTCGAAACGGCTGGATAGATCTCAACCAAAATTCATATTTAGAGTATACTCATCCCGGGGAAGGTTTCGATATACATATCATTTTAAAATCTTTGAATACACGGGGGTTTATAGGAAAACCAGAATGGTTTTTCCACCATCACGTCGAAACGGCTGGATAGATCTCAACCAAACTTCATATTTAGAGTATACTCATCCCGGGGAAGGTTTTGATATGCATATCATTTTAAAATCTTTGAACAGACGGGGGGTTTATAGGAAAACCAGAATGGTTTTTCCACAATCACGTCGAAACGGCTGAATAGATCTCAACCAAACTTCATATTTAGAGTATACTCATACCGAGGAAGGTTTCAATATGCATATCATTTTAAAATCCTTGAACAGACGGGGGGTTTATAGGAAAGCCAGAATGGTTTTCCCCCATTTTCTCTTATACTATTGATTTTCTGTAAACTTCGTTTACCGTACGTGAAACGTCTCTTCATTATAAACAACTTTCGTTATGTTCACAATTTACCTTACTCTTCACATGACGGAGAAATTTACAATTTTCCGCTGGTATCATGCTCTGCATTGAGTGACCGACAGACCGATAATGAACCTACAGGTTACCATGGCAACGTCTCTGACTGCATGCCGGCAGGGAAGTAACGTATTGCCATTTTCCTCATCATGCTTTTAAATTCGTGGTTACCGGGCGAGTTGGCCGTGCGTGTAGAGGCGCGCGGCTGTGAGCTTGCATCCGGGAGATCGTGGGTTCGAGCCCCACTGTCGGCAGCCCTGAAGATGGTTTTCCGTGGTTTCCCATTTTCACACCAGGCAAATGCTGGGGCTGTACCTTAATTAAGGCCAGGGCCGCTTCCTTCCAACTCCTAGGCCTTTCCCATTCCATCGTCGCCATAAGACCTATCTGTGTCGGTGCGACGTAAAGCAAATAGCAAAAAAAATAATAATAATAATAATTCGTGGTTGTTCCTTGGGTAGAAGGCAAGAGAGGCGTCAATTGGCCTATCTGCGGGATATTGGCGGAATATCGTTGGATATTATAACCGCCCTCGAATAGATTAAGTAATAACACCATTAGTCATCTTCTTATTATTTGTTTACCTAGGAATCACTGGACCTAAATTTCTCCTCTGTTACCGCTTTATTATATCCATAACTCACACTAGCATAATTTATTGAGGGGCATTTGATTTTCCAATACATTAACTTGGCATTTACATATTTGTCGTTATCCGACTGTCCTCAGTTATAATCCATTTTCTATTACATTCAACTTTCTTAACTGTATTATTGTCTTCCTTAATTACGCCGTATGTACGCGAGTGCTACAAACTACTGGATGTACACTGACTGACAGAGCAAATGCAACACCAAGAAGGAGTGGTCAGAACTTTATGCCAATTGCAGGGTAGACTGACGTCACTGAGGTATGCTCATGATGTGAAATGCGCCGCTGTGCTGTGCACGTAGCGAACGAAAAATGGGACACGGCGTTGGCGAATGGCCCACTTCGTACCGTGATTTCTCAGCCGACAGTCATTGTAGAACGTGTTGTCGTGTGCCACAGGACACGTGTATAGCTAAGAATGCCAGGCCGCCGTCAACGGAGGCATTTCCAGCAGGCAGACGACTTTATGAGGGGTATGGTGATCGGGCTGAGAAGGGCAGGTTGGTCCCTTCGTCAAATCGCAGCCGATACCCATAGGGATGTGTCCACGGTGCAGCGCCTGTGGCGAAGATGGTTGGCGCAGGGACATGTGGCACGTGCGAGGGGTCCAGGCGCAGCCCGAGTGACGTCAGCACGCGAGGATCGGCGCATCCGCCGCCAAGCGGTGGCAGCCCCGCACGCCACGTCAACCGCCATTCTTCAGCATGTGCAAGACACCCTGGCTGTTCCAATATCGACCAGAACAATTTCCCGTCGATTGGTTGAAGGAGGCCTGCACTCGCGGCGTCCGCTCAGAAGACTACCATTGACTCCACAGCATAGACGTGCACGCCTGGCATGGTGCCGGGCTAGAGCGACTTGGATGAGGGAATGACGGAACGTCGTGTTCTCCGATGAGTCACGCTTCTGTTCTGTCAGTGATAGTCACCACAGACGAGTGTGGCGTCGGCGTGGAGAAAGGTCAAATCCGGCAGTAACTGTGAAGCGCCCTACCGCTAGACAACGCGGCATCATGGTTTGGGGCGCTATTGCGTATGATTCCACGTCACCTCCAGTGCGTATTCAAGGCACGTTAAATGCCCACCGCTACGTGCAGCATGTGCTGCAGCCGGTGGCACTCCCATACCTTCAGGGCTGCCCAATGCTCTGTTTCAGCAGGATAATGCCCGCCCACACACTGCTCGCATCTCCCAACAGGCTCTACGAGGTGTACAGATGCTTCCGTGGCCAGCGTACTCTCCGGATTTCTCACCAATCGAACACGTGTGGGATCTCATTGGACGCCGTTTGCAAACTCTGCCCCAGCCTCGTACGGACGACCAACTGTGGCAAATGGTTGACAGAGAATGGAGAACCATCCCTCAGGACACTATCCGCACTCTTATTGACTCTGTACCTCGACATGTTTCTGCGTGCATCGCCGCTCGCGGTGGTCCTACATCCTACTGAGTCGATGCCGTGCGCATTGTGTAACCTACATATCGGTTTGAAATAAACATCAATTATTCGTCCGTGCCGTCTCTGTTTTTTCCCCAACTTTCATCCCTTTCGAACCACTCCTTCTTGGTGTTGCATTTGCTCTGTCAGTCAGTGTATTTCCACCAAGACTCATATTTAGAATACACCTGTCCTTGATAGGTTTTAGGGCAAATATTGTTTCTAAATCCCTGAACTGAGTGGGGGTTTATACGAAACCGAAACAGTGATTTTGCACTTCCACAAAATATACACAACCAACGTTAATTTAAATCTACCTGCCTTGGTAGAAATTAATTTCTAAACCTTTTTTCTCATGTGCATCATTTCGATACGAGGACTAATAAGGGAGACATCATTAACGGACCGTTTTCCTGTACAAGTCCCATCGGACTTAACTCACGAGCGGGTGCGTGTAAAGCGTATTCCTTACAACTTGAAAACTACTGAAGACATTCGAACCAAAATTTATATTTAGCATCCACCTGTCCAAAGGTAGGTTTTAAACGTAAATAATATTTCATGTTCCGGAATGGACTGGCGGTTTATAGGGAACCGATATGGTGATTTTACTCTTCCACAATGTATACAGAACAAGACCAACCTGACTGGAAATCGACCAAACGTGATGGAATTCCACCTCTAAAACTTTTTCTTCATGTGCATTTTTTCGTAAGGAGGATTAATAAGGGAGATATCATGAATGGTCAGTTTTGCAGGTTAAGTCCAGCGGACATAGCCCAAAAGGTGTTTTACATGGAGCAGATTCCTTATCTATATAAATCAAATCGTAACGACTGTGTGCCTCTACACTGACTATTTTGGCGAAATTTTCGTACAGCTTTCCGTTTAAGGGGTAATAATGACCATCTCCATAATTTTTGGTTTAGTTTCCTGAAAGTCCTAATTTTTACCCGCCTCGCCCAAAATCCAGATTGCGGCATAATCTGCCAGAAGAAAAAGAAGATAATTGAAATTTGACAAAATTATACGTTTTAGCCTGTAACAAACGGAAAACATCCTAGATCATTAAATTTTTCACTTTTTATCCGCGAAGAATATAGAAATATGCAGGCAATTTTAATGATGGTGCAGACCTTCGGAAATTCCTATCACATAACGGATTGCACAATATTCGTTCAATTTGGAATGATCTACAACATTGGTCTTATGACTTTTTGCCGTATCTGTATCCCTTTTACGTTTGATTTTTCTCTATTAATCGATGTTAAGTCAATTTGGAATTTTCACATGCATAATTCATACTTTCAGTTACTTATATGAAATACAGAATCATCAAACTCTTCACGAAAATTGGCCCACCCAGTAGCCATATGTGAGCCAAATGCTATGTATGTAGCTGTCACATAATTATCCGAAAAGTAATGTAATGTGAGATAATCTTACAAAAACTTTACCCTGTTCCACGTTTCTAACTCAATCTTACCCAAGAATAGATGACATGTCATAGGACCAGGCATTTAGGCCACTAAATCCGGCGTGTCTTATGGTATAATCCTTTGTCGATATGACGTACGTTTAGTAGCAGTTAATCTGTAAATGAAGGTCTTCAATATTTTTAACACGCATATACTTTCGTATGTCGATCTATATATATTCACTGATGTCGATTTGTAGCGATCGAGAAAGGGTGGGTCTGCTATTGTAATCAGTACTCCCAACACCGACTTTGACTGGCAGTAGGAAAGGGTTCCTTCTCCGACTCCTGTGTAACTGTCATTAGTAAGGAAGGCCTACAATTGTAATGAATAGTTCACTTCTCGATTTGACTTGCACAAGGCAAGTGAGCATGCAGTTTTCTTTAAAACTCCCCTACCCGATTGTGTTTGGCAGTAGGCAAGGGTGCCCGCCATTATAAAGAAATGTCCTCATCTAAAATGTGACCGGCATTAGGCATAGTGGCCTGCTATTTTGATGGAAACTCACCAACTTGGTGTGACTGGCAGTAAGCTGGCTGGCAGTAGGAAAATGGGCCTGGCATTATAATGATAACTGCACAACTCAATTTCGAGTGATAGTAGGGTAATTGCCTGCCATTATAATAAAAACTGTAATCTGTCTGGAAGTAGGAAAGGGGGCTGCCATTTTAACGAAAACTCCCCAAATCGATTCTGTCCGCATAGTAGGCAATGGGGCCTGCAATTATAATGTAAACTTCCCAACTCGATTGTGAATGGCAGTAGGCAAGTGAGCCTGCCGTTATATCACAAGTCCATAACAAACACTTTACATTGGAAACAACGTACGGGGACCTCCCCATGCTCTTTCTCGGATAACGCTAAGAGACATGCAATTTTAAAACAATCGTATTTACTGCATGCACACTATTTACTTCGATATTCGAATACAATGTAGAATACCGTAGCGAAGCACGGGTACATTCGCTAGTTGTTTATAATCGTCACTGGGCGAAGGAAAGTAAATACTGAGCGGTCAGCAATCGCCGGAGAACTGTCCCTGGAAGTTCCACTGCTTGATGATAGCCCAATTTTTCGAATCAGGCAACGTGGTAATCCTTCACAAGACAGATGGAGAAACGTGGTTTTCTCGTGAGTGGAGTTAAGAGGTTTTCATAGCCTAGCAACGATTAGTATTATTAAAGCAACAATTACTATCGTACTATACACACTGCTACTGAGAAAATTGAAGTGGATTTCGAAACAAAGAATTAAAAAAGAGCAGTGCAGCATAAGTCAATGAGAGGTACAAACTGACACATATTTTACACTGAAGAGTTTGGAAAGGGGACAAAAGAATTAAACCAAACAAGATTTTATTAAAAACGAGCAGGCACGCCTTTTTTCTGAACTACTCCCTGAAAACAGTTAGACGGTATGATACATTTCCGTACCCCTTGAGACGACCTCATTTACACCAAGTGGTACGCGTAGCACACATTGAATATCCTCTGCTGTATCTGTCTCTGGTCCACCTATTCTGGGGCCAATGTGCGTCATCCTATCCTCTCCTGCCCGTGTGCGGTGTCGTGTCGTGAAGTTATTCCTCTATTCTCTGCTGCCTCCATTCTAGATCCAATGTGTTATGCATCTTTTAGTTCTCAAACAAGTTACTTTATTATCTACCTGAAGTGCTGCGGCCAACGCCAATGAAGAAAATCATTTACATATTATACAAATAAATTTTACGCCCTGCGTATTGTGTTAATGCTTGCTTGCCCTCGTGGTAACACTTTCCTTGTCCTTCCTCTTCTGAAACATAACGCTAGGTTTGCTCTAAGCAGCAACACAGTCGCGCCACGACAGAACTTGGAAATAGACTGCCTGTAGTGTTCTCGTCCTGTTTGGGTTGGTTTTTGTAATTGCAACTGTATTGCCATCTGTTGGCAATGAGTGGCAAGAAAAGAGACAAATCACAACTACAATAGTCAGTCAGTAAGTTAGGGCAGTGTAGATCGCGGTTTGGGTTGGTTTTTGTAATTGCAACTTTATTGCGATCTATCGGAAATGAGTGGCAAGAAAAGAGACAAATCACAACTACAATAGTCAGTGAGTAAGTTAGGGCAGTGTAGGTTGCGGTTTGTTTTCTTCCAGCTCGGTGATATTAGGACATTCGAGAGCTGGGTTTTAACCAAACACAAACATTCTGCAATTGATCGTTCGTTCATCGTTTTTTTTCTTTTCTTCACAATAATCATGTTCATCTCCAAACATTTAACAAAGACCAAGCGAGAGGGCTGTGCGGTATGGGGCGCGCAGCTGTGAGCTTGCATTTGGGAGATGGTGGGTTCGAAACCCACTCTCGGCTGCCCTGAAGATGGTTTTCCGTAGTTTCCCATTTACACACCAGGCGGATGTTGGGATTGTACCTTAATTAAGGCCACGGCGGCTTCCTTCTCACTCCTAGCCCGTTCCTGTCCCATCGTCACCATGAGATCTATCTGTGTCGGTGCGCTGCAAAGCGAACCGTAAAAAAAAGAGGTACCTATCAATATTTTGAAGTGTAGGGACAAAATACATGCTTGTGTGTAGCCTCCGGGGACTCCCCACGGCGCTGTTCCATTCGGGTACTCCCCGCACTCAATTCAAGTAAATATTGAGATAGAACACGATAGTATTTTATGTCCTGCGGCAGATTTCTGGATCCGCTTCCTAATTAACGACTGATACAAAGGAGAGGCACACAATTATAACACCGACTATCGGTCAGACAAAGGCAAGTATCTCTCTCGTCACCGGTGGCTCTGTTCAAGAGCTCTTCACTCAAGTCTTCCGCTGGGACATAACGATGCGTTGGTCGTGCGCAGAACATCTGGCGAGTATAAATCATTCTTCGCCTGTCTTCGAGCGGAAATGCAGCTCTTTCAACTCCGCTTACCATCGCGAGAGGAAGAATACATCCTTCATTTAGGACTGGAATCACCAGAGTTACGATACACTTGTTAAAAGCATGCCTGGTTCATTAAGAAGGATGTGGCTTCCATAATTCGTCAGATTGTCGTGAAATTTACAAACGTTCCACTTTTGAGAAGTTCACTAGCTACCGTGGATATAAACTAGTCATTGTGAGTTTTTCGAGTTTTTTTTGTTTTGGTCTTTACTTCACAGACTAGTTTGAGGTAGATCCCAGGCCACCCTATCTTACGTGAACATTTCCTTCTGTATGTACTGTATCTCTGTTGCACCCTATAACATCTGAAATATTTTTGTGATATTCAAGTCTTGGGCTCGTTTGAAATGTTTTACTCCCACACTTCTCACCCTGACAATGTGAACAAGTTACTGATGTTCCACCGTTTAGTGATGTATTATTTGTGTTATCAAAAGTGAATACTTAATTACGAGGACATGTTTCGTCTCTTAGTTTTGAGACATCTAGAAATAATAAGACGTAAAATGACAAAAGATCCATTACCGGTAATTAAAACACAGATAATGGATACTCAGTGCGGTGGTATTTGAAGGTACTCAGAAACGTCAGTCTCGTGTCCTTAGATTTACTGGCACGTAAAGGAACTCCCGCAGGACTAAATTCCGGCACCTTGCCATCTCCGAAAACCGTAAAAATTTCGTTAGTTGGACTAAAGTTAATGACATTAAGATTATTGATAATGGATATGTTGTACAGTTTTGGAAAAGTTAAATGCCATAGCCTACTTATCTAATTCTTCTTCATCATCTTTTCTTCTTCTTCTTTTCTTCTCCTTCCTTTTTTCCCTTCTTTACGTCGCACCGACTCAGATAGGTCTTATGGCGACGATGGGACAAGGAAGGGCTAGGAGTGGGAAGGAAGCGGCCGTGGCCTTAATTAAGGTACAGCCCCAGCATTTGCCTGGTGTGAAAATGGGAAACAACGGAAAACCATTTTCAGGGCTGCCGACAGTGGGGTTCGAACCTACTATCTCCCGAATACTGGATACTGGCCGCACTTAAGCGACTGCAGCTATCGAGCTCGGTTCCTCTCTTTAAAAAAAATATTTTCAACATATCGATTATCTGTGTTTTAATTAATGTGCCTTATGTCATTTTATGTGTTATTGTCTTCTAAGCTGAAGATGTCTAAAAACTTGGAGACGAAACATGTCCTGGTAATTAAGTGTTCTCTTTTGATAATACATACATACAAATGTGGAAGCCTCTTGATTTTAATTAGTTAGCGTCAATGCGGATGCCTAGTAATGAAGTTCATCAATAGTTACTCATGTTTCCCTTGCACCATTCTTATGCAACATTACATACGAAGGCTTCTATTCTTATCTGTACCAGATACAGTGTTGCCAACTCAGCGGATTTTCCCCAAATTTTGGCGGATTTTAAACGGAACAGCGGATAATTTTTCCATTTAGCGGACAGCGGATATTTTTGACGCATTTTCAAACTTCGGTGGCGTGCCAGATGCGAGCGTGCCACTAGCGACCGCATAATCTCTAACCGTGCCGGATGCGACCGGCGTTGACAAGCAAATTGTCATTAAGCTTTGTCATCACCCAAGATAAGGTAAGGTAAATCAGAACCAGAAAAAGTTAGAAAAATGGCCAAAAAGTGAGAACACTGCTTATGGGGTAGGGAATGCAATTGTCTTTGTTCTGTTCAACTACTAAACCGCAAACTGTGCACAACATTAATGCACACTGAATTAGTCAGCGGGAAATACAACCTACACAGCTCTTTACGGAGAACAATTCGAACGATTGCATGAAAGGCTCACAAATAATAATGAATGAGTACATTTCTTACGAAAGTGTAAATAAAACATACATTACTTCACACACACACACACACACTATCTAAAACCAATTCAAGAACTCGTTAAAATATGTCAGTGTAATGTATAATTTGGAATGCCATAAACGGAGGTATTTCTTCCCCAGAGAAAACACAGATGGGTCATAAATAGGCATAACGCAAGAGATATTTCAAGGACAAAATCCTAAATAATTGGGGGGAAATCTACAACCAGGTAATCTTCTGCTGAATACTAGAATAACACAAGTTCGGTTATATTTTAACAAGGATTATTTGTTTTAGAGTTAACTAATCTGTAAGTACAGCTCTTGGCGATCATCAGGACGAGTCCCTGGATTTTCGGGAAACAGATATGACAGAGCAGCATCTTCTTCAGTTGCTTTTCAAGAACTTTCCTGTGAAGTACCGGTACTTCGGTGGGCTGCTGGGTTCGAATACTCCGTTGACTATCCCCGAAAATGGTTTCTCGTTGTTTCACATTTTCATCTTCAGGAAAATGTCTTGATGGTACCTTCCTCCAATTTCTAGCCCGTGCAATTACACTCACAGGCAACACCCTCACACAACATACATCCTCGGACACTCCTGGCACTAAAAGCCAGATGCTAAAAAAATATAATGTTAATCAAAGAATGATTTGTTGTGTCTTCTAGTGAGGAGTGTTGTAGCAGGTATAGGCCCTAACAGAGAATAGCTGACATTGGTAACGTCATGGCCATGCGTGAAGCTGGTGGGTGTAGGCCTGATCTTCGTACAGAGGACCACATATTAGAATTTACGGCAGAGGACCCCCAGCAGGAATACTCGCCAAATCGCGGCAGTGGTAGGAGTGGACCGTCCTACGTACATAACGGGAAGACCAGCAATATCAGTATCATTTGCAGTGTGTTCAGCACTATTGGAAAGAAATTATGCTCCGCAGATAGCCTTCTGTGAATAGGTCCATCTTCAAGCCAAAGAATTCATGAATCATATTTTGTTCACAAATGAGGTCTCCTTTAAGAGGAATGGCAGCTTCATTTTTGACAACACTCATGTGTAGTCGGGGAACAAGCCCCATGCTATGAGACGTTCCCACCACGAGGTTCGGTTCTCCCATTAATGTTTGGACAGGGATTTTGAGGAACATTATCAGAGGATCTATGATATTACCTTATTGAATGGCTAGCGTACTTATCTACAGTTTCTAGAAGGCACTCTACCACCACCACTACTAGACGATGTTCCACTCCATACGCGACGGCATCTGTAGTGTGACCGTATCGTCACATTGAATATTTATTCGGAAATATATATATATGGGAAGTATGTATGCTTGGAGCTTCTTTGTTAGTATGCGAGGTCAGTTGCATCATGTTGCGAAACATCTTCACCAGCCTGGCACCTAACGCACGCAGATTATGGCTGATAAAACTCCCGAACTGAGCGCGCGTGAAGAGGGAAGACAAAAAAATATAGTTTCTGCTGACTCCGCCCCTAAAACAAATGCCGACTCACAGTAGAGCCAACGTGAGGAGGTGATTTTAGAAGTACTTTCGGGATAACAACGCTTAAATTAATCATGAAGCATATGTCGAAGTAACAGTAAGAATAATGGATCATTGACAAAAATAAAAATAAAAATATATTATTTATGAAATTACGTCTCAAAGAAATTACGTAAGATGCTCTGGAGTCCTAACGCTAGCTGTGAAGCAGACACCCAGCAGGCTTTCCCCGTTAGGCTCTTGATTTAGACGGCCGAATTACGATTAAACCAGTGATCATTTTGCGTTCCGAATTTCATCTAATATTTGTGATTGGCGAGCAACACAATCTGCCGCATCGCTCATTTTCATAAACTTAATGTATCTGGAGATCTCAAAATTAGGGTGGGGAGGCGTTTCTCTGTCCAACCCCCACTCCATGTGAGACCATATACGCTCGCACTTCTGGGGGTAGCTAGTTAGTAAGCAGGCAGTCTGTGAAGTGACCAGACGGTCGGTTTGTGATCGGACTTAGCTTTTCTTTGTATAGAAAATGTGGATATAAACGGAAGTGCAAATGTGTATAATTTCTCATTCGAATTGTCAGTAGAGACACTGTAGGAACCCGATATCACGTTAATTCAGAGTAATAAACTATTGCAGTGACGACACCGTGAACTTCTGTACTAGCTTTGTCTGACTGAGGTAGTCTAGTTGCGTCTAGCCTCAAATTAATAAATATGCAACTTTCTCTCTGTAAGAGATCGCAATCATACCAATAAAAGGGGAATTCTGACTGTGACATGTGCAGAAGAAGTCTGTGAGAAAATCAGTGTGAATAGTATCTTCCCAGAGTTCACGACTCCAAGACCATGGATTACTCAAGAGTCATCGAAGGACGTCTGGAACCCTTGACCTCCCACCTCAGCGCCATGGAGTAGACGCTTCTGGCGAGTCCCTTGCGGACACGGACTATGGAGGACGAACCAAAGCTGTTGAGTACCAAGTTATGACTTTGTAGTGCTTATATTCCCTTTTGTAAATAGGTAGAGATGTACGGATAGGGTTAAGATAATTCATCGTATTTGAATTGTTAGATTAGTTCGCTTAGAGTGGTCAGTATGATCCCTCTTAATTTAACTACTTGAGGTTATTCGGGAAGGAAACAAATTAGGATAATTGTATGTATTTTCGGCCCATTTTAGTTTATTGCATGTGCAAGTTTGGGGTATTTGTATTTACGAGTGCTGTCAGAGGAATGGGGGGAAGAGAGTATTGAATTTTGCTGAGGTAATGAAGTAGCCATCCTCTGAGTGACTATTCAAGATGAGTCAGGATAATATGACGGTAGGGTTTTCGCCAATTGCCTTTGAACAGTATTTTAATGTGGGATAGTCGGAGCACTATTTTCCTAATGTAAAGTAGTAGATTTTGATGCATGGTAGGTTAAGACGCGGCTGCATCTAGATGTGTGTGAAGAATTTATTGTACTCAAGTTCGAATATCCACCCTCCAAACACTAGCTAGGCCCCTGTGTTTTTTTGTTGTTGTTTGGTATTTTAATTTTATTTAATTTATTTGGTTGGATGTCAAATGCCGATTTACTCAACGTAGTATCAATTTATATCAGGTACACATTTCTCATCTCTTTGGCCTGAGAAAATTGGAAATTTTAGCTTGAGAGCTTGTAAAATTGTGGTTAACTCTGCAGTGAAGGGAACGATGTTTGAGCTTCGGCCTTCTGTAAAGTTGAGGAAAGATGAAGTGATATAACGGCATGATTTTGAGAGATATTTATAGGATATAGAGTAACGAACGCCCGAGCTGTTTTCAGCATGTTTATAAGTGCCCCAGTACTATTGCGTGAATATAATGAGCCGATGACCATGCATTGAGAGTGCGTTAAACCGTGGAGAGTTTTGTTTCAAGAAGGTTATTTTCCCGTCGAGAGGGCTGTCCCGAGAGATTTACGGCTGGCGACCCGAGGGTTGTAGCTTCTTGTGAGAAAGACAGCTGAGCCGGGATCTCTATGCCGGTTGACAAAGAAATAAATGTTTTCAGACTCCGTGTTCCTTTGTCAGTAGAAGACGTATTTTTACTTGATTACCACATTCGGAACAAGCTATGTCGAATTTTTTTTGCTAGGTGTTTTACGTCGCACCAACACAGACAGGTCTTACGGCGACGATATATGTCGAAATTAATGTAGGAACATTTAATTGTTACCCCCTAATAATGCGGTAGACAGGGTTTTTGTTTTTTCAAGAGACCTGATATGGAAGGAACCGAGGTCACTACTTCGAACCTTGGGGCACGATGAGAATTGTTAGTCACACAGCGGCGGATTATAATAAAGCAGAAATGCAGCCATTATATGTATTCTATATGTTTATATTTTTCAGGTGGTAGCAGTGTGTGAACGTGATGTTTAGATAATTATTAATTTCTTGAAGCTAGTTTTCGTGACAATCCATAGATAATTTGTTTAAGTGAAGGGCTGAGACCCTTATGCCGTGTACATTTAGTTCATCAAATGAGGTGTTTTGTAGTCACCAGAATTACGTTCATTTTTATTATTTGTGGGAATATGTCGTAATTCCGTAGAATTTGCTTATGGTTTTTCTAATTTTATATATTTTTAATATGTAATTTATCGTGCTATGTTTAATTTAGGCGGCCACTCTAAGACCAATCTCAGAGTAAACCAGTATTTATTTTTAAATATGTAAATTGGGTATCAATCCCGGGGAATATTTCGCATTCGCAAGGTCGTAGCTTATCACTGTAAATAGTCAAGTGTTTTTATTATGGTATTGTTTGTCGTATTCAACAGCTGAAATGAAATATAGGGCCGATGATAAACGAAACCAATTATTCAATGTGAAACTTTAGGAAGGTAATTCAACCTTCTCCGATTTGTTTGGATGGAAATGAAGTAACACTCAAGTGTTTAATTTGTAAATGTGTGATTTGTTCTACCATTAAATTCGATGCCGAAATTTCAGTAGTCCACATAGAGACACTGGTAAAGATGTGGATCGAAAAGTTTACTTGAGTGACAGCACGGACCTGATTTCCGTTGCTTTATTGAGTGTCAAATGTATTTATTTAAAATTTAATCATCAAGGTTGTAGAAAGTATGTTTCAAAGAGAGCTAATTAAAAAAATTTATTTGTGCCTATCTTTGCCGATATTAGCATCCTGACCTCTTCCGTTCATTTTATGCCTATAAGTTAGATATAAGTTGGTTCTAGTTCGTATCCGCGAACGCACCATGCCCTTGAGAGGCTTGTGCTCATATATTGGAACGGAAGGGTAGCGGTAGACCTCGCTATGCGGTAATGGGCATTTGTCATCTCATGTGCTCAGATTAGTCATTAAAATGAGGCGACATTTGTCACTAGGCAGAAAAGGTCCCTTGACTGTTATTTTCTGTAGCGCGTGGTCCCATGTGTTAAGACCCGGTAGGGGTAAATTTGCGTTGTCACATGGTCCCATGAGCTATGGGAAGTGATGGGAAAGGTCCCAGTAGGTGCAACATGATGGAGCACCCCCGCACATTACCAACGCAGTGCGCCGTCACCTGGACGCCGCCTATCTGCAACGATAGATTGGCCGACAAAAAGTCCCGATCGTAACCCCTTAGATTACTTTTAAGGGGTTCATGAAATCTAAGGTTTAACGCAAAGAAATGGCGGAAGAGTTCCGGGAATGTGTTTTGGAAGCTGCTCAGGACATCAGTCAAAACAACGAGGTACTGAGGCGGGTTCAAGAGAATTTTCTCCGAAGGTGCCGAGCATGTATTGCCGCCAATGGTGTTTTCGAACACTGCTCTAACAATGGAAACCATTTCTCACGGCTAATCCGGTCAAGTGCGGTATTCTCTAAAAGATACATAAACGTTTTGTCTTTGTTTTAATGTTTTTCCATTAAAAGGTAAGTACGCTTAGAGTTTTATGTGTCTTTTACTTTTGTGACCATAAACCACAGGACCTCCAATTTTATGTTGAGTCCGACCTATAGGACGTGGCATTTCATTTCGTAAATCCCACACGTATTGGCCGAGAATCAAACACGGACTGCTTTGGTGGGAAGCGAGCAGTGATGCCACTGGGCCCGTTTCTAATACTCCCCACTTCACCGGTATTTACTGCGGGTCAGGGTTTGTGGCAGATTTGGCAGACTTTTACGGCTGGCTGTTTTTCATGACGCCAACCATTAGAGGAGAAATGCTATATGTTAGTGTGGTGGTGGTGGTGGTGGTGGTGATTATCACAGAGAAAAAATGGAAGGCATCCGACACTGCAAAAAATAAAGATAACAGCGAAAGAAAGACAAGGGCCACGAAGGGCGTGAAAGTGAAAATCTCCCTAGGCCTAGAAAGTTGTAATACCGTCGGGGTCGGAAAAGAACAAGAGTACCGAGCTCGATAGCTGCAGTCGCTTAAGTGCGGCCAGTATCCAGTATTCGGGAGATAGTAGGTTCGAACCCCACTGTCGGCAGCCCTGAAAATGGTTTTCCGTGGTTTCCCATTTTCACACCAGGCAAATGCTGGGGCTGTACCTTAATTAAGGCCACGGCCGCTTCCTTCCCACTCCTAGCCACAACTAGCAAAAAAAAAAGAACAAGAGTTGGCCAAGGGGATGGGATGGCATGGGATAGATGAAAGTGAGGAGCCTGGTACAAGTAAGTAGGAGCAGTGCCTGGACTCAACTCAGTGCCCCGTGGTCGCTAACCCACGCTCCCAAGTTCAGAGCCTCTTACGACAGGCAGGCAATACCCTGGGTGTTATTCTACTGCCCCCACCCACAGAGGGATGTGGAGTTAGATAACTTTCTTCCTTAGCATGACATTCCTCTGTTTCATCAATTGTCTGATACTACTGGTACGTAACGCACTGGTTTATCACAGTATTCCACGCATTTGATCCCTTCTCTTGAGGCGCTGATTGGAATGAGCTGTGTGCACACTTAAAGAAATAATGGCAGAGGAGTGTTCACTGCCGTCTGCGGCCTGGTCGTTCCAGGTCGGGAACTTTGGATTATTAGATCGGCAGCGTAGCACTGTTCGTTAGAAATGAGAAAATGTGCGGTTTTCTATTTGATTGATTATTTCATATAATAACATTGCTTGTAATCGCGACATTCCTACTGACTTCATTGTAATGACCTATGATGATTTCATTCTGAGGATGTAAAAAGGCACGTGAAGAGTGAGTGCCATTATCATCAAACTGTCCAACTCGACTGACTGGCAGTAGGAAGTGGGACTGCCATCATAATGAAAAATCCCCCAAGTTCATTGTGACTGATAGTAGGCAAGGGGACCTGCCATTATAATTCCCTAACCCAGTCTTCACCTGTGAAAAGCCGTATGGTGACTTTCCCGTCGCTTTTCTGGGTAACTTTAAGAACTATGCAATTTAATATAATCTTACTCACAACGTATAGAGTACTTAATCTAGAATTCTGAATACGTAGTATGTCCGGAAAATACGTATAAAAGTTGAATAACAACGTTATTTGACAATTATTCAGGTATTACAATATAGTCTCCTTCAAAGTACTCTCCCTGAGACAAGATGCACTTCTGCC
Source organism: Anabrus simplex (assembly GCF_040414725.1). Classification (NCBI taxonomy): domain Eukaryota; kingdom Metazoa; phylum Arthropoda; class Insecta; order Orthoptera; family Tettigoniidae; genus Anabrus; species Anabrus simplex. The sequence continues at coordinate 36,804,435 of NC_090266.1, forward strand.
AACGCCGTTTCCACTGTTGATAACATTGTTGAAAGTCTTCAGTTGTGATGCTGTTCAGTTGCCGTGTCGTTTCTCACTTGATGGCTTCCACATCACCCAAGTGCCGCCCCCGAAGCACCATTTTGCATTTCGGGAACAGGAAGAAGTCACAAGGGGCTAAATCGGGTGAATAAGGCGGGTGGTCTGTCACGGTGATTGAGCTTCGGGCTAAAAACTCACAACGAGCGACGTGTGAGCGGGCGCATTGTCGTGATGAAGGATCCACCTGCCCCCTTGTGCCAAATCCGGTCGAACTCGGACCACACGAGCTCTGAGACTTGATGTTGATCAGAGAGAGCTCCATACCGACGGCAGGTGAAAACGGGTAACTTTCAACAAGCAGCCGCACATTGCTACTGACACGCAGAGCTCTCCGACTCGAACTGAGCGTTGAGAAGTTTGGCGACAACAGCAGTGCCACCTGGCGGCGCTTCCACGATACATGATACGTCACCCCGACGGATTTATACGTATTTTCCGGACACACTACGTACAATGTAGGATTCCGTAGCGAAGCACGGTCATATCAGCCAGTCATATCTAAATTTGTTTCAGAATCTAATTACGCTGTATCGGGGACTCCAAAATTAAGGTTGAAACCCTTTCAGAAAACAATCGATAATGTTTGGTAACAAAACACACGAGTAGCGGTACGAAAATGTTGCAAATCTTGGGCTGGGAAGACTTAGAAGTAAGAAGACGAGCTGCTCGACTAACCGGGATGTTTCGAGCTGTCAGTGAAGAGATGGCATAGAATTAGTAGCCGAATAAATTTGAGTGGTATTTTTGAAAGTAGGAAAGATTACAATATGAAGATAACGTTGGAATTCAAGACGACAAATTGGGGCAAATATTCTTTTATAGGACGAGGAGTTAGGGGTTGGAATAATTTACCAAGGGAGATGTTCAATAAATTTCCTAATTCTCTGAAATGATTTATGACTTACGCCTACTTACTTATCGTGTCCTATTAGTGCCGGGAGTGTCTGAGGACGTGTTCTGCTCGCCTGGTGCACGTCTTTCTACCTGACACCCATGGGCGGTCCGCGCTTCTGGATGTGAGATTATGATAATGAGGTAGGGAGAGGGTGAAACCGGGTGTCGACACGTAGCCTACTCCTCTCGAATAACACCAAGGGGTCAGTTCAAAGCTTCACGTCGTCATCCGACGGACGAATCACCATCAACAGCATCATATTCCATCACTCCATTTCAACAATGCGAAGAGGTTAGGATTTTAATCCAGGCTTATCGTACGCAATCTAGTGATTACAAATTGCATACAACCAACTTTCCTACCCTGCCGGCCTACATTCTGATGGTGATTTGTTTTTTCATCCAGGCTAAGTGGTTCAGACGGTTGAGATGCTGGTCTTCCGACTCCAACTTAGCAGGTTCGATCCTGGCTCAGTCCGGTTGATGTTTGAAGGTGCTCAAATACGACAGCTTCGTATCGATGGATTCACTGGCACGTAAAATAACTCCTGCGGAACTAAATTCCAGCACCTCGGCGTCTCCTTGAACCAGAAACATAGTTACTGGGACGTAAAGCTGGCAACATTATCATAATTATTTTTTCGTCCAACGACACTCGAACCGGCTAACCACGGCGTCAGACCTTTATTTTAGAAAAGACTAAGTTAGTAACTGATAAACAATCTGCCACTTGGTGACAGCCCTAAATGCAGATCAATTGTAAGTGATTGATGGGTCGCATGCGGCACGATGCTTAACCACTCGGTCGCTAGTGGCACGATAATGGCCGGGTCGCATCCGGCACGGTCGCTTCCGGCACGTAACTTTCAAACTTCTATTAACGATTTTCACAGGTAACAATATGGCCTTTTATCACCAGGAGAAATAATAGTATAGAACTTACTACTATATCATAGTCCAGCCAATACCGTAGTATTGAACTTATGCTGCGTACTACCACTCGTCTTCTAGACCAGCTCTGGCCCACAGCCTCAGTCAGAAAATGTTTCAATCGTTACTGTACTCTCGATGAGCCGGGTAGTGTCGTGTTTGTTATCAGGTTCTTTTTGGTATATCAATTTGTGGAAAGAAAAGGTTAAAAAGTACAGTCAGGCATTTCGTAAAGAGTGGTCAAATAATTAAACTTTTAAAGACTAGTTGGTTGAGCTTCCTAGTGATCCCAAACACGGACGGTGCATGTATTTCTTCTTCTTCGTCTACTTCTACCGCTTTTCCCACGCCTTGTGGGGTCGCGGGTGCGAACTTGTCGCAAATGTGGATTTGGCCCTGTTTTATGGCCGTGTGCCTTTCCTGACGACAACCTTATATGGAGGGATATAATCACTATTGCGTGTTTCTCTGGTGGTTGGTAGTGTGATGTGTTGTGTGAATATGAACATTAGATTGTTGGGACGGACACAAACAGCCAGTCCCCGAGTCGGAACAATTAATCACACGCGATTAAAATCCCCGTCCCGGCCGGAAATCGAACGTGGGGCCCTCTGAACGGAAGGCCTCGACGCTGACCATTCAGCCAACGAGTCGGACATGTACTGGCAGTGCAATATAAATGCGAAATCTATAGACATTACTCCTTTCCGCACTTATCAAAAACAATGAAAACGGTAATAAAAGTGAAAATAACTTTCGAAATAGATTTGAAAATTTCCGATGTGTTTTGCTGCTGTCAACTCTTGAAAACGAATAGTACCATGTGGCATAATATGAAACCACAGGACCTCAACCCAGTTCGGCGATGTACTGAAACTGGTGAATGTTGAGTTTATTTCCTCTATTAAAACAACTGATATACTGAATGTCGTTTGGATTCAGCTCGAAATTTAGAGGAATTTAGAGGATTTCCAACAGAAAATTTAGCGGAGAAAACATTGATGTGTTGGTAACACTGACCAAATACTGTCCATCCTTCACTTTCATACGCACACTGTTCGTATCAGGGCCCGTACCGTAAACCCGACCAGAAAATAGGACAAAGTAACTGCACTTACCAATTCAATGCCGTTTTACAAAATCCTATTGATCGCCGCTCAGTTCCTTCGTACATTTTGTACTTGATGTGTTTAGCTGTACTGTCGACCTGGGAGAAGAAACAATGTACATCGAGTGAGCTGGCTGCGTGCTATGGGCGGCATAGCTGTAGGCCTCTATTTCGGAGATGGTGGGTTCGAATAGCAATTTCGGCAGCTCTGAAAATGGTTCTTTCACACCGGGGGCTGTAAGGCCTCTAACTCCCTCCTATCCCATCGTCTACGAGTCGCGGAACTAAACAGCCAAGGAAAAAATCCATATTTTGCACTCGGAAATTTTCTCCGGTGCACGGAATAACACAGACTCTGAGAGCGACATACAGGGAGTACAGATCACAGGGAAGGTAAGGAGCTCCGATAATGAATAATGAATGTATCCACAAAGGAATGGTAAGGCTAATGAAAGACATTCTAAAGCTCCGTCCCGTTGAAATGTGCGCCTTCTTGAACTAATGTTAACAGAAGATACTTGGACCTTCAACCATTAGATGTCTCTACTATCGGCCTGTGGGCCCCCTCCGGCGGGATTACGGACAATTAATTCTTGAGGGAATTTCAATTTTCAAAGTTTGTTAACCTTAGTTTCTGTAAAAATGATTTTCAGGTATCAAAGTTCTCAACACTCCTATGGCTTCCTTCTTCCTTAGTTATTAACCACCGAGGTCGATAGCTGCAGTCGCTTAAGTGCGGCCAGTATCCAGTATTTGGGAGATAGTGGGTTCGAACCCCACTGTCGGCAGCCCTGAAGATGGTTTTCCGTGGTTTCCCATTTTCACACCAGGCAAATACTGGAGTTGTACCTTAATTAAGTCCACGGCCGCTTCCTCACACTCCTAGCCCTTTCCTACTCATCGTCTTCGTAAGACCTATCTGTGTCGGTGCGACGTAAAGGCAATAGCAAAAAAAGTTATTAACCAATCAGAAATTTCGTGTATATTTCTCTAGCCAATTACAATTGCGGGTGTACACAGGCGTCCTGCCTATCTGAAAAGAGTTCTGGAAACTGCCCCTCGGAAATGCTATGAAAGCTGGGCGCTTTAGTGCCGTATGGTCATCTCCATCGCTCCGGTCTAGTGAGTGCGACGTGATTAGGAGGCGGGGCTACAGGGCGGCGTTCGGAAGGCCTAACTACTCAAGGTAATGGCAGAAATGTCTGAACATGTGATAGCTTGAGGGGAAGGTTTCAAACTTCTTTAATATTATGTAAAGTCCTAATTTTAGGTTTTATAGATTTTCGGCAAGTCTGAGGGCTATGTTAAAATCTCTGATGGGAAACATGTAAATTAAGGGAACAAACAGTGCTCACCCTCTGTTGATTCCCTTTCAACTTGGTATGTGGTGACTAAAATTTTCTAAACCTTCAAATTCTTCACACTCCTTCGGCATTTAATATTTCTCGTTTAGAATGGGCTTAGCCTCTTCAACTTCGGGCCGTAACCCCATTTAGGGTTTTAAGAGATTTTCTAAATATATATTTATTTTTACATTAAAGTCATATAGAATGGGCACTGTTTTAGAAGTTTGTAAGGCGTAATTTTGTAAGAAGCTTGTGCCTCTTAGAGGCCGGACTACAGTAACCTTTCGGAGCTAAGTCTCCTAGAATGAAAATGAGTGGAGCAAACAGTGCACTGGTTCGGAGCGATTATGCTCATATCTTGTACATTATCCTGTTGATAATGCTTTCTAGTTTGTATCGGATTTTTGGACCTGTAGTCCGCTGTTGTTATCATTTAAATTTTTTTTTGTTGTCGCTTGTTCAAATTTTCTACCTATCAAATTTTAAACTACAAATTCACCCAATTCGCCCCGGTACCTTGTATCGTATATTCTTCTTCTTCTTCTTCTTCTTCTTATTATTATTATTATTATTTCTTTCCCTTCTTTATTTCTTTCTTTCTTTCTTTCTTTCTTTCTTAATACGTTTCCCGTCCAGGATTGCTTTTTTCCCTCGGACTCAGAGAGAGATCCAACCTTCACCGCCTGAAGGGCAGTGTCCTGGAGCGTGAAATTTTGGATCGGGGATAAAACTGGGCGGGAGGACCAGTACCTCGCCCAGGCTGCCTCACCTGCTATGCTGAACAGGGGCCCTCGTACCACTTTTCAAATTCCGCGGCAGAGCCGGGAATCCAACCCGGGCCTACGGGGGTGGCAGCTAATCACACTAACCACTACACCGCGGAGGAGGACATTATTATTATTATTACTATTATTATGATGATTATTATTATTATTATTATTTATTATTATTATTATTATTATTATTATTATTATTAAGGGTCTTGGTATAATTCTTGACGGTAAGCTAACGTTCAACAATCATATCAATACAATAACAAAGATTGCTAACCGAATGCTAGGATTTTTTATAAGAACATCGAGACCATTTACTCAGCCCTCTGTACTGAATAAATTATATATTACCTTGGTACGGAGCATACTGGAATATTCTGGAGCCCGTATACAAAGCAACAAGTGAATGCTATAGAAAATGTACAAAACAAATTCCTACGTTACCTTTATTTCAAAACTTTTAATACCTTTTGCCCTTTCGACGCATCAACGCAGTTATTAAGGAATGTATTTCAATTTACTTCATTGGAAACCAGACGGTCCCTAATTTCTATACAAATACTAAGAAAAATTGTAATAGGACGATTTGATTCCTTGGACCTGTTAAGACGCATTTCATTCCATGTTCCGCAGACAAGATCACGTCAGCACCAAATTTTTCATGTTCAAACGTCAAGAACATTGCATCAGTCAAATTCACCTTTCGTAAAAATGACAACGCTTTATAACACTGTAACAAAAGAAGTCGATATATTCACCAAATCGGACAAAGAATTCAGTAAGAAACTAGAAGCCTGCGTTTACAATTTGTAAATTTTTGATAATTCCTTCTTTCTGGTATTCTTCATATTTCCCTGTGTACTCATTCATGTTTTAAGTTTCTTTGTATTTGCATTGTCTTTTGCTTTGTATTACCGTGTGATTTCGTAGTGAATTTTTCATTTATTATCAACTGTAAAAGGTATCATATATAATGTAAATTTTGTTCTATTTTGTTTTTGTTCACTTTTAACTTTGTTTTTGTTAAACTTTAACTTCATAGATATAGATTGTTACTGAATGTCAAGAAGGTACTTAATTGGAAGTAAAACCTGGGTACTTTCAGATAAATAAATAAATAAATAAATAAATAAATAAATAAATAAATAAATAAATAAATAAATAAATAAATAAATAAATAAATAAATATTATTATTATACGTGAATGGTTCCTTTTGGACCACACGAAGCTTTATTTATGATTTCGTTTGCGGAGGATTCAGGATGCTTTCATCTGTTGACTAAAGATCCTTTTCCGTTCTTCCGTCCACTTGGTACCTGCTCTTTTCGGTACTTCATTCTCTGGAGTTACTTCCCACTTGTCACTTTTCTTTCTGTATATATTTCGATTCAAAATGTCTTCAGGTTGAATTTGTGCGTTCTTCATGTCCACTTTTGTTTGTTGTATCCAAGGGAAATTCTTCAGTTTATTAACTCTTTCAAGAACTTGGTGGGTTACCCTATTTTCTGGAAGCCTCTTAACATGTCCATAAAATTTCAGCCTTCTTTTCCTGAGGTCTGCCGCAATATAATCTTTCTGTGGATTTCCGGGTTTGGAGGCGGTACCCTTCTCCCGTGTGTCTTGGTCCTAAAATTTTCCTCATGATTTTTCGCTCTTCTTTTAGGATATTTTCCAGCTCGCCCTTTCTATGAAGCGTTAGAGTTTCCCCTGCATATAAAGCCTCAGGTTTGATTACAGTATTGTAATGTTTAATCTTAACGTGGAGAGACATACATTTTTTGTTGCAGATTTCTCTTGTTCTCCCATAAGCTCTTCTGAGTTTTTGGACACGGTTGTTTTGGGCTATTTTCTCTTGTCCGGTTGGTTCGAGAATTTCGCCCAGGTATTTGAAGTGAGGGACTCTGTTGATTTTTCCGTATTTTGTATTGAGACTATGGATGTCTAGTTTTGCTACAGAAAAATTCAGTTTTCTGGAAGGAGATATGAAGTCCGACCTTTCTGGAACATTCTTGGAGAATTTCAACTTGCTTTATTGCTGTGACTTCATCGCTGGACAAAAGGGCCAAGTCATCCGCGAAGGCTAAGCATGGAATTTCAAGCTTGTTTTTTCGTGTCCCGATGTTTACTGGGTTCCAGCTATTTTGTGCTTTCAGTTCCTTTTTCCATTCCCTCATCACCTTATCTAGGACGAGGTTGAAGAGGACGGGTGACAGTCCATCTCCTTGCCGGACACCAGTTTTTATCTGGAATTCGTCTGAGATTTCTCCCATGAATTTTACTCTTGACTTCGTGTCAGTGAGGGTCTGTTTGGTCAAGTTTAGCGTTTTGGAGACTAGTCCCTGTTATTTCAGGATGTTGAACAGAGATTGACGATCAATTGAATCATAAGCCTTCTTGAAATCTACGAAGGTACAGATGATTGGAAGGTTTCTGAGGGCCCTGCATTTTAGAGCGGTTTTGAGGTTGAAGATCTGTTCAGTGCATGATCTGTGAGGGTGGAACCCAGCTTGATATTCACCAATCTTATGCTCTAGTTGTTCTTGTATTCTTTTCAACCGGCATGCAGAGAACATTTTGTAGCCAACTTCAAGAAGGGAGATTCCCCTATAGTTGTTCACATCAGTTTTTTCCTTTTTTGTGAAGGCACATTTCCAGTCTTCTGGGAGTTTTTCGTTTTTCCAGATTTTCTGCATGATTTCTGTAAGTTCTTTGAGTGAATTTGGACCAAGTTTCTTATGGAATTCTGCAACAATCCCGTCTCTTCCTGAGGTTCTGTTGTTCTTTAGTCGTTTAATGTGACTCTGAATTTCTTCCTGGTTTGGTGGAGGTGATTCTGAGTGAGTGAAACTGGATGCTTCTTCAAGAAATCTTTCAGTGGGTTCGGGGCAGTTAAGAAGTTCTGAGAAGTACCATGCAAGTTCTTGGCAGTTTTCTTTATTAGTAAGCGCCAATTTTCCGTCTTGTTTACTGAAACATAAGTTCTGTGGAATGTATCCTCGGATTTTTTCTGTGAATGTTCTGTAGAAATCCCATGTACTATGGTTTCTAAAGTTTTCTTCAATTGACTCCAGGTGTTCTTTCAGGTGCTTTCTTTTCTCTTGCGTGATGGTTTTGGATACTTGTTTTCTGGTCTCATAAAATTCTCGTTGAGTTTTCAGGGATTTTCTACTGTTGTATTTCTGAAACGCAGATTTTCTTATCTCTAGGGCTTGGTTGCATGTTGAGTTCCACCGGGGGTGTTTTGTATTCCTTTTTAAGGGTACCATTTCACGTGCCTTCTGTATGATTTTGGTGTGGAATTCTTCCCATGTTTTAGCTGGCTGATTTTCCCATGCTTCTTTTAGATCCGTAATAGGAATCTTTTTTATGTCAAATTTCTGTTGTCGGATTTTCTTGGGGTGGTATTTTTTTGGAGTAAATTTTACTTTAACTCTTGTGAGATAGTGATCAGAGTCGATGTTTGCTCCTTTTCTCACTTGTACATCATGTACCTCTTTCTGTAGCTGATACGAAATATCTACATGATCAATCTGAAGTTCACCAATGGATTCAATGGGGGACCTCCAGGTTTTTTGTTTCTTGGGATGCTTCCTGAGGGATGTGGACATGATTTTAAGGTTGCACTGTTGACATAGTTCAATGAGTCTTGAACCGTTTTTGTTGGTAAATTTGTGCGCCGGGTAGAGTCCGACAGTTTTCCTGTGTTCCTTTTCTCGGCCGATTTGTGCATTGAAATCACCTAAGAGGAATTTAACGTCATCCATTGGAATTTTTGACATTACTTTTTCAAGTTTGTTCCAAAATTTGTCCACGTTTTTGGGATTCTTCTTGTTGTCTATATTTGTAGGGGCGTGTGCATTTATTAATGTATATTTTTTATTGGCACACTGAATCCTCATGGTCATTAGGCGATTGCTGATGGAATTAACTTCCTGGATAGAGTTCAATATACTTTTATGTACCACGAAGGTCATACCAAATAAACGGGTCCTATTTAGAATCTTTTGATCTGTTTTACTTTTGAATATACGGTAATTTCCATAATCCCTGGTGGCATCATCAGTAAATCGTGTTTCCTGCAGGGCAAGGATTAGAATTTTTTGCCGATCAAGTTCTGTGACTAAATTTAGTAATTTTCCTGGTTGTATCAAAGTGTTTATATTGAATATACCAATGTATGTGGAGGTTTTGTGGGATAGTTTACCAGAGAGCTCCGACTCTTTCCCATATTTTCGTGGTTGCCCAGGCTCTCCAGAATCCGAAAGCCTGGTTGCCGTCTCAATGCGACGGGTGGATTGGATACCACCTGGGGTAATGTTGTTACTACGCTCACGAATCATGTTTGGCTTGTAATAGGAGATCCAGCAGTGCTGGGTGCTTAGAACCAGGGATTGTTAGTTCCTGGAGCTTGATATTATTATTATTATTATTATTATTATTATTATTATTATTATTATTATTATTATTATTATTATTATTATTATTATTATTATTATTATTATTATTATTATAGCCTCCGTGGCTCAGGCGTTAGCGCGCCGGCCTCTCACCGCTGGATACCGTGGTTCAAATCCCGGTCACTCCATGTGAGATTTGTGCTGGACAAAGCTCAGGCTGGACAGGTTTTTATCCGCGTACTCCGGTTTTTCCTGTCGTATTTCATTCCAATATCCTTTCCTTTCATCTCTCAGTCAGTAATGATTGCCCCAGAGGAGTGTGACAGCCTTCGTCAGCCGGCATAGTTCCTATCCTCGCCGCTAGATGGGGTCTTCATTCCATTCCTGACCCGGTCAAATGACTGGAAACAAGCTGTGAATTTTCAATTTTCATTGTTATATTATTATTATTATTATTATTATTATTATTATTATTATTATTATTATTATTATTATTATTGACGGGATGACTGGCTCATACGGTTGAGGTGCTTGCCTTGTAACCCCAAATTAGCAGGTTCGATCGTGGCTCAGTCTGGTGGTATCTGAAGGGCTCAAATAAGTCAGCCTCGTGTTGGTCGATGTACGGGCACGTAAAATAATTTCTGCGGAATTTCTCCGAAAACGGTCAAAAAGTAGTTAGTAGTTAATGGGACGTAAAAACATTATTATTATTATTATTATTATTATTATTATTATTATTATTATTATTATTACTATTATTATTATTATTATTATTAATATCAACAGCCCTGTGTTGTAGAGGTAGCGTGCCTGTCTCTTATTCCTAGGCCTTGGGTTCATATTCCGGCCAGTTCAAAGATTTCAATTCTGGACTGAGGAGTAGAACGGAGAAAGCGCACAGTGAGAAGATGGCGCTACTGAGCTAACAGCATTGCTCTTCTGGAGTAAACTCCTCCATAACTCCTCGTGATTACTTTGTAATGCATAATGAAAGACAGATAAAAAGGATGAGGCGTTTTTGCCGGTGAGTTATTAAAATAACTATATAACATTTTCTTTTTCATAAATACACACGTAGGAAGGGCGCACAATGGCAGCAACAGCCATCGCTTCGTTGCGTTCCTTCAGTTTGCTTCATCTGTGTTGCTCTGGCACAAGCATCGTGTAGGCCCTCACTCTGTGAACCGCCGGCAGCTCTGGCACAAGCATCGTGTAGGCCCTCACTCTGTGAACCGCCGGCAGCTCTGGTACAAGCATTGTGTAGGCCCCCACTCTGTGAACCGCCGGCAGCTCTGGCACAAGCATCGTGTAGGCCCTCACTCTGTGAACCGCCGGCAGCTCTGGTACAAGCATCGTGTAGGCCCCCACTCTGTGAACCGCCGGCAGCTCTGGTACAAGCATCGTATAGTCCCCCACTCTGTGAACCGCCGGCAGCTCTGGTACAAGCATAGTGTAGGCCCCCACTCTGTGAAACGAACCGCCGGCAGCTCTGGCACAAGCATCGTGTAGGCCCTCACTCTGTGAACCGCCGGCAGCTCTGGTACAAGCATCGTGTAGGCCCTCACTCTGTGAACCGCCGGCAGCTCTGGTACAAGCATCGTGTAGGCCCTCACTCTGTGAACCGCCGGCAGCTCACTTCTGTAGTGAAGTCTTCTACACTATTTATTTGTTGCGTGTGTGTTTTTAGGTTTTAAATCAGTGAGTACTTGTCTTGTGCTGAGTGAGAATTGGTTGTATATTGCAGAGTATTTGTGTGTATTCTATTATTTTCGTACTGTACAGAAGTTGTTTCTGAAGGTTATGGTGTTGTGGTGTGCAGCGATACGTCAGGGCATAACTTGTACTCATAAAAATTTTGTGATTTATTTGTGCTTGGTTAGTTTTTCTTTCTTAAGCGCATTTTAATTTTACCACTTTCTTTTTACGACCGCATTTAATTTTTACTCTATCGGGCGAGTTGGCCGTGTGGTTAGAGTCGCGCGGCTGTGAGCTTGCATCCGGGATATAGTGGGTTCGAATCCCACTGTCGGCAGCTCAGAAGATGGTTTTCGGTGGTTTCCCATTTTCACACCTGGCAAAAGCTGGGCTGTACCTTAATTAAGGCCACGGCCGCTTCCTTCCCAATCCTAGGCCTTCCCTATCCCATCGTCGCCATAAGACCTATTTGTGTCGGTGCGACGTAAAGCATCTAGCAAAAAAAACTCTTGATTTTGTGAGCGATACGACATCAAAGAAGTACCCTGCGTTGTCTGGGGAAATTTTATTGAATGCATCCCTCACAACTCAAGCCAATAAAAATTATAATTTTTCTAATTTTCTTCCCAATTTGCCTTACGCGTCAATGCTGAGGTCTTTTATGTACCGTACTTTACCTCTGATTCCGTACAAACCAAAAATATTCCCTGAAAATCCCGTCTTCTATATTTCATAAAAATAATTTGCAGCTTAGTTTATTCCTCTTTTTATCTAGAACTTATAATACTGAAATTCACAAATTAATATGACGCCGCGCCGTTTTCCCGTGATGGTGTTGAGCAGAGCCGTTTGATATGGCAACACTGTTGTCATAAGAACAATACTGTTGTATTAACGTGGAATGACCTACAGACGAGCACTGGTTGCCATGGTTACAACGGTGTCGGGAAACAGACAGAACTCCGGCCCTGAAGAAGGATGGAAGTACCGAGCTCGTAGCATGCCTCTTCAGGTGCATATCTACTTACTATCTGCGTCTGACGGGAAGCCAGTATTGCCACATCTACAAGAAATCGGTAGATTGTACGTAAACATTTCGGGAGTTTTAATGAAAATTTCAGTAGTTTCTTGAGCGGTGAATTGTTATAACTAAATTAAAGAATGCCATAGTCATGCGAAGTTATTATGAGAAAAATATACAATATCACACACCCGTATTTTCTGGCCACTCTATTCTTATTCTTCTTATTCTCTTTCTCCCCATTCCTCCCATAGATGCAGTTATTTATCAAGCGTAGAAATTGTGTGCCAATGTTGACGTCGTAGCAGGACAGGGATCTATATGCGAGTCGGGGATTTCCCTTCGAATGATGCAGTCAAGCGTGAGTTTTGAGTTCAATAAGAGGGGAGAGACTATGTAATTCGAGCCAAAAATGAATGCGGGGAAGTACCTAACGAGTGATGTTATCGATAAAATGTGAGACGAGAAAATAATTTTTCGTCACAAATGTATTATGTACCATTGATCACTATTCCTAAATTTGGATTAGAAGATTGTTTTTGTTTTTTCGGGTTTTCTGGTGTGTTGCAAAAAATCGGGAAATTTCCCGAATTTTCCGGAGACCTTGTAACGGTTCAGGCTTCTCCAGCCCGACTAATTTAATATAATATCATTTTACGCGATATCATTTGATATCAAGTTTATCCGCCATCGGCAATTATTCTTAATAACATATTTATTCTACGTCAAGCATTTGTAAATAAGGTTTTTGCAATCATGTTGTATATATTATAACATCATGTATTATTTATTATTATATTATGAAAGATAGGAATTTATTATGTATTGGATTTGGTCAATATGTTGAAATATAGTTGTTGTCATTTCATCTCATATTTGTGTATACGGAAAAGGTTATTCTTGAGCGTGGAAAATTACATGACTCACTGGGTTTAACTCATGAGCCAAGGCTAGTAAACAGCGACCCGCGCGCGAGGTTTGCAAGCTGGTCAGCTACATCATCGACACGCCTACTGGACTTGTCAAGAAAGAAGAGAAGGGGAGTTGATAATTCGATCTACGAATCAGATAGTTCGTTGTATTTGAGTTTTGAGATTGAACTGTTACCAAGAGTGGGGGTGAGCCCGGATATATAGAGATTCTCACCACGAGAACGGCTTCCCAAGATCATCCTAACTACTACTTCTCCTGAGATCCTAACTCCTACTTCTGTTGTGAACCTATCTACTATTAGGACACCTACTGTGAACGACGTTATTGATTTTGAGACAGTATGTAGTAACTCCGCGACATAATTATTTTTGTACAATGTGTTATCGCTTTGATACAGTACTTAGCTGCGGTTATGTTATCGGATCTGCGTGAGACGAAACAAGCTTACGGCTTGTGTTATATTCAGTAAATCTTTTGGACGAAGAACTATGTTTAGTTCAAGTCTACGGAATTTGGTACAAGTCTGTACCGTATAAATAGTATAGCTCAGCTGGATTGAGATTTCTACTAATATGGAAAAATTCATATCTCTGAATTTTCTCCTTATACGATCAACGCTGATCAGTTTTTACAAGTATAGGGCCAATGTCTAATCTAAAGACTAGGCAATTAGGGAGTGCTAGTCCAGATGGCCCGTACTACATCAGAGAAGGAAGGAAGGATGCCCATGGAGCAAATTCTACATCGAGAAGAAGAAAACGAGTAACCACGGAAACCAGATGACTTCAACGGAAGCTGCAATTGGTGAGCTTCAATTAGATAAAGCAAGCAATAGTAATTTCAGTAACGTAAATTCTAAATTCCTCCACGCTTTAAGGAACGTTTTCGATTCATCTCTTTTTTGTATAATAAATTAATTTGTATTTTATATTGCGTTAATTTTCTTTCTTAAGCGATACTTAATGGTTAATTATTTAAAATTCTACTCCTGTGATTTAAGTATAAGTCTCTATGCTAGTAAATATAAATTTTGGTTTACAGTTTTGTTTAAAACTGTAACCCTGGCGCCCAAACATCACATAGAGAAATGGGAAACCATGGAATGTTAATTATTTCTATTTGCGTGGCAATTTGCGGGCAAGCCACAAATAGTTTATTTGATATTCATGTGTCCCAATTTAATAACTTTCATCTCCTCAAGTGCCTTGAAGAGGAGAGCGAACAGTTACAACCTGGCAACACTGCGATGAGTCGCGGCAGCTTGCAGATACGGCACGAGCAACGGATAGTGTACTCTAAGCTACAAATAACAGTCGTGATATATAGTGCGAGATTTCTGAAACAGATGCACATTCATTATTAAACTGGTCTTTATGCAGTACATACAGCAAATGTGTAACTAAAACACAATTACACAACAGCACCTCAGTTCGCAAGAGTCACCGCGGACGGAACAGATGTTTATTGTCAGGCCTTGAGACTTGAGATTGGTGCATGCGCACCCCTTACTGCGCAACCACGCGACTTCGCGATAGACCACCATAGTATTTTATGATACTGAAAGAACACCCCTAATAGTCTGCACCCTATCATTTTGTACCATTCATCGTACAGTATTACGAACAATAACGGTGAAAATGGCAGCTTTGTCTCACTCCCACAAATGCTTTGAACTAGTCTCAGAGCAGTCTGGCCATCAACGTAAATATCTCTGATTGTTTGTAGGAACGTATCATTCAAAGTGGCTCATAGGAAGCTCATCATACTCTTTCAGTAAATCTGAAAAGAGATAAAGGTCTACCGAACGAGTCACGCAGCTGTGAGCTTGCACTCGGGAGATAGTGAGTTCGAATCCCCCGTCGGGCAGCACTGAAGATGGCTTTTCGTGGTTTCCCATTTTCTCACCAGACAGATGTAGGGGATGTGCCGTAATTACGGCCACATCCGCTTCCTTCCCAATCCTAGATCTCTCCCCTCCCTCAGTCGCCGAAAACCTCCCACGTGCTAGTGTGACGTTAAACAGGTAGGAAGAAAAACGTTGGTGGCTCTTTTAACCCTTTCTTTGCCAAGCTGAAATGCTGTAGTACTGCCAAAACTGCCGACCTAAATTAAGGTAAAACGTAAGGTCTTACTGAAAATTTTGCGTTCGCCTCGGTTTTGAGCTACATAGATGATGTTTTTTAATGATTCATGATATATCCATGTATTGAACCCTATGGTCAGTCTTGAAGGATACCTACCTTCCTTACCTATCAGCAAAATTTCATGAGATCTGTCTCTTGGGTCGTTTCGAGTTCTTCGTCACTTGCTGAGATAAAATGTAGTGTTCAGTATTATTAATCTATCTACTCAAATGAAAGGTCTGTTTAAAAATATTCCTATTTATTCATGAAATATCTGAATGAATAGTAATTTATAATCAATATAATTTGGACTCAAATCTTGTCCACTTGACACCACAATTATTTTTACACAGAGGGGCCGAACGCTGGTTTGAGCCTTTGACTTAACTGCCTGATGGGCATCCTTACCAGAAACCATTGTCTCAATTATTAAAAGAAAGGAAAGTCTGGAAATCCTTAAATTCGGCTTCCATGTGAGACTACATGTACCATCATAATGATTCTTGATGGTCCATCCCTCGTAACACGAACTCTGGACTCTGGGTATAATTAAGGCAGTCCAATCGGTGTGTGCCACAAAGTGGTTGTACGGCATGGACCCTTAATTGAATCGATGTGACCTGCGACTATGTCATGGACCGACCTCTAAGCTTCTAAGTTACTTTAAAGTCATTGTGGATGATGACCGCAAGGAAAATGATGCTACTTTGGCATATGGCCCCGATCTAAGTCACTGAGGTTGATGACCCCATGACCATCCAAGTTTCTAAGCTGAAGGCTAAACACAACTAAGTTACATCGGTTGATGACCAAAGTTTCCACTTTACTAACCACAGCACATTTACTGCTCAATCAATCAAAGTCAAGTAATGCAACAACAACAACGCTCACAATACTTTGTGGCAGTAAACTCCATTACTTTCGGATATGTCCCCTTAATCGTTACGTTAGCATTTAAATATTCCCAGAAAAATAAACTAAGATTTCCATAATGCATCTTCAAGTTATTCCCTTGGCTTAAGTTATTTCACAATACGGTTTCGACTGAATTTAATAATCAAATAAATTTAAACGATTTAATGAAATCTTAATGAACAACAAATTCTATATCCACGGACGAATGGTTTCTTTCACAATTCCCTACTCAAATTCTGACGTACTTATTTTCAGTTCATGTTTAATGTTTATCATCTATTGTTATCGTGCGGCTGGAAAACATTTACATAATTTATTTCCAGTATTATATCTTGTTTTATGATATCACACTTTAAATCTAATCTAATACTAACCATTAATAATACTTGGATAACCCTAACAATTAAGTACAAAACCTTAAGTAACTCGCCATACAAGGTAAGCCGATTACGATGTCATGTCTTGTCATAACATTCCATAAAGCTTTGTGCACACCTCACATACAAACAATCATCACTACCACCACTCTATATTTTGGACAACCCTGAAATGACTAACCTCGCTCATTATACTCTAACTTCGTGGTTTCAAATATACATTACGATCTCAATTAAACAAATTCACAGTATCTAATAACCTACACGTTATTCCCGGATGATATTTTCAACTAGTTCCCGCAATTAATGATCTCCGTTCCAAAGAAGGCAATCTCATTTTAACACGTAGCAAGCGTACAACCCCGTTATTCGAGCGGCGAACTCCGATCAGCTGGCGGCATTGAAAACCAACGACACATGTCTTTCGACACGCTTGACGGGCCTCTAAGAATGAACCCTTTTGACTTCGCAAAATAGAATAAGATACGATATTCTGACCAAACAAATATGCACATAGATTTTACTTTTAAATGTCCTACAATAATTGTACACGTCCAAATTAATACTGGCGTGGATTCTGGCGCTCTACCTTCTATCCCAAACATTACAAAATCTTCCTCGGTCTCACACCAAAGTCCCGGGTTCACTACAGGCTTCCAATCACCTGATTCGCAAATCCCATCTCACTCATACGACAAATCTAACCTCTTGTCTCAAACTCGACGACTCTCACCGACAAAAGAACTGGAATAAAAGTACTAGGATCCACAACGCATAATAACTCACAAATACTTTAATAATGAACAACTTCGCATAAAATGATCTCGTATTTTAAAACTTGGATTTTCACAAAAAAAGACTGACAAATTTTGCTGTTATTTATTGTCACATAGACCCAGATTAAACGGACATAAATGACGTTACACTTCGTGACAAAATTCGCCAATCTGCATTACTCAACACTACATACATCGCTTCCACCCGATTGAAAATGGGTAACCACGGATCCTTTTGCACCAATTCCATCAAAATTCCAACAGAACATTTTACGTCGAATGAACATTAATTTGACATCACAAAATATGGGCAATGAAATCACGGAAATGACGATCTACTTTGGACGTGATATCACTTCGAAACCCTCATTAATAACTTTTTACAACATTCGCAATACTTTTAAACATTTATCCAAGCAGAAAATAACACAAATGACCTGTCGTCATATTTCTGACATTCACAAAAACCAACTGCGCCATAAATACCCATTTAAAATACATATAAGTTTGACACCATAAAACAATATATAGTAGGCGGTAAGATGGTATATCACCAACCTTACAGTATGTTACGCCAGCGTCCATCTTTGGGCTCACCTCTGACCCTCTGTCATTTATTTAGCCATTTTTACATTTCTGGCTGTACATAGAATTTTCTTCATGTTTCCTGGAAATAAAGCATAAAAAAGAAATGCCCTTTCACTCGGCGTCTTCGTTGATAGCACTCGACTGATTGTATTTATTACCCGCACAGGATTTACTTCCTTTACACCACAAAATTTTTACAACTTTAAAAATACTTCTTCGGTATCTTGACCGTCCTTTTATAAAATTACGTCTGCTCAAACAAAACTATCTCCACATAGATTCAAGACCCTAGCCAAATCGGCCAAAATCTGTTTGTTGGACTTAGTCAACTTCTTGTCGATCGATTTACAGAACAGTTCAACCCTCTGTCTCAAGCCTCAATGATAAAATGCAGGGTTTTCAACATGGCGTCCCTTCTTATTTATAGACGTTACCCCCCTCTCCAGGCATTTTCCCTTTGCCGCCAAGAAAATTTGCGTAACTTTTTCGACTTAAATGAACTGTATTTAAAAGAGTTTTTGATGTAACCACATACTTGCTACGTTGCTAGCGGTAGTGTTCATGAACATTTAAAATTTATTCTTATTAAATTAACCCGTTAAATGACCTCATTTGATAGGCACTATTTTCTGTCGACTTAGCATGGGTAAACTAGACACGTGCGTCCCTCTGAAATAATCCACAAGAATGGCTTAGCAGTCTCAAATCCGTCTTAAAAGACCAATTGTCTTATAGATAAATACGGGACCATCATTATACTGCGTTCACTACTAATTCTTTCATTTAAATATATTTATTCAACCTAAACTTTCTTCTGTATCCTTCCACGTTCGACACGTGCGGATAACGTCACGTATCATCGGGTGGGAATGAAGGTAGCCACCTCTTTGCCACGTGTCACTTCCGTGATATCAAGAAATATTCAAGCTCCTCATTACAATTGACATGGGGCCTCATGTAGTAACTTTCATACTTAAAATTCTTAGGGCACAAAGTTCATGTGTTCAGTATATGTGTTGTGATTTACTTTGTTGGCGCTTATGTCTTTATCTAAGAAAATAATGAATTGTTAATTTCCACTTTCTGTAATTAGAAATAGTTTTTGGAATAGTAATAGGAACAGTATTTGAAAACCGGCCATTACAGCATCGGATTACATCGGATTGCGGCAGTTTTATGATTGGCAGCCAATGAGTTAAATTATTTGATGTATACTGAAAATTTTGTCCTGACTTCAATTTTGTGTGGCCTGATAGGTCACCGATGTTCCGCCATCTCCTATTCCTCTTTTAATTATTCACGATTTTCTACAATAGCTACGAAACGTTTGTCAGGAGCACTAATTTTAAAAAAAATAGTTCAACAGTTGTTGAATACTTCCTGTTCCCTCACTTCATTATTATTTAGTAGTGCTATTTCTTGTTTCCACCGAACCGAGGATTACTCATTCCTTTACTTCGTGAAGACATGTGTGATCACTCAAAGAATGAAATGAAATGGCGTATGGCTTTTAGTCCCGGGAGTGTCCGAGGACATGTTCGGCTCGCCAGGTTCAAGTCTTATGATTTGACTCCCGCAGGCGACATGCGCGTCGTAATGAGTATGAAATGATCATGGAGACGAACTATACACCCAGACACCAATTATGGTTAAAATTCCCGACTCTGTCGGGAATAGAACCGGACACTCAAGGAATAAAGAATGAGCGCAAGATATTATGATGTTCCACTCTTTTAATATTTTATCAGGTTTAATTTCAATCTTGCATTCTTTATTTATTTATTCCTTTCTTTCTTCCTTAATCCATTTAACCTGAAGGGTTGATTTTCCCTCGGACTCAGCGAGGGATCCCACCTCTACCGACTCAAGGAAAGTGTCCTGGAGCGTGAAACTTTGGGTCGGGCGGTACAACTGGACAGGTCGACCAGTACCTCGCCCAGGCGGCCTCACCTGCTATGCTGAACAGGAGCCTTGTTGGGGGATGGGAAGATTGGAAGGGATGATTAAGTTAGAGGGAGGGGAGCGGCCGTGGCTTTAAGTTAGGTACCATCGCAGCATTTGCCTGGAGGAGAAGCGGGAAACCACGAAAAGCGCTTCTAGGATGGCTGAGGAGGGAATCGAACCACCCTCTACTCAGTTGACCTTCCGAGGCTTAGCGGACCCCGTTCCAGCCCTCCACGTCCGCCTAATTGATTAAGAAACATATATAAAGTTTCCTAGGCAAATTGTTCCTTGAGTGTCGTGCCAGCTGCGGCCGCTTAATCTGTTACCGTGCCGGAATTTACCAGTGTTGACAACCCAAAGCTGGGTCATCATTCAAGTTAAGATAAGCTAAATCAGAACCAGAAAAAGTTGGAAAATTATCCAAAAATATACAGCACTGCTTACCTGGTAGGTAATGATATTGTTCTTTGTTCTGTTCAAATAGCGAGCTAATATAACCGCAATTCGTGAAGAACATTTAATTATGTGCACTGAATTGATGACATTAGTAGATGGATAAGCCCGAGTGGTGTTTGTAAATGTACCAAAGATCACATCTTGTTTGCAGTTTCAAACGGGTTAGCTCCCAACTAGTGGCTAGGCTAAGAACTGTGCCGGCTGCCGAAGCCTGTCGCACTCCTCTGGGGCAACGGGTTAATGACTGAAATATGAAATTATATTGGAGTGTGTTGATGGATGCGCTTCCGCTTTGTCAGCACAAATCTCACTTGGAGAGACCGGGCTTTGAACCACGGAACCCAGTGGTGAGAGGTCGGCGCGCTGCCACCTGAGCCACGGAGGCTTTTAAACATCACAATATGATGATAAAGTTGGGATTCAAGAGGACATATTAGGGCAAATATTCGTTTGTGGGAAGAGGATTTAGTGACTGGAATCTCTACAAATTTCCAAATTCTCTGAATTTATTGAAGAAAAGACTAGATGAACAATTGATGGGCAATCTGCCACTTAGGGGACTGCTCTGAATGCAGATCAGTGGTGACAGATGGATTGACTGGTGGCATGCGGCACGACTTGACGTTGTCGCATCCGGCACGTAAGCTCCAAGGGTGGAAGGTATCTGCTGTGAACTACGTGGTAGTATGGTGTGTGAGATGAGGACAGCAAAATTACCCTGTTCCCCGGCCAAGAGAATTAACTATTTACAATTAAAGTTTCCAATTCGACCGGGAAACGAACCCTGGGCCCTCTGAGTTGATGGCCACTACGCTGACCATTCAGCAACGGAGTCGAACATTTCTGAATTATTCTAGATATTGAGGGAGAATTATTTATTTACGTTCTTAATAGGTTTACCCTCCGGGGTTGGTTTTTCCGTCAGACTCGGCGAGGAAACCCACCTCTACCGCCTCAAGGGCTCTGTCCTGGAGCGTGAGACATTGGGTCAGGGTATACAACTGTATTAGTATTTCGCCCAAGTAGCCTCACCTGCTGTGCTGAACAGGGGCTTTGTTGGGGGATGGGAAGACTGGAATCGTTAGACAAGGAAGAGGAAAGGAAGAGGCCGTTGCCTCAAGTCAGGTACCATCCCGACATTTGTCTGGAGGAGAAGTGGGAAAGCGCCGAAAACCACTTCGAGGAACGCTGAGGTGGAAATCGAAACCCCTGTACTCAGTTGACCTCTCGGGGTTGAGTGGACCCCGTTCCAGCCCTCGTGCCACTTTACAAATTTCGTGGCAGCGCTACACGAACCACTACACCACAGAGGTGGACTTGAGGGCTTTTTAATCATGAAAATAGCAGCGTTTCGCCCCAGTCTGGCAGCGGGATTGCCACACCATTCCAAGACGAAGGCGGCTGCTTGCCTCCTAGCCCGGGCGTATCATCGCAAACTGAGAGGCAAGTTAGGACAGGTCTGCAACTACGTCCGCCTACCGCACGTGTGACGTAGTTTCTCGAGAAATCAAACCACACCAAGCGACCGCTGCTCAGCCCGAAGGCCTGCAGGTTACGAGGTGTCATGTGGTCAGCTCGACGAATCCTCTCGGACGTTATTCGTGGCTTTCTAGACCGGGGGCGCTATCTAACCGTCAAGTACTCCTCAGTTGTAATCAAGTAATCACGTAGGCTGACTGAACTTCGAACCAGCCCTCAGATCCAGGTAAAAATCCATGACCTGGTGGGGAATCGAACCCGGAGCCTCCGGGTAGGGGGCAGGCACACTACCTCTACACCGCGGGGCCGTTATATCACAGCCGTACGGTCTCACTATGTTGTATAGAATGTGAACCCTGTGGACTACAATGCCAAGTCTGTCTGTACTTCCATCACGAGAAAATGACTGAACAGAATTAAGTGAAAATCGGTGGGGCTTTGTTAGGTCGGGGAACAGTCCAGGCTATAAATAATTCCATTCTCGATGGGTGAAATGGTAGATATGGGGAAGACCTAACATTTAATTCTCAGATATTTATCTTATTGATGGTCATGTCGGTAAGTCCGAATCTTTGGCTGAATGGTCAGTGGTTCAGAGGGTTCCGGGTTTGATTGCCGGCCGGGTCGGGGAATTTCATCGAGTGTAATTAATTCTTCTTTCTGGGGAACTGGTTATTTGTGTTTGTCCCAACCCTCTCCTCTTCATATTCAGACGACACGCCACACTACCAACACACCACAGAAACACGTAATAGAGATTACATCCCTCCACTTAGGGCTGCGTCAGGAAGAACATCCGGCCGTAAAAACGGACCAAATCCGCATGTACGACGCAGTTCACACCCGCGAGCCCATAAGTGTGGGAAAAGCTGTAGATGAAGAAAATGTTATTTAATGTTATTTGCTTTAGGTCCCACTAACTACTTTTACGCTTTTCGGAGACGCCGAGGTGCCGGAAATTAGTCCTGAGGGAATTCTTTTCCGTGACAGTAAATGTACCGAAAATACGCTGACGTATTTGAGCACCTTCAAAAAGACTCAGGATTGAACCCCCGGGCTGACTGGCTCAGACGGTTGAGGCGCTGGCCTTCTGACCCGAACAAGGCAGGTTAGTAGTACGGCTAAGCGGGTCCCACAATCAAAGGCCGCGAAACGGGTCACGTAAGTGCTGACGTCAGAAGCGTGGAAAATTTGAATTCGGCGCGCGCGAAATTTGAATTCCACTTGCTTTTGTTTCTAAACAAAGCCACGTGCTTTTTTGACAGCTGTCAAGCTGACAGCTGCCATCTTTAAACAACAGAGCATCGCTAACCTCAGTGCTGCTATCTTTACGGCATTAAACCTTATGGTGGCGCAAAATTTGAAATTCCACGTGCTCTTGAGGGGCATAACCTTACTTTAACGGCTAGTTGCCCTACCGACGGCTATGAGAGCAAGCCTAAATTCATGGAGGGGCCTAACCTTAGTTTTACGGCTAGGTACATTTCTCGACGTAGACAGTCGTTATCCTGGAGGGGATTAACCTTATAGGACGTAGTTTTATGGCGAGATGCCCTTCCCGACGCTATCTTGATTAGTAGAACAATGATGATTCTCTCCGGAATTTGTTTTAAGTAGTACGGCAATCGGGATGGACATAAGTAATCACATGGAGGAGTCTAACAACACATGGCCGTAGTTTTACGGCAAGATGGCCTTCCCGACGCCAATTGCACAACATGACATATACACAGCTCCTTATGAGACGGCCTAGGGGAGCTTGAGCCAGATGGCGTCTTCTCTTATGAGACGGCCTAGGGGCGCTTGCGCAAGATGGCGGCTACACACGGCTTCTTATGGAGAAATATGCCGGCCATGAGCGCTTGCGTACGATGGCGGCTGTACATGGCTTATTGTAGAGAAAGATGACGGCTATGGGCGATTGCGCAAGATGGCGTTTATACATAGGCTCTTATGGACAAAGATGCCGGCTATGGGCGATTGCGCATGATGGCGGCTATACATGGGCTCTTATAGAGAAATATGACGGCTACGGGCGATTGCGCAAGATGGCGGCTATACATAGGCTCTTATGGAGAAAGATGCCGGCCATGGGCTATTGCAAAAGATGGCGGCTATACATAGGCTCTTATGGAGAAAGATGCCGGCCATGGGCTATTGCAAAAGATGGCGGCTATACACAGGCTTATATGGAGAATGCTAGCTTAGAGGCTACTACGCAAGATGGCGGCTGCACTTATGAGATGGCCTAAGGGCGCTTGCGCAAGATGGCAACTGCTCTTATGGAGAAAGCTGGCTGAAGTGTGCTACAGCGCAAGATGGCGGCAATACACAGACTCTTGTGAAGAAAGCTAGCTTAGAGGCTGCTGCACAAGATGGTGGCTATACATAGGCTCTTATGGAGAAAGCTAGCTTAGAGGCTACTGCGCAAGATGGCTTCTATACAAGGGCTATTATGGAGGAAGATGACGGCCATGGCCGCTTGCGCAAGATGGCGGCTATACACAGGCTTATATGGAGAAAGCTAGCTTAGAGGCTACTGCGCAAGATGGCGGCTATACATAGGCTCTTATGAGACGGCTTAAGGACGCTTGCGCAAGATGGCGACCATACACAGGCTCTTATGAGACGAACTCCTACAACCTGGATCAGAGGTTACTGTGAAAGATGGTGGCTATACATAAGCTCTTAGGAGACGGCTTAAGGGCGCTTGTGCGAGATAGTGGCTATACACAGGCTCTTATGGAGAAAGCTAGCCCAGGGGCTACTGCACAAGATGGCGGCTATACATAGGCTCTTATGGCCTCTTCCTCCTCCGAAGCAACACAGCCGCCCTCCTCCTCCTCCTTCTCATCCGTATAGCAAAAGGGAAAAAGGGCACCTCCTCCTAGCAACAGGCAAATAAGCAAAAAGAACACCTCCTCCTCATCTGTAGGGCAAAAGGGCAAAACGGCACAAGGGCTCCCGTTCCTGAAAAGAGGGCAGAAGGGCTCCTCCTTATCCATTTGGCAAAAGGGCACCTCCTCCTAGCAAAAGGGTAGAAGGGCTTCTCTTATGGGCAAAAGGGCGAAAGGGCAAAAGGGCAAAAGGTTTCCTGTTCCTCGCAAAAGGGCTACTCCTCCTGGAAAAAGGGCTCCTCGTGGCAAAAGTGCAAAAGGACTCCTTCTTACAGTTACTGAGGGTAGCCCAATCCCTCCTCCTACAGACAGATGCCTTCCTGAGTTGAACGTCACATTACAAACAAATATACTTAAGTGATGTAGCGTTGTTCTAGTCGCATAAATTTTTCGATTGAGTAGGAAGCGGTAGGAGGAGGAGGCGGTAAGGAGAAGGTAATACTTTTTTCAGCATGCAAAAATATTATAGGATTAGCAAATGCTGTATCCGACAAGACAAAACAGGTTCAATCTCGTTACAGAATGCTATTCAAAAATATAGAATTGACATGCTGTATGTCTTTATCCGACAAGACAAAACATGTTGACTATTAAACAGAAATCTTTTATCGCTACTGTGCTGTATGTTTCTATTCGTCAAGACAAGTTACAATTAGCACACACTAGAATTGATTGTAGAACAAGGCAAAACAGGTTGGCTATTAATGTTCAGAACAGAAAACTTGTAACGGAAAACATTATAAGATTAATCTCTCTGTTGATACAATCGCACACCTATGCAATCAACGCGCACACATATAATTGCAAATCACTGCAAATAAAATGATTACTGCATAACAGAGGATACCATTGTCCTGAGGAGATGGATTTTCCGGGATTCGAACACATACAACAGAAAAATCTGTTTTTTTACCGTAACATGATAAACAATCATACTACTGTGCAGATAAAATGATTTTACTACTTAGCAGTGGATAGCTTTGTCTTACATCATATTGTGTTAAGGAGAAAAAATATTGATTCAGACCCTGTTTTAACACAATAATAAATCATAAGAGTGAAAGTTTGTTTACAGGTGGGAGGAATAGAAATATACTTCCTCTTAAATCAATAATCACTACTATTATGCAGATAAAATGAGCTGTAAGAGGGATCGGAAATGTATGTTGTTAACTTACCTTGATTTAAGGGACGACTACTTACGCGACACTCTTTTTAAGTCGACAGGTGTTTTGAATTGATGTAACCTCGAAGGATTTACTTCTACGAATCGAACCCTCAGCCTCATAAACAACGACATAGTAGGACGGAATACTGACACTTACAACAGGTGTTCTTGTGTTTAGGACGCTAATTGTCTGATTTAAACATTTTATGAATGTAGATTTAAACACTACAGTTATTTTATGGTCTACTGTATTGTTTACAAGAGTAGAAAAGGGCAAAAGGACAAAAGGACTCTTCCTCCTCCTTACCGCGCCTTCTTCCTAGCGATAAAGGGCTAATAGGCTAGGGTGCCTGTCCTCTCTTTATCCGGGCTTGAGGCCGACTCTACATCTAGAGGCGAAGTTAACACCCTAAGGAAGGGAAAATGTTGGAAAATAATATATACCAATATAGCTACTCGATTGACTATATACTGCAGAAGGATGACTTAGGTGAGGGTAAGCGCTGGGAATGTAGGAAGGTGCTTAGGCTCTTGTACTGCCTAGAGAGAGAGAGAGCTATTACTCAATAATACCTACACGACGTAATTCTTGCTCTATTTCAAAAATATCTGCTTTATACTCTGTGTAACCAGCATCCTGACAGGCTCTTAGCAGTTGCAAACGTTTTACGAGTACGTTGGGATCTTTACAGTATCTTACGTCTACATAGGGAAACAGAGGCTTGTTGTGAACTTCGATCCTATATGCAGACAGTTGATGTGTATGGACTTGTTTTGATATAATAAGTGCTTCAGCAGTAGCGTTTCCAGGTACAAACTTAACTTGTTTCGATAGCAATGAAGGTTTCTTCTACTGCATCTTGCATCTCTTCTTGAGATGTTTGCACGGCGACAGAATGTGTAGCATGCTTAGAAAATAAAAGTAAAATCATAAAGCTCTATTGGCAATGAAACATTTAGATCTTCTTTTTCTCCTTCTACTTTTCATTTATTAATGTAATTATCAGCATCGGTATCCTTCTTATCATAATCTTGATTTTTTCTCTTTATCTCGAAATGTGTGCTTAGTGACAGAACTTGTAGCAGGCCTAGACAACAAGGGAGAATTAAAAATCTCTCGCAGAGGTGTACTTTTAAAAACAAATCAGTGTTTGCTTGACTACGGCTGAGCTCTTTGTATTTTCTTCTCGATGAAGCTACATTACACGCGGCTTCGTGACGTTGAGTGCTGTATGCGTTCTTGAACTCTCTTCTATAATGTTTGCATTGAGAAATTGTCCTACGTGATATCCCATGACGTCTCTTGTAATGAAATGAAATGTCGTATGGCTTTTAGTGCCGGGATATCTCAGGAGGGGTTCGGCTCGCCAGGTGCAGGTCTTTCTATTTGACACCCGTAGACGACCTGCGCGTCGTGATGAGGATGAAATGATTATGAAGACAACACATACACCCAGCCCCCGTGTCATTGGAATTAACCAATTAAGGTTAAAATCCCCGACCTGGCCGGGAACCGAACCCGTGACCCTCTGAACCGAAGGCCAGTACGCTGACCGTTCAGCCAACGAGTCGGACACATCTCTTGTGAGAGCCTCGGGAAAATGTTTTCCACACTCTTTGCAAATAGAGCTAGAAATAGGTTTTTCCATGACGGACTTTATCTTCTGCTAACAGCTTCTTGTTTGAAAGATACAAGTTAAATCTACTAGAACCTTATTACTCTCTACTTCGATAATGCGAACAGGTTAACGATTGACAGTAAACTAACACAAAAGCTTATAACCAAGGTGACAACAGTGAGATGGCAGCAGTGAGGTTAGCGATGTTCTGCTGTTTAAAATTCCATGCCCACGTCGTTAAAATGGCAGCTGTTATATTGACAGGTGTCAAAAAAGCACGTGGATTTTATATTCCGTGCCACGACGTGCATAAGGAGGTAGCAATGAGGTTTAGCTGCGTGAAGATGGCAGGAGTGAGGTTAGCGATGCTCTACTGTCCTTAAACGTGAGGCTATGGTCCATCAAGGTGACAACTGTTAAAAAGGCACGTGGCTTTGTTTACAAACAAAAGCATGTGGCATTCAAATTTCGTGCGCGCCGAATTCAAATTTCCCGCGCTGCTGACGTCAGAGGTCAATGACCCGCTCCGCGGCCTCTGATTGGCGGGCTGTGGGACACACTTAGCCCTGCTACTCAGGTTCAATCCTGGCTCAATCCGGTGTTATTTGAAGGTGCTCAAATACATCAGCCTCGTGTCGGTAAAGTTATTGGCACGTAAAAGAAATCCTGCGGAACTAAATTCGGGCACTTCGGCGTCTCCAATACCGAGCTCAATAGATGCAGTCGCTTAAGTGCGGCCAGTGTCCAGTAATCGTGAGATAGTGTGTTCGAACCCCACTGTCGGCAGCCCTGAAGATGTACCTTAATAATTTTTTTCTTTTTTTTGCAAGTTGCTTTACGTCGCACCGACACAGGGAGGTCATATGGCGATGGCGCGCCCCTGACCACACGGCCATCTCGGCCGGTAAGCACAAGACTAGAGGAAGTCACTGGATGCCATAATACTGTATCACCGACTCAGAAGAAAACGTCCTTTCTTTCTTTCTTTCTTTCAGAAAACCCCCGAGACACTGCGTGGCAAAGTGCAGTCCCATTGACTTCGCAGATTCGTGAGCCCTACGCTGTTCTGCTCTGCTCTGCCCAATGTGCACCCGGCCCTATACCAGGGGTCCCTCGTCCAATATAAGCGGAAACCTGCGAACTGCGAGTTCGGATGAATGTGTGCGAAGTATGTTCGTCTGAAATCGGGGATACCTATACGTTCTTTAGCTGCGTATTCCGCGGAGTTAGTCTTGTAATGGCGCTTCCTGATGATTTATGTGTTCTTTGTGCGCTAACCCTTAACTACCCGAGTACCCCAATGAGGACATACATACCCGGGTCCGGTCTGAGAGACCCCTGTCAGAATTTACTTTTAATATTAAAAATAGTCATTTTCCCTTTGCTATTTCCGTATTTTATTATCGAGAATTTGTTCTACAATGAAAAAGCGAAATATTCTTACAATAGACGAGCAATACTTTTTAATGTAATATCAAGAACAAAAATGAACACTTATTTGCAAATGTTTGCTCCTACGCACATAAAATGTTTACAATATGGTAGAGACGACATGTAAACATATTTCAAAAGCTAATACTTTAATAAAACACAATACAAAATACCGTTTGAGATACATAATGCTTTCTTGAAAATTGCGAGCGCTTTATATGCACGTGTTTTCAGACGTACATCACAGTCGCATGCTTGTCCTGTAAGTCCTGGAAGTTTCACCACAATGTTGTCCTTCCTGATTCTGGAGTAGCTGCGGGATTTGAACCACGGAATGCAGCGGTGAGAGGCTGACGCGCTGCTGCCTGAGCCATGGAGGCTTCACCCACTCTTGTACAATTTTATGAAAACTAATCTCACCAAACGTAACAGTTTTCGACCTCCGCGTAGCCCGCCGTATTACACTTACACCCGGGTCCACACACAGCTATAACAAGTTATATCACCGGGCGAGTTGGCCGTGCGCGTAGAGGCGCGCGGCTGTGAGCTTGCATCCGGGAGATAGTAGGTTCGAATCCCACTATCGGCAGCCCTGAAGATGGTTTTCTGTGGTTTCCCATTTTCACACCAGGCAAATGCTGGGGCTGTACCTTAATTAAGGCCACGGCCGCTTCCTTCCAACTCCTAGGCCTTTCCTATCCCATCGTCGCCATAAGACCTATTTGTGTCGGTGCGACGTAAAGCCCCTAGCAAAAAAAAAACAAGTTATATCGTGCAAACAACTTGGCGATTCCATCCTCTTGACTGCCTGTTCTTACTGAGCTAAGCGGTTACAAGACCGGACGAGTCCGCACTAACTACGGATCTTGCGCGCGGACCCGGGTGGTTAAATCTTAAATACACCTCTCCTAGAGAGAAGAAGAGCTCAGACAAGGAAATTAGAGTGGGTAAATTATTTTTTATCCTAATGACATATGTTTGATGAATTTTCACGTAGAAGAGGACGAGGGACAGAACTTCGGTTATTTACGCATGAAATGTGAAATATCTCGACGTATTGAACCCGACAGGGGCATGATCCAAGGACCTTGGGTTGATATCGATCTCAGTAATTACGCACGCAATGCTATTAAAGGGAAAGAACGCTGAAAATGATTAATATTCATATCATTAATAGAGGCCATACCGAAACTAATTAATATTCATACCATTGAGATAGATAAATTGTGTATTTTAAAATTATTTAATGAGATTTCTTTGTCTGCGACCTATTGCGCAGTATTATCCTTTGTGTAGCGGGGGCCCCGCAGATGAAACCAAGCCAACTTAGACCCGGGAGGGGTTATGAATGGGGATTCCCTGTGACATCACTCGAGAGAAGACATCCCTCCTCAAGGCTCACAGAATGAGGGGAAACTAACTTTTTCGAAACGGAATATAGGAGCCATCTTGGAATCGGACTGGCCAACTTAATTACCGACGAGGTAGAAAATTAATAAAACTCGAATTAGGGGCTCATCTCCCGATTTAAAAGGGATGAATGCTACTGGGACATTTATTTAGAGTGTTTAATGTCCTCTTCCGTGATAACTTTCAGCAGGAGAAAGAATACTGTGTTGTTTCTGCGTGGAAAGGTACTGGGGCCATCTGGTTAGTGTCATGACAGCTCCTCGAGACCGGGACTTCACCCCGTGTGGTGGGGGAAGCAGAACATATTTTAATTAATTTAAAGAGATTCACCGAAGGATAATTGAGTGGTTATGTCTCAATCGCACCAACTAGATACTGGTCACCGACCAATCGTACTATTTTACCTCGAGTACGCCGGGAATAGGCGATACGCAAATTAGTGGAAGGGGTATCGCTCCCTAGTAAAAACTACTGCAGAAAGGAAGAAGCGTCAGTCGGGATTTGTGGCTTACAAGCGGCGGAGCTACGTGTCGTCGAGCTTCCAGTGATCTTTTGTTTGAGTGAATTTCAATTTAATTTACAAGTGAAATCGCGTACTGTGCGTAAATATTGCAGAGATTGGATAGACGTGATGCTAGGGTCTAAACTTTAAAGATCAGAGACGTGTCGCGAACATTAAATATAATTTGTAATAATATTATTATTATTATTACTACGGCGCTACTGTGTCGAGTAGTGACAAAGGTACGCGGAATCCGATACTGAATCGCGGATTGCGGAGTGAGGTCCGGTATCGTGGCTGGACGTTCACACCGAATGTAACTAAATAAATCTTGGAATAAATAGTGACGTGTTGTGTGCCTCAGGAATATTGCCAGCGGTTTCGTCAACCTAGAACAATGGACTCCCAGTTGGAAAGAAGAATGGTGCCTCCAGTAACTGCTGTGGTGCTTATGGGTCAGCACTAAACCCACAATGGACTCCCCGAGCTGACAACGGGTCATCGAGATGGAGATGAGTATAAATCATAATTAATATGACGTAATCAGATTGGGCGGGGAACAGTTATCATTACCTGACGCTATAATGTTAAAGATTGTAACTTCAGTAATGTAGATGTGCTACCATGATACACGTAGCTTCTATTTACTTTATTTAATTAGTAACACGTCTGAGCAATCAATTGTAAATAAAGGGGTAACACGATAAGTTTGCATGCAGTAATAGATTGACTTAATCATTTTATTTGGGAAAACTTGTAATTATTGATGCGTCAGGAGACTAATTTTTAGTAATTCAGAGTAATTCAAGTTAGGTTGTAGTTAGTCCAGCGAGGATATTGCATGGCTGGTAAATAGTGTAATTTTATTCCGTGAGCACCCAGAGCTACGAGATATGACTTCGGAACTGACATCCCAGGCCTCCACTGACATATATTTAGATAGGAAGTGTACGATTTTAATTGGCAGGCTTATCACAATTTAAGTGCAAATTGAGGAATATTTAATTCATAATTGTATTACCGTGTGACGATTTATCAGAAATCACGATTTAGATATGGATTAATTACACCGTCATTAAGAGGAAGTTAATTATGATCACGCAGTATGGTCTAATTTCCAGGTAAGTCGTGTAGGGAGATGGTGTAATGATGAACCCAATAATAATAATAATAATAATAATAATAATAATAATAATAATAATAATAATAAATTGTAGTTATGGTAATCAAACAAGTATGGGTATCATAGGAACCGGTGTCGCGTCGCGGGATCATGATATTGTAAACGAATGTGTGTGTTGAATTGAAGTGAAGTATTGAGAGCCGATGTAATTTTGTTTAAGGAACAATGAGGCTCAGTTTATTAGTGAACGATCCCCGAGATGGGGTGTTTTGTTAAGAAAGGGCGTTATGCCTGTGAAGGCCGAGGCCAATGACCACCCGCCGTGTGGGGGCTGAGGGCAGTTGACCTACTGAGGAGAAGTGTCGGTTTTTTGTGTATTCTCGTCCGCTCGTGTAAGAGGGAGCCTTGAGTTGAAGTGAATGAGGGCGAAAGAATCGCTTAATAATGAAATATTCAACACGCCAGACTGATGTAGTCGCTAATAAATGACACGGCGATTGTTACCAGTACTTGTTAGTTTACTGCCATTACACACTTGAGTATAACGTAGTTTAGGGTTTTCAGAGTCCCACTTCCATCCCAACGGGTGTCAGTTCAGTTCCCGACAGCGGCATTGGTACCCCAATGCCCAACCGAAGGCTGGATGTCTCACGTGTTTACTGTATATAATTTGTGTTCTTTAAGGGTTTATGTATCTTGTTGTGATTATAATTGAGTTACCGATGGTGTTGACCATCGGGGTGGTGAATTTTTTACAAGTGAGGGTCGGTTCAAACCCGGGCGTTTGTTCCACATTTTTATGAGTTCCTTCGTGGTACTTCGTTGGGGAATAGTTGTGTGTTTAGTATAGGGATTGCTCAGATTCGTTGCATGCATGTTAATCTTATTGGTCAATGATATCACATAGCCTCAGTGTCTATGATAAGTGTTTTCCCGTTCGAATCTCGTCATAATGGATCGCTCTGCGATAGATAATACTCGGATCCATCACAAACGACTGAAAGTCGATAACAAACAACAACAATTGATAATAATCCATGTAATTCATTTGTATATAAATGCGTCATAACCATCATCATCATTAAGGCCTAATAAACCACGTGTATTAATCTAAACTTTAACCCGAATGTGTTCTCATTGTAATTAGGTATGACCCGTCTCCTACCCTGTATGCCCTTAAGCTTAGTCGAGTTAAGCGCCCATTTGTTTTATTCCAACCCGTTAACGCCCTGTAGATATCATGCCGGAGCCATTAGGTGTAGGGACGGGCACAGTATGAAACAAAATGCACGATCAGTTGAAGAATTTCAACAAGCAGGGCTGAGTGGCTCAGATGTTTGAAGCGCTGGTCTTCTGACCCCAACTTGGCAGGTTCGATCCTGGCTCAGTCCGGTGGTATTTGAAGGTGCTCAAATACGACAACCTCGTGTCGGTAGGATTACTGGCACGTAAAAAAACTCCTGCAGGACTAAATTCCGGCACCTCGGCGTCTCAGAAAACCGTAAAAGTAGTTAGTGGGACGTAAAGCAAATAACATTAATTAATTCATTAGAAACTATTTACCCTGAAAATGTTCAACCGTAACTTAGCTGTAACACACCAATGGAGCCATCCCTCTTAAAGAACCATCCAGCCTCTGAGACTGGTGAAGTATATACACTGACTGACAGAGCAAATGCAACACCAAGGAGGAGTGGTTCGAAAGGGATGAAAGTTGGGGAAAAAACAGAGTCGGCACGGAAGAATAATTGATGTTTATTTCAAACCGATATGCAGGTTACCCAATGCGCACGGCATCGACTCAGTAGGATGTAGGACCACCGCGAGCGGCGATGCACGCAGAAACACGGCGAGGTACAGAGTCATTAAGAGTGCGGATGGTGTCCTGAGGGATGGTTCTCCATTCTCTGTCAACCATTTGCCACAGTTGCTCGTCCGTACGAGGCTGGGGCAGAGTTTGCAAACGGCGTTCAATGAGATCTCACACGTGTTCGATTGGTGAGAGATCCGGAGAGTACGCTGGCCACGGAAGCACCTGTACACCTCGTAGAGCCTGTTGGGAGATGCGAGCAGTGTGTGGGCGGGCATTATCCTGCTGAAACAGAGCATTGGGCAGCCCCTGAAGGTACGGGAGTGCCACTGGCCGCAGCACATGCTGCACGTAGCGGTGGGCATTTATTTTTTTGCTATGGGCTTTACGTCGCACCGACACAGATAGGTCTTATGGCGACGATGGGATAGGAAAGGCCTAGGAGTTGGAAGGAAGCGGCCGTGGCCTTAATTAAGGTACAGCCCCAGCATTTGCCTGGTGTGAAAATGGGAAACCACATAAAAACCATTTTCAGGGCTGCCGATAGTGGGATTCGAACCTACTATCTCCCGGATGCAAGCTCACAGCCGCGCGCCTCTACGCGCACGGCCAACTCGCCCGGTGGTGGGCATTTAACGTGCCTTGAATACGCACTAGAGGTGACGTGGAATCATACGCAATAGCGCCCCAAACCATGATGCCGCGTTGTCTAGCGGTAGGGCGCTCCACAGTTACTGCCGGATTTGACCTTTCTCCACGCCGACGCCACACTCGTCTGCGGTGACTATCACTGACAGAACAGAAGCGTGACTCATCGGAGAACACGACGTTCCGCCATTCCCTCATCCAAGTCGCTCTAGCCCGGCACCATGCCAGGCGTGCACGTCTATGCTGTGGAGTCAATGGTAGTCTTCTGAGCGGACGCCGGGAGTGCAGGCCTCCTTCAACCAATCGACGGGAAATTGTTCTGGTCGATATTGGAACAGCCAGGGTGTCTTGCACATGCTGAAGAATGGCGGTTGACGTGGCGAGCGGGGCTGCCACCGCTTGGCGGCGGATGCGCCGATCCTCGCGTGCTGACGTCACTCGGGCTGCGCCTGGACCCCTCGCACGTGCCACATGTCCCTGCGCCAACCATCTTCGCCACAGGCGCTGCACCGTGGACACATCCCTATGGGTATCGGCTGCGATTTGACGAAGCGACCAACCTGCCCTTCTCAGCCCGATCACCATACCCCTCGTAAAGTCGTCTGTCTGCTGGAAATGCCTCCGTTGACGGCGGCCTGGCATTCTTAGCTATACACGTGTCCTGTGGCACACGACAACACGTTCTACAATGACTGTCAGCTGAGAAATCACGGTACGAAGTGGGCCATTCGCCAACGCCGTGTCCCATTTATCGTTCGCTACGTGCGCAGCACAGCGGCGCATTTTACGTCATGAGCATACCTCAGTGACGTCAGTCTACCCTGCAATTGGCATAAAGTTCTGACCACTCCTTCTTGGTGTTGCATTTGCTCTGTCAGTCAGTGTATTTCCCGATGACTAATTCAGTGTGCATTAATGTTGTGCACAGTTTGCGGTTTAGTAGTTGAACAGAACAAAGACCGTTTCATTCCCTACCCCATAAGCAGTGTTCTCACTTTTTGGCCATTTTCTACCTTTTTCTGGTTCTGATTTAGCTTACCTTATCTTAGGTGATGACAAAGCTTAATGACAATTTGCTTGTCAACGCCGGTCGTGTCCGGCACGCTTACAGATTATGCGGTCGCTAGTGGCACGGGTCGGATGCGACCGGTGTTGGCAACCCAATTTCATTTTAACGTGCTATGTCATCACCCAAGATAAGGTAAGCTAAATCAAAACCAGAAGAGGTTAGAGAATAGGCGAAACATTTACAACACTGCTTACCGGGTAGGGAATAAAATTGTTCCTTGTTCTGTTCAAATTCTATTCAAATAGCGAACTACTATAATCCCAAACCGTGAACAACATTTAAATATGTACACTGAATTAGTCGTCGGGAAATACAGTCTATAATTATAAGCCTTTGCGGAGAACAATCCCAACGATTCCATGAAAGGTTTATAAATAATAATTTATGAGTACATTTCTATGACGACAGTTTAAATAAAACATGCATACATTACATCACACACAAAGATAATATCTAAAATCAACTCAAGAACTCGTCGTTGGAAAATAAATCAGTGTAACGTATAATTTGGAATGCCATAAACATACTGTAGATATTCCTTCCGCAGAGAATGATGAGTCATAAATAATGCAAGATATATTTTGAGGTTAAACCCCTAAAAATGTGGGGGGAAAGGAACAATCAGATAATTCTGAATACTAGAATAACATTAGCTCAGTTATATTTTAACAAAGATTATACTTGTTTTTCAGTAACCATATCAATAAATACAGTGTTTGGATATCATCAGGAACAGTCCCTGAATTTTCTGGAAACAGAATTGACAGAACAGCATCTTCATAAGTTGCTTTAGAAGAATTTACTTCGAAGTACCAGAACTATGCGCCATGTCACTTGAACCACTGCTATAAACAGCTACTGGTAGATTTTACGATACGTTTACGTTTTATTCTGGAGCTGTGCTTCCATGTCTAGGGGAAAGTTCCGAACAGGTTATCTCAGTGCGTTACGGCTACTGTGAGGGACGGCTGGGTTCGAATCCCCCGTCGGCCATCCTCGAAAAGGTTTTATCGTGGTTTTTTTCAGTTTGATCTCCAGCCAAATATCGGAATGGTACTTTTCTCATGGCCATGACCACTTCCAACCCATTCCTAGCCCGTGTAATCACACCTACACCCACAAACAACACCCTCATACATGTAGCCCACTCCCGTGGGGTGTACCAGGGAAATCAGCTGCAGATATGGCGAGCCGATCCTGTCCTCGGACACACCCGGCACTACAAATCATGTGCTAAAAAATAAAGTTTGAAAACGTTCAAGATATGACCATGAGAAGTGGTAGCTTTTATTCAGATGCTTTGAAGTTTCGTGGGATCGCGTTTCATAATTAAAGCACATTCGAGTATATACAGGATGGAAGGTAACTGATGCAGCAAATGTACACAAGACATGTTTGAGAGAGGGTGGCAATGCAGGTCTGTAGCTTGCACCGTTACGCTAAGTCTTGAGAGAAATGAGACGAGCAGCTCGAATAAGCGATATGTTCCGAGCTGTCAGTGAAGAGATGGCGGGGAATAGTATTAGTAGACGAATAAGTTTGAGTGGTGCTTTTAAAAGTAGGAAAGATCACAATATGAATATGAAGTTGAATTCAAGAGGATACACTGGGGCAAATATTCGTTTATAGGGAAAGGAGTTAGGGAAATGTTCAACACATTTCCACATTCCGTGAAATTAAGAAGAGACTAGGTAAACAGCCGATAGGCCCGAAATACAGATCAGTGGTGACTGATTGATTGATCGCTTCTGTAGGCTATGAGCTCTCGACATATGTTGTCAAGTCACAGAAGTACAACTTAACATTTGTTGTAAAACTTCATTTTAAAAATTCAGATTGATGCTTCCACGGCCCGTGATTGTAGGCATGATAACTAGCTCTTGGGCTTTTTCCGTGTCAAGAAAACAACGTTTCGCAGAGAACTTGCTCCGCGTCTTCAGGGGGAAACCTCGTCTCTCTTCCTTGTGAATCTATCTCGAAGCAGCGCAGTCAACTGGGAAGTGCTTACATGCTACAAATGTATTTACGATATATGTGTAATTCAATATATGAAATAATCCCCCATAAGGTTTATAACTGCATGAGAAATTAGAGCTGATGCTGATGTGGTCAGAACATCCCATTGTTGCATCAGATCGTCACTCTCATCACTGGGAAATTAAAATTGCCTATGTCCATTTCCTTTTGCGAGCGGGACGATCGGTCTCTGATAAGCTTTCCGAAAATAATATCAACTCTTGTTCCACACGTGTGGAGTCATGCACTCGAATGCCATTACTTAACAAATCAATACATGTAGCCTGTATATTGCATCACGTGCCCACGCGATTACGCGAAACACAATGATTGTGTTGACTGCTTCACTACGAACTTAATCAAGTCGTAAATTAAAATCCGCCAGAAGTTAGTCTAAATGGCTCCTAATGCCGGTTACACACTGAGCGAATTTTGATGAGTCGGAATATTTACCGTCACCGCCTTAAGAAATCGGCATCCTTCCACAGAGATCGGCAAAATCGCCGTCCTTGCAAGGAGTACGAGATATTAACCTTCTTTATGGCTACTGAAGTTTCACTCTTTCCAATGTCCGGCTCCATGGCTAAATGCTGGCCGTTGGTCAGGGTCGGGAATTTTAACCATAATTGGTTAATTCCGCTGGCACGGGGGCTGGGTGTATCTGTCGTCTTCATCATCATTTCATCCTCATTACGACGCGTAGGTCGCCTTCGGTCGTCAAATCAAAGGACCTGCATCTGGCGAGCCGAACATGTCCTCGGACACTCCCGGCACTAAAAGCCATACGCCGTTTCATACTATATCCAATGCGTAATAAATGTAAATTGTAAAATTTCAACAAGCTAGAAAGACTATAGAGTGGCTAACAATATTTCGGCACTTCTCCTTCTTGGCAAACGTTAAAAAGTAGTTGGTAGGACCAAAAACCAATAACACTATCTACTATTAAATGGTATCCTATAGAGCACAGTACACGGCATTGTGACAATAAATATAATAGTGAACAACGATGATACAAGACGCTTGCTGTCCAACGCCACACCTACGTTTTGAATTTCCAAGTCACCTCATCCCCTTTGCCTACGATACGGAGTAATATGAGGACTTTCAGTCCTAAAACACCACTACTACTGAGCAAGTTGGCTACGTTGTTCGCGGCATATAGCTGTTACCTTGCATTCGGGACATGCCGTGTGTATGTTTGTCCGTCAAAAGTCAGCACTAACCAGATTGTTTCATCCTCGGTGGAAGGACAGACTTTGTGAGTGACGAGTCTCACCGGCATCAGTGAGTTACGAGACTTGAACTTCCGCGGGTAGATGTGTTGACTTTGGTGCGCTACATCATGGACCACAGTGTACAGTGTAATTGTCTGTCTGTTAGGTCATCAGCCCAGAGGCTGGTTGGATCCTCAAATAGCACCACCAAAGGTTATGCGGTCATAAGGAAACCCCAAAAACCAATGGCAGCACCAAAATGAGGCGTACTAGGCAAGATGAGGAGTGAGGTAGTTTGCCATTGCTTTCCTCAC
The DNA here is from genome assembly GCF_040414725.1 of Anabrus simplex. Classification (NCBI taxonomy): domain Eukaryota; kingdom Metazoa; phylum Arthropoda; class Insecta; order Orthoptera; family Tettigoniidae; genus Anabrus; species Anabrus simplex. The sequence continues at coordinate 36,843,499 of NC_090266.1, forward strand.
TGGGTCAGAAAGTACTATTGCAGCATGACTGACTCTATGAGCAGCACCTTTCATAACACTCAGATGCGCTAGTCATTACTCAGCACTACTACTACTCATACCCCAGCAACTTCCATATTGTCAACAGCCATGGATGTAGAGTGGGACTTCGGTGGAAGCTACACTTTACTCTGGCCTGTGCCAAGAGATGGATGCAAAAGTACTGTATCCATCAAGAAGAGACAGCAGGCAGACAGTGTAATTAGTTTAGTAAATAAATTAGTTATTTAATGTATATATGTTGGCCTTCCCTTTGCACTTAATGATAATGAAGAACATTTTGTGAACTGTGGGAAGAGCTAGGCCTCGTTCAACATGAACAAACAACTCGAACACGAGACCGAACATTTTGGTCTTCCGGTGTCCGATGTGATTCAGTGATGATATTACATCTAATACAACCTGCGCATTTAGGCCTATTAGTGATTACAGTTTATTTGCAAGTGTTTATATTTGTGTAAAGTACGAATGCGTTCGTATTACCGCCAAGCCTACAACCACCCACGTGTTAGATACTGCGCAGTAAAGTACAAACCAATGAATTCAACTAACGTGCCGAATATGTAATTCACAACCATTTTCTACATGAAACGCTGTGACTTGTGATGTGATTAACTGAGTTCTAATACAGTTATTATTTTTAAACTTCGAGATTGAAGCGTGTGTTGCCGCCATTTTGCGCGGACGAATGCAGTCTTGCCAACACAATTGGTGGAGATTCCAAGGAGTAGTCCAGATCCGTAGCAGTAGTGCCAGAGGTGACCACGAGAGTGCAGCCCAGCCGCTCAGAGCTCTTTGGTTTTCAGCCCTGCTGTGGAAGGGTACATCCTCCTGATGTGTAAGTAGTCTGGCATTCACAGTCCTTATATTATATCAATTATTTTTTGTTATCCTTACCATGGATCCTGTCCAGCGAAAAGGTCTCATAAAGAAGAGACCAGTTATTAAGTCTCGTATAAAGCGTATAGCTAGCTTTGCCAGTGCATTTAATGAAGGCTCTAATCTGAACGATATTCGAGTTAGGCAAAGGGAGCTATGTTCAAGTAAGGAGGAATACAATGATGTTCAAACCCAGTTAGAAATTAACTATACCGAAGAAGTTAATGACGCAGACAGGGAATCCATTGAAGAACTCATCCTAGAAATAGAATCCAAAATGGAAACTCTGTTGAATGCAAAATGCGAGAGCAACATCTCCCGCAACGTCTAGTTTTTAAAATACTAGTAGTATGCATGAAATACGACTCCCTACAATTTCACTGCCAAAATTTACGGGAATTATTTCTGAATTTTTTTCACTTTTGAGATACCTTCCAGAGCTTGGTAATTAATAATCATGCCTTTACAGACATACAAATGTACTATTACCTACTATCGTGCTTATCGGTAGAACCTCACAAATTAATTGAAAGCTTGCCTGTCACTGAAAGCAATTTCAAGGTAGCTTGGGAAGTCATCTTTCAGAGATATAATAACCACAAATTGATTGTAGACCTACATGTTAAGCAACTGCTAGATATTCCAACAGTTAAAACAGAATCAGCTAAGGATTTAAGAGTATTGCTAAATCAACTGCTGAGCAACCTGAGCGCTATCGAAGTAATGGAGATAGATGTGCCTCTGCATGAGGTTTTGTTATCTCGCTTATTGCTAGAATGAATCAGCCTCATTCTAAGAAAACAGTGGGAAGACAAATCCTCACATAAGAAGTTCCCTTGCTTGAAGGACTTAGGAGCATTCTTGGAGAATATTTGTCAAAGTCTGGAGCTACTCAACCCCGAAAAAAACCAAAGCGACAAGGTAACAATTCGTACCCAAACATGGTGGTGATAAGGGCAGTAAGAAGTCCTTTGTCACAACAGCAACTCATTGTGAGTTTTGTAAAGCTTCTCACACAATAACAAAATGCCCTAGGTTTCGCGAAGCCAGCGTTGGAAAAAGAGTAGATTTCTCCAAGAAGTGTAAACTTTGCTTTAACTTTCTGGGTGCTAATCATACTTTGAAGGAGTGTAGTTCAGGAAATTGTCGAATCTGCAATAATGGACATTATACTCTGTTGCACAAGGAGCAGTGTACTTCCTACAATGCTTCTACTACATCAGAAATTGACCAGACTCGGCAGCAAACCTACTGTGCTGTGAAGAGCAACTATACTCATGTAGAAGTTCTATTGTTAACAGTTCTCGTAGTGGTTACAGACAAACGTGGGAATGCGCATCCATGTCGACCTCTACTTGTAGTGCGTCTCAAATGCATTTCATGTCCAAGCATTTGGAAGATCGCTTGGGGATTGAATTGAGTCGGCACTCAATGCCTATAAGGGGAATTAGTGATACTAAGGCAACTGAATCATCACATATTTGTCAAATTCATGTTACATCCTGGGTCATAGACTACACTACCCCTATTGTTTGTGCTGTACTTCCTCGTATAACTGGTCAGCTCCCTACAGCACAGCTTGACACGTCTGACTGGCAGCTCATACGGTACGTTCCTTTGGCGCATCCTCAGTTTAGTACACCATGTGAAGTTGATTTACTACTGAGGGCTCTGTGTTTTTGACATACTGCGTCGTGGTCAACTCAAGAGAAAATCATCCCGTACTACAGGACACCGAAATTGGCTGGATCTTTTCAGACAAGATACCACCACACTCTCTAATGTCTACTAGCAAGAAAGTAATGTCTTGTCTTGTGCGCAGCAACGAACTGCACATACAGGTCGAATGGTTCTGGCAGCAAGAGGAAATAAAGATGTCTCCCCCGCCTTCTAAGGAAGAGAGTCAGTGCGAAGAACACTTCGTGAACAACACTACTAGGGATAGCACCGGAAGTTATGTTGTAAGATTGCCTATTATACCACATCATGAGGAACTTGGGGATTCATTTAAATACGCCACTCGTTGTCTCAGTCAAATTGAACAGCGGTTACGTCGCCAGTCTGACTTGAGGAAGGACTATGTCAAGTTAATGACAGAATATGCTGATCTTCATCACATGGAACTCATGACAATGCAAACCAGTAAGCCAACATATTACCTGCCGCATCATGCTGTAATTAAGCAGTCCAGCACTGCCAACAAGGTCAGAGTAGTCTTCAACGCCTTTGCTAAAACTACTAGTACGATATCTTGATGGTTGTACCTACGGTGCAAGAAGACTTGTATTCTATCATCTTGCGATTTAAAACATACACGTATGCCTTCACTGCACATGTTACAAAAATGTGCAGGCAAATCTGCAACCAAGATCTGCATCGCATTGTATGGCGTTCATCTCCGAATGAACCTATACAGATTTATCGACTTTCCACTGTAACTTAAGGTACCTCCGCAGTGCCTGTTTTTAGACACGTGATGCCTGGTATAACTTGCCAATGATAGTGTACTGCAATATCCAAGAGCGTCGGAGGCATCACGAAGAGACTTCTATGTTGATGATGTTCTGGGTGGAGCAGATACACTGACTGACAGAGCAAATGCAACACCAAGAAGGAGTGGTTCGAAAGGGATGAAAGTTGGGGAAAAAACAGAGACGGCACGGACGAATAATTGATGTTTATTTCAAACCGATATGCAGGTTACACAATGCGCACGGCATCGACTCAGTAGGATGTAGGACCACCGCGAGCGGCGATGCACGCAGAAACACGTCGAGGTACAGAGTCAATAAGAGTGCGGATGGTGTCCTGAGGGATGGTTCTCCATTCTCTGTCAACCATTTGCCACAGTTGGTCGTCCGTACGAGACTGGGGCAGAGTTTGCAAACGGTGTCCAATGAGATCCCACACGTGTTCGATTGGTGAGAGATCCGGAGAGTACGCTGGCCACGGAAGCATCTGTACACCTCGTAGAGCCTGTTGGGAGATGCGAGCAGTGTGTGGGCGGGCATTATCCTGCTGAAACAGAGCATTGGGCAGCCCCGGAAGGTACGGGAGTGCCACCGGCCGCAGCACATGCTGCACGTAGCGGTGGGCATTTAACGTGCCTTGAATACGCACTAGAGGTGACGTGGAATCATACCCAATAGAGCCCCAAACCATGATGCCGCGTTGTCTAGCGGTAGGGCGCTCCACAGTTACTGCCGGATTTGACCTTTCTCCACGCCGACGCCACACTCGTCTGCGGTGACTATCACTGACAGAACAGAAGCGTGACTCATCGGAGAACACGACGTTCCGCCATTCCCTCATCCAAGTCGCTCTAGCCCGGCACCATGCCAGGCGTGCACGTCTATGCTGTGGAGTCAATGGTAGTCTTCTGAGCGGACGCCGGGAGTGCAGGCCTCCTTCAACCAATCAACGGGAAATTGTTCTGGTCGATATTGGAACAGCCAGGGTGTCTTGCACATGCTGGAGAATGGCGGTTGACGTGGCGTGCGGGGCTGCCACCGCTTGGCGGCGGATGCGCCGATCCTCGCGTGCTGACGTCACTCGGGCTGCGCCTGGACCCCTCGCACGTGCCACATGTCCCTGCGCCAACCATCTTCGCCACAGGCGCTGCACCGTGGACACATCCCTATGGGTATCGGCTGCGATTTGACGAAGCGACCAACCTGCCCTTCTCAGCCCGATCACCATACCCCTCGTAAAGTCGTCTGTCTGCTGGAAATGCCTCCGTTGACGGCGGCCTGGCATTCTTAGCTATACACGTGTCCAGTGGCACACGACAACACGTTCTACAATGACTGTCGGCTGAGAAATCACGGTACGAAGTGGGCCATTCGCCAACGCCGTGTCCCATTTATCGTTCGCTACGTGCACAGCACAGCGGCGCATTTCACATCATGAGCATACCTCAGTGACGTCAGTCTACCCTGCAATTGGCATAAAGTTCTGACCACTCCTTCTTGGTGTTGCATTTGCTCTGTCAGTCAGTGTACCTTTGGAGATGCACTCATTCTGAAACAAGAGCTGATCGAACTACTCAGTAGCGCAGGCTTTTCCCTTTGTAAATGGTGTGCTAACCATCCCACTCTTTTAGAGCACATACCTCCTGAGCACCAAGAATCACAACTGTCCTGGAGTCTGGATGACAAGGAAGAGGGTACCATTAAGACCTTGGGACTACCGTGGCATCCTCTAAAGGACATCTTCCAGTTTGTAGCTACCAGACACACCCAAAAGACCACATCCTGGACAAAACGTAGTGTGTTATCCTGCATTTCATACATTTTCGATCCTTTGAGACTCTTAGGTCCAGTAATAATAAAGTGTACAATTTTCTTGCAACACTTGTGGCAATTGAAAGTGGACTAGGATTAGAGTTTGCCTACTGAGTTCTTAACTGCTTTGGAACAGTTTCACGCATATTTGCCAATACTCAACGACATTCGCATCTCTCGAAGAGTGACGGGAGATGGAGAAATTAAAGGATATGAGTTACAAGGATTCTCTGATGCTTCAGAAAGGACCTTTGGAGCAACCGTTTACCTTCGGAGTATAGATGTCAAGGATAATGTAACAATAATGCTGTTAAGCTCCAAATCCAGAGTAGCACCACTGAAACAGACTTCCCTCCCTAGACTTGTACTATGTGGTGCATTACTCCTTGTAGAATTAATGGATAAGTTTAGAACTGCACTTAATCTAAAAATTGAACAAAACTACTATTGGACAGATTCTAGTACTAGCTTGGCTTGCAGGAGAGCCCGCATCTTGGAAAACGTTTGTTGGTAAGCGAGTGTGTGAGGTACAACAACTTTCATCTGTAGAAAAATGGAACCATGTGAAGTCACAGGACAATCCAGCTGACATCATTTCGAGGGGGACTGAATCATATCTTCTTCAAGAAAATCTTGGGAACAGTTTCATGCACATTTGCCTATACTCAACGACATTCGCATCCCTCGAAGAGTGACGGGAGATGGAGAAATTAAAGGATATGTGTTACAAGGATTCTCTGATGCTTCAGAAAGGACCTTTGGAGCAACTGTTTACCTACGGAGTATAGATGTCAAGGATAATGTAACAATAATGCTGTTAAGCTCCAAATCCAGAGTAGCACCACTGAAACAGACTTCCCTCCCTAGACTTGTACTATGTGGTGCATTACACCTTGTTAAATTAATGGATAAGTTTCGAACTTCGCTTAACTTAAAAATTGAACAGCCGCAGTCAACCTGGCCTGTCAGCGACACGAAGAAAACTTCCGAACGCACTGATGTACCAGAGCAACGGAAACCAGGTGTTTGCTTACTTGTTGTCAATCATTTCCTTGAAGACTTAGTCCAACGCTTTTCTTCTTGGTCACGGCTGGTGAGAGTCATGGCCTTCATACTGAGGTACATGAACAACCTCAGACTTGCTGCTTCAAGGAGACAGGTGGGAAGTCTGACTGTAGTAGAACTTCAAAACTCGTCGCACAGGATCATTCGTACTCCCCAAGAACGAGAATATGGTAAGGAGCTTCAAGATCTGCGAATTGGCAGACCGATCGCAAAGGACAGCAAGTTGAAGTCTCTTTATCACTTTTTAGATGCAAACCAGATACTTAGGGTGGGCGACAGATTGGAATAATCTCAAGCTCCGTGCAGACAGAAACATCCCATCATCCTAACACCTAATCTTCATGTGACCAGGTTGTTAGTAATGTGCGAGCACGTGCGAATTCTGCATGCCGGACCCCAACTTTTGCTTGCAACCATTAGACAACGATATTGGATACCTAATGGTAAGTCTGTCATTAGGCACATAACGCACAAGTGTCTCCCTTGCTACAGGTTGCAGGCAAGTAGATCAACTCAACTCATTTGCCAGCTCCTACACCAGAGGGTAGAACCCAACAGACCATTTTTGAACTGTGAAGTTGACGATAGGAGTCCACTCTACATTAAGCAAGGGACCCGTAACAGCAAAACAAAGGTAAAATGTTATATTGCTCTATTTGTCTGTATGGCAACCAAGGGAATCCATCTTGAACTTGTCTCTGACCTGTATACTGATGCGTTTCTATGCTCTGCGTATATTTCCATCGCGTCGAGGTGTCTGTCAGAATATCTACAGCGACAATGGAAGTACATTCGTGGGACCAAGGAACGAGCTACGGGAGCTTCACACCCTCTTCAGATCTCAAATAGATCAGGGGAAAGTGGATGACTTCGCATCTAAATTCGGAATAGAGTGGCATTTTAGTCCATCGCATGTCCCTCATTTTGGTGGGTTGTGGGAGGCTGACATAAAGTCTACTAAGTCCCATTTGAAGAAGGTTGCAGGAAATCTTGTACTGACTTTTAAAGAAATGTCCACGTTGTTAGTCCAGATTGAGGCATGCCTGAATTCGAGACCAATAAGCAAATTGTCTGATAATCCTGATGACTATTCATTCCTGACTCCCGGCCACTTCCTGATTGGAGAACCTCTCACAACCATCCCAGAGCGAGATTTTCTTGGAATTTCTGGTTCTTGTCTGTCCAGGTGGCAAGTACTTCAGCGCTGCAGGCAGTGCATCTGGAAGAGGTGGTCAAGGGACTATCTCTGTCAACTCCAGCAGCAGACTAAGTGGTCAGCAAGAAGGGTCAACCTTCGACTCGGAACTCTAGTTCTTCTCAAGAAAGACAACTGGCCACTTCTCGTTTGGCAGACAGGGGTGGTAGTAGATACGCAAAGCAGGTTCCGCCGGCTTGGTGCGAGTTGCCACTATTCGCACTCCCAAGGGGACCTTCAAACGCCCAGTTGCAAAACTTTGTATCTTCCCAGAAGATGTTGAAACTGTACATAGTTAAAAAGTGTAATCTTTCATGTGCTAAGCCTTTCGGTTTTTACATTTGACATTTTCAGAATGAGTGTTTATTTTTATTGTACTTTATAATATTTATGATTGTAATTTATATATAAATTAGGTGGGCGGTATGTTGAACGCCATGTGTATGCTTGTCCTTCAGAGGTCAGCATTAATCAGACTGTTTCATCCTCGGTGGAAGGGGCGACTGAGTGACACATCTCACCCGCGTCAGAGAGTTACGTGACTTGAACTTCCGTGGGTAGATGTGTGAGTTTGGTGCGCTAGATCATGGACCTCAGCGTTCTATATATATATAAATATATATTGTACAGTGTAATTAGTGTAGTGAATAAATTAGTTATCTAATGTACCTATGTTGGCCTTCCCTTTGCACTTAATGATAATGAAGTACATGTTGTGAACTGTGGAAAGAGCTAGGCCTTGTTCAACATGAGTAAACAACTCGAACACGAGACCGAACAGTGCCTTCGAATCCCACTGTCGAAAGCCCTGATATCTGGTTTTTCGTGGTTCCCATTTTCACATCAGGCAAATGCGGGGGCTGTTGTACCTTAAGACCACTGCCACTTCCTTCGTAGTCCTAGGCTTGTCCTATCCCGCACTAGCCATAAGACGTTTCTGAGTGGTTGCAACATAAGGCAAATAAAGAGAATCGGAATTACCAGAATCTTCGTTCAAAATGTGGACGTGAATTATTCAGGTATGTATATGATTTAAGATCATTAACACAAGAAGGGCTGCTCTCATTTAAAACAATTATTTTAAATTGTTTATCCTGCAACTTATTGTTCAGATTTTATTATTATTATTATTATTATTATTATTATTATTATTATTATTATTATTATTATTATTATTATATTGTTCACTTCAATGTACTCCACGGGACTAGAATACTTATTTTTCTTAAATTTTATTATTATTATTGGTTTTACGTCTTACAGACTACTTTTTTCGGGGACGACGAGGTTGGAGCAGGAAGGCCAGGACATTATTCTTACTATTATTATGGCCTAGTGTCCGGCTCCTTGGCTGAATGATCAGCTTGCTGGCCTTCGGTTCAGAGGGCCCCAGATTCGACGGCGTCGAGGATTTTAACTTGGCAGTCCATAGTTAATTCCTCCTGATCGGGGACTTGATAACCATCTTCATCTACAAACAACGGAATATACTACAAATCACCACAGAAACACGCAATAGTGAATAAATCACTCCATCTAAGTTTGGCGTCAGAAAGAGCATCCAGCCATAAAATTGGGATGAATTCATACGAACTGCCGATTACAGGTAAGTGACAAGGGACCAGGAAATATTATTATTCAAGTGATAGGCTATGAATTATTTCTCTATGTTGTTATATTATATTCTTCAAGGTTTTCTGTTCTATATTTTAATTCCCTGTGAGTATGGCTAAATTTGTTTTTAATGTGATTTGTTTTGTAATTATTGGAAAAGTGTTGATTTTTCTTCTTTATACAATAAATGTAGGTATGTAGCTTGTATCTTGTATTTTAATTTCCAAATCAAGGAAACTGTGAAACGGTATTTATTCCTGCAGCCTGTGTACTTGCTTCGTCACCATGCCCAACTTGTTCTGATCGCTTAGAGTATGGCGGACGCGGCGTTCAAGTAGATTCAAATATGGCGGCCCAATAGCAAATCTATAGTCCTTTTTCTAGCGTGTTGTAAAATTTATATAACACAAAATGGACCGACGAAAAGTTCTTGCGCTCTAGTTATTCCGCAGCCGTCTTCGACTTATTTCGATCCCTCCGTCAATGAGAGAAGAGCAGAAAGAAGTTGGTGCTTTGTTATACGTTATTTGAAGATTTGAGGTAATATGACTCGAATTTTAAAATGATTTTAGAATGACAGTTTCATCATTTGAAAAATTGCTCGCAAGGTTTGGCACGGTTGAATAACATTCCTTACCTTAGAATTTCTCCTGAAATCTGTGGAAGTGCTAGCAGTAACGTCGAGGTAAGCATTTCTATGTGTACGGAATAGGCTATGTTTCATGAGTGTATTTATTTATACTGTTTTATTATTTTGTTTAACACTTCACTGTTGCCTATAATTTGTATAGGCCTACTGTATAGATTAAATAAGTACACTTAAGTGCTTCTTAAAAAATGAGAATAAAACAGTTTCAAATACATCCCCTACATCATATTTCAACATGTTAGTGCATATTTCACGCAATTTAAATCGTAGGACCGAGCAAGTGGCTGTGCTGTCTAGGTCACGTATCTGTCAGCTTGCGTTCGAACTCCACCCCTGAAGATGATATTCCGTGGTTTACCATTTTCACACCAGGCAAATTCTGGGGCTGTACCTTAATTAAGGCCACGGAGGCTTCCTTCCCACTCCTAGCCCTTTCCTATCCCATCGTCGCCACAAGACCTATCTGTGTCGATGCGACATAAAGCAGATTGAAAGAAAATCTTGCGTTGCGATTACGAGACAGGCGGCTGTGTAGGCACCCATTTGATCACGGGCGCAATGTATCATCCATCCAGCGTGTAACTGGCCTGAAATTGCCAGAAAATTCGCTATCTCTGAAATCCATGATATCTAGCGACTTGTAACTACAGTTGGGAATGCTGGCAGGAGGAAATATTGCTACTACGCCAGTGTTAAAGCAGTACTTCCCTCACCACTTATTTATCTGCAATCATTCCTGTTTCTCACTCTCAATGAGCTCGTCGGGATGAACTGGAGCACGCTGACAACAGTAAATTAGACCTCTCTCCCGCGTTCTGATTACAATTCAGATAGAAGGAATTTCCACCAGGGGATTTAGAGCAATAAGTTCCATAATCAAGATCAACCTACTCTGTTTCGCCTCAATATTGTGAGAAGTAGCCCCGACCAATGACCGTGCTTAATCACTAGGGACCATGACTCAGTAGAATTGCTCGCAATTAAAATAACTGTTTTAGTGGAAAGTTCCGGCACTGTGGCATCTCTTACGATAAGGGAAAATTCTCAGTAGCAACCCAAATAAGAAATTACCCAACATTGCTCTAATCATATTCTGAACAATTATTACTCTAGGAATGACACCCTTTTTCTAATTTCAAAATCACTTCAGTAGTATAACTGGAGAGTTCCGTCGTCGCCGCCGCCACAGGCCCCTCCGCAGAGGCCACCGCCGCAAGCCACGTGCTCTTGTTTGTAAATAAAGCCACGTGCTTTTTTGACAGCCATGTGCTTTCTTGACAGCTGTCATCCGCTATCATGCATCGCCAACCACAGGGCCGCCATCTTGACGGGAATAAACCTTATAGTTACCAACATAGGCACGTGGTGGCGGGCAATTTGAAAACGTCCACATGCTTGAGAAAGCCACGTGCTTCTTTGACAGCAGCCATGCGCCATCTTGCATCGCTAACCTTAGTGCTGCCCTCTTTACGGCACTACCTTTGAAATGTGATGGCGGCAATTCCCACGTGCTTTTTCGACAAGCTGCCATCTTTAATCAATAGAGTATCGTGCTGCCATCTCTACGGCACTAAACATTATTCTTATGGATGCGGTTAGAGGGAAATTCGAAATTCCACGTGCTTTTTGACAGCTGTCATCCGCCATCTTGCATCCCTAACCTCAGTACTGCTATCTTTAGCTACTACCTTTGAAATGTGGTGGCAGGCTATTTCTATGTGCTTTTTTGACAGCGGCCATCTTTAATAAACAGAGCACCGTGCTGCTATCTTTACGGCTACTACCTTAAGCACGTGGGGAAATTTGAAAAATTCCGTTAGCTATCATCATTAAACTACTATTTTTTGCTATTGGCTGTGCGTCGCACTGAAAAAGGTATGTCTTATGGCGACGATGGGACAGGAAAGGGCTAGGATGGAAGAAAGCGGCCGTGGCCTTAATAAAGGTACAGCCCCAGCATTTGCCTGGTGTGAAAATGGGAAACCACGGAAAACCATCTTCAGGACTGCTGACAGTGGGGTTCGAACCTACTCTCTCCCGAATATTATCCTTAAACAGTAAAACTTTAGTGCATTCTCGAACCTGTCCTCTCATCTACCATCTTGAAGGGGACTATTTTTAGTTTACGACAAGATGCCCTTCCCAACGCTAATTAAACAAGATAGCGATTAGAGGCTACTACACAAGATGGCGACGGCTGTTATGGTCTCCTACTCCTCCTCCACCTCCTCCTCCTCTGTCAAGGCATATCTCTATTGAACATGCATCTCGAAGGCTAGAGTGAGCACGTGCTGCAGCGATGACATCATTGTGCATGTTAAAACTTGCAGATCACAAAAGAAGTGATTGAAACACAACAAGACTAGAATCGAACACTATACTCGATAGAACATGTGTTTAGAACATGTCAGGTGATACCTTTGTTCTAAGAAGATCAGATCACAAATGAAGAGATTGAAACATAACAGGACTAGAATCGAACGCTGTACTCGATGTCGTTACTTACAACACATGTTTAGAACGTTTTCGATGTGTTCAGATCACAAAAGAAGTGATTGAAACATAACAAGACTAGAATCGAACACTGTACTCGATGTCGTTAACTTCAACATGTGATCAGAACATTGATTGATGTGTTCAGAACACGATACACGATACAACATGTGTTCAGAACATGTCAGGGGATACCTCTGTTCTAAGAAGATAGATTCGAACAAAGAAAACTAATAAGACTAGAATTCTAAACAGGTTGTTCAAGATAGCGGCTGTTATAAATTCCTCCTCTTCTTCCCGCTCGGTTAAGGCATATCTCTACCGAACATACAACGTGATGTTATGCATAAGGCAGTGCACAGACTGCGTAGCCAACTCGCTCGGTAAACGATAATATGAATACAACAAAGTACAACTTCAAATGATTTGCCTTGTCTTGTGCGAAAATAAAAAAACTATACCGCGTAGCGAACTCGTTCGGTAAACGATAATATGAATACAACAAAAGTATAACTTCAAATGTTTCGCCTTGTCTTGTGCGAAAAACTATACTACGTAGCCAACTCGCTCAGTAAACGATAATATGTATGCAGCAAGAGTACAACAACAATGATTTGCCTAGCACGAAAATCAAAAACTACGGAAACACACTGAGCAGATATCGCGTAACTAACTCGCTCGGTAAACGATAATATGAATATAGCAAAAGTACAACTTCAATAATTTGCCTAGTGCGAAAATCAAAGACTACGGAAACACACTATGCACATATCGGGGAGCTGTCTCGCTTCGTAAACGATAGTGTGAATTTTGCAAAAGTAAAACTTCAATGATTTGCCTAGTACGAAAATCAAAAATTACGGAAACACACTGTGCAGATATCACGTAGCTAACTCGCTCAGTAAACGATAATATGTATATAGCAAAAGTACATCTTCAATGATTTGCCTTGTCTTGCGCGAAAATAAAAAAAATTGAAAAACCATGCCACGCAGCCAACTCGCTCGGTAAACGATAATATGAATATAGCAAAAGTACAACTTCAATGATTTGCCTAGTGTGAAAATTAAAGACTACGGAAACACACTATGCACATATCGGGGAGCTATCTCGCTCAGTAAACGATAGTATGAGTTTTGCAAAAGTAAAACTTCAATGATTTGCCTAGTACGAAAATAAAAAATTACGGAAACACACTGTGCAGATATCGCGTAGCTAACTCGCTCAGTAAACGATATGTATACAGCAAAAGTACATCTTCAAATGATTTGCCTTGTCTTGCGCGAAAATAAAAAACATTGAAAAACCATACCGCGCAGCCAACTCGCTCGGTAAACGATAATATGAATATATCAAACATACAACTTCAAATGTTTCGCCTTGTCTTGTGCGAAAATCAAAAACTACCGGAAAACCTTACCGCGTAGCCAACTCGCTCAGTTATACATACCGCACAGCTAACACGCTTAGTGATTGCAAATACACGGGTTATCGACTAGAACACTGATATATGCATACACGTCATGCGAAAAACTAAAAAACCACACTGCGTAGCCAACTCGCTCGGTCACACGTACCACACAGCTAACACGCTCAGTAATTGTAAATACATCACAACACGGGTTATCGTGCAGAACACTGATATACGGATACACGTCATTCTTTTTTCGAAACACACGGACAAGAATGTTGCGGGATACTGCTTACACACAGATATATGAATACTTGCATGTAAGAAAGGTAGGAGGAAAAGGAATAAATCATAAATTTTTTGTATGCATGTTGTCTCTTCCAAGTTATAAGACAAAATGCGAGCAGTACTGTGAGTTTCTGCTACGGCTTGCGAAAACGTGAACGGAAGTGACATGTCATATCAGCAAAAATACACATTACCGTGTTCCTGCATACACAAGTCAGACACTTATATTTAGTTTGAAATAAAATGATGGATAGTGCGATTCAAATCCCGGCAACATATTACCTTTAGCGTCAGGAAGGGCATCCGTCCGTAAAACAGATCCTTATGTTTCTTGTAATTACATGTTGTCAGTAAGACCGACGATCGTGCAGGAAAGGGCTAAGAGCGGGAAGGAAGCGTCCAGCCGCCCATTTGCTATCTTCAGGGCTGCCGACAGTAAGGGTTCGAACACTAAAATGTAATGCGTAACGCTGTTGATGGTGATTCATCTGTCGGATGGGGACGTTAAGCCTTGTGCAGGGCCCTTGAGACAGGAGTAGCCTATGTGTCGGCACTGGGTTTTACCCCCCGAAAAGCGTGTAAGTAGTTAGTAAAGACAATGATTCTCGCTCAGGAACTTACATTGTAGAGTTTGTGTCAGGAAGAGCATCCGGGTGTATGGTCGAAGATATACAGCCTTAGCTGCGATCCTCGGGCACTGAGCTGAGCAAAAAAAGAGAGGAACCATCATCTACGGTATCCCCTACCTATCCCTTAGGAGATTTTTACGTGCTAGTAAATTTACTGAGCACGTTCAAATACTACCGGACTGAGCCAGGATCGAACCTGCAATTTTCGGAGACGCCGAGGTGCCGGAATTTAGGAGTTCTGCAAGTGAACGAGGCTGACGTATTTGAGCACTACTAGACTGAGCCAGGTTCGAACCTGGGGTTAAGAAGCTAGTGGCTCTGAGCTACTCAGCACAGCCCGGCAAGAGAGAACAACGCTTTCAGGCGTAAAGTCTTTCTAGGGCTCTCTGCTACTGCTACTTATGGTCCTGTGTGTAAGCGAGCGAGCAGTGGACTTCGTACCGGGCGAAAAGTGCTGTGTCTTATATTCCTGCGAGTGAACACTGGGTGACTTGAACCAGACTCTCTTCTTCCAGCAAATATAACAACGTTTCTGTAAAACACACACCCACGATATTTCTTGTCCGGGGACTTACGCATCTCAGACTTGATGCATTTAACAGATATCCCCTTAGAGCTTCAAAACATTTTGCTTACTACAGTTTGGTGCAGGTACATAGCCTACTCTAGAGTCTCCTTATTCGAAACCCGGTGCTGGCACATAGCCTAAATACCGGGGTTCGAACTACACTGTCGTTAGCAAATGCTAGGGAGGCGGCTACGACCGCTGCCCTTTCTTCTTAACAATCTGTTTTACGGCCGGATGCCCTTCTTGACGCAAGGACCGGGATTTTAAATCGCAATTACTGTTGATGCCCTTCTTAACGCCAAAAGTCTAAGGACCGGGGATTTTAAATAGCAAGAATCTGTTATAACCGGATGCCCTGGTGAAACCCGGTGCCGACACACAGTCTCAATGGGGCTGCACAAAGCTAACGTCCCCATCCGACAGATGAATCACCATCAACAGCATTATGCATTCCAATTTGGTGTGGCTAGAATTCGGGAGATAGCGGGTTCGAACCCCTACTGTCGGCAGCCCTGAAGATAGCAAATGTTAGGGGGCGGCTGGCCGCTTACTTCCCGCTCCTAGCCCTTTCCTACGCGATCGTCGGTCTTCCTGACAACATGTAATTACAAGAAATATAAGGATCTGTTTTACGGACGGATGCCCTTCCTGACGCCAAAAGGTAATAAGTTACCGGGATTTGAATCGCAGTATCCATCATTTTATTTCAAACTAAATGTAAGTGTCTGACTTGTGTATGCAGGAACACGGTAATGCGTATTTTTGCTGAGATGACATGTCACTTCCGTTCACGTTTTCGCCAGCCGTAGCAGAAACTCACAGTACTGCTCGCATTTGGTCTTAAAACTTTTAAGGGACAACATGCATACAAAGAATTTATGATTTATTCTTCCCCCCCCCCCCCCCCCTTTACATGTAAGTATTCATATATCTGTGTGTAAGTAGTATCTCGCAACATTCTTGTCCGTGTGTTTCCAAAAAAGAGTGACGTGTATGCGTATATCAGTGTTCTAGTCGATAACCCGTGTATTTGCAATCACTAAGCGTGTTAGCTGTGCGGTATGTGTAACCGAGGAGTTGGCTACGCGGTAAGGTTTTCCTGTAGTTTTTGATTTTCGCACAAGACAAAGCGAAACATTTGAAGTTGTATGTTTTATATATTCATATTATCGTTTATCGAGCAAGTTGGGTACGCGGTATGGGTTTTTTATAGTCTTTTAATTTCGCACAAGACAAGGCAAATCATTGAAGATGTACTTTTGTTGTATTCCTATTATAGTTTACCGAGGGAGTTGGCTACGCAGTATGGTTTTTCGCAGGAGACAAGGTAAATCATTGAAGTAGTGCTTTTGTTGTATTCCTATTATAGTTTACCGAGCGAGTTGGCTACGCAGTATGTGCACTGCCTTATGCATAAAATCGCGTTGTATGTTCCATAGAGATATGCCTTAACCGAGCGGGAAGAGAAGGAGGAAGTTATAACAGACGCTATCTTGAACAAGCTGTTCAGAATTCTAGTCTTATTATTTTTCTCTGCTCGAATCTACCTTCTTAGAACAAAGGTATCCTCTGGCATGTTCTGAACATATGTTGTATCGGGTATCGTGTTCCGAACATATCAATCAATGTTCCGATCGCATGTTGAAGTTAACGACATCGAGTACAGTGTTCGATTCTAGTCTTGTTATGTTCCAATCACTTCTTTTGTGATCTGAACACTTCAAACAATGTCCTAAATACATGTTGTAGGTAACGACATCGCATACAGCGTTCGATTCTAGTGTTGTTATGTTTCAATCACTTCTTTTTTGATCTGATCGTCTTAGAAAAAAGGTATCCCGTGACATGTTCTAAACACATGCTGTATCGAGTACAGTGTTCGATTCTAGTATTGTTATGTTTTAATCACTTATTTAGTGATCTGAACACATCAAACAATGCTCTGAACGTATGTTGAAGTTAACGACATCGAGTACAGTGCTTGATTCTAGTCTTGTTATGTTTCAATCACTTCTTTTGTGATCTGCATGTCTAAAACATGCACAATGATGTCATAGCTGCATAACGTGCTCACTCTAGTCTTCGCGATGCATGTTCGATAGAGTTATGCTCACCGGGCGAGTTGGCCGTGCGCGTAGAGGCGCGCGGCTGTGAGCTTGCATCCGGGAGATAGTAGGTTCGAATCCCACTATCGGCAGCCCTGAAAATGGTTTTCCGTGGTTTCCCATTTTCACACCAGGCAAATGCTGGGGCTGTACCTTAATTAAGGCCACGGCCGCTTCCTTCCAACTCCTAGGCCTTTCCTATCCCATCGTCGCCATAAGACCTATCTGTGTCGGCGCGACGTAAAGCCCCTAGCAAAAAAAAAGAGTTATGCTTTGACAGAGGAGGCGCAGGAGGAAGTGGGGGAGGAGGAGGAGGAGTAGGCGGAGACCATAACAGCCGCCGCCATCTTGTGTAGTAGCCTCTAAGCGCTATCTTGTTTAATTAGCGTTGGGAAGGGTATCTTGTCGTAAACTAAAAATAGTCCCCTTCAAGATGGTAGATGAAAGGATAGGTTCGGGAATGCACTAAGGTTTTACGGTTTAATGATGATATTCGTGAGATAGTACGTTCGAACCCCACTGTCGGCAGCCCTGAAGATGGTTTTCCGTGGTTTCCCATTTTCACACCAGGCAAATGCTGGGGCTGTACCTTAATGAAGGCCACGGCCGCTTCATTCCAGTCCTACCCGTTTCCTGCCCCATCGTCGCCATAAGACACATCTGTGTCGGTGCGACGTAAAGCCAATACCAAAAAATAGTAGTATAATGATGATAGCTAACGGAATTTTTTAAATTGCCCGCCTTCATGTGCATAAGGTAGTAGCCGTAAAGATAGCAACTCGGTGCTCTGTTGATTAAAGATGGCCGCTGTCAAGAAAGCACATAGAAATTGCCCGCCACCACATTTCAAA
This sequence comes from Anabrus simplex, assembly GCF_040414725.1. Classification (NCBI taxonomy): domain Eukaryota; kingdom Metazoa; phylum Arthropoda; class Insecta; order Orthoptera; family Tettigoniidae; genus Anabrus; species Anabrus simplex. The sequence goes on from NC_090266.1 coordinate 36,861,568, forward strand.
GGTAGTAGCTAAAGATAGCGGCACTGAGGTTAGGGATACAAGATGGCGGATGACAGCTGTCAAAAAGCACGTGGCTTTAAAAGCATGTGGAATTTCGAATTTCCCTCCCCCGCATGCATAAGGATAAGGTTTAGTGCCGTAGAGATGGCAGCGCGATGCTCTGTTGAATAAAAATGGCATTTTATCAAAAAAGCACGTGGAAATTGCCGCCATTACATTTCAAAGGTAGTGCCGTAAGGAGGGCAGCAATAATGTTAGCGATGCAAAATGGCTTGATGGCAGCTGTCAAAAAGCACGTGGATTTTTTATTGCCCGCTACCACGATGAGGTTTAGTCTCGTAAAGATAGCAACAGTGAGGTAAGCGATGCAAGATGGCGGATGAAAGCTGTCAAAAAAAGCACGTGGCTTTGTTTACAAACAAGAGGTTAGCGATGCAGGATGGCGGATGGCAGCTGTCAAAAATGCACGTGGCTCTCAAAGAAGCACGTGGTTTTGTTTACAAACAAGAGCATGTGGCTTGCGGCGGAGGCCTCTGTGGAGGGACCTGTGGTGGTGGAGGCCTTTGCGGAGGGGGGTGTGGAGATGGAGGTTGAGCAGGCCTCTGCAGAGGGGCCTGCGGCGGCGCCCGAACTCTCCAGTTATACTACTCTCTTGGTTTGCTTTTTCCAGTCAGTCAACTCATGATACATTGCCAATTAAATTTGATTGGTTAAACCCTTGAACTTACCGTTGGTCGTCTGCCTCAGCTGCTTCGGTAGAGCAATGTCGTACTCTCGGATCCTGGGGTCATTGCGAGTGTTTCTGTCACTTCACCGACCAAACGATAGGGTTCAGAGGAGAGCATGACTTACAGTACTTCTTTTTTTTTTTTTTTTTGCTAGTTGTTTTACGTCGCACCGACACAGATAGGTCTTACGGCGACGATGGGACAGGAAAGGGCTAGGGGTGGGAAGGAAGCGGCCGTGGCCTTAATTAAGGTACAGCCCCAGCATTTGCCTGGTGTGAAAATGGGAAACCACGGAAAACCATTTTCAGGGCTGTCGACAGTGGGGTTCGAACCTACTATCTCCCGAATACTGGATACTGGCCGCACTTAAGCGACTGCAGCTATCGAGCTCGGTTTACAGTACTTCAAATGAGGAGAAGAAAATGTGCTTACTAAAATATTAATTCAATCTAAATCATGATAAATTGTTTATAAACTATGCAAGAAAATTCAGTTAAAATTTTCACATGTTATAAGGCAGTCACAAAGCATAACGTGAGTGGTAAATTTATATTGAAATTGTTTATAATTGTCTTCCAAAGAATGAAAACGCAATGTAAAAATCGTGGACAGCAAAAACCAGAAAAAGAATAGATGCTGATGATGCTTTTTGTTTAAAGGGGCCTAACATCGAGGTCATCGGCCTCCCAAAAAGAATAGAAAACCTGAAAATCGGGTAACATTGATCCAAATGATAGCTGAGAGACCCACACGATTCGTGAAAATCTGACCTTCAGAAAGTAGAATTCCAGATTTACATTTAATTAAGGTTATCTGCCAGTCGACTATCCTTTCGGATATTGGAACATCCCCGAATGGATCGTTAATCGAATCAAATCGGCAATCAGTTGCTTCGGATAGGTTGCGAAATAATACTAGAAAGCAAGTTAACAGCAATTGTCACAATCAAAAATAAAATTCCGCCAATTATTGTCATATCGTGACACCCTTAAGTTACAGAGGAATCCCGATGCTGAAGCGTGCATTGCACCAAAGAGATGTTCAGAAAGAACCAACGACACTTGATCCGAAGGGATCTTATGTACATCGTTCTGAAGGGACAAAACTGCGAAATGCAGGAAACATTAATTCGTTATGCATTTAGAAGAAATGCCAAACAATGAAGTTAAATAAAAGCGATAAATCACTTGAAAATGTTCTTACTAAACCAACTTTCAGGTTACGAAACAGTTACGTCCATAAATTCGTTAAAATAAAAGTCCACAAACAACAGGAAATCTTTCCCATCTTCTTTAACTACGACTACAATTACAAATCTGTCGCCGGGATGAGTGGAACAGACGGTTGAGGCGCTGGCCTTCAGACCCCAACTTGGCAGGTTCGATCCTGGCTCAGTCCGATGGTATTTAAAGGTGCTCAAATACGTCATTTTGTGTTTTTGGATAATCCGATGAATAGGGGATGAACAGGAGCGACAAACGCGGTGAATTTTAGAAAAGGCTATATCTGCAAATTATCTCAGACTCGTAACATATTACAGACTAGCAAGATACGATACGATAAGATACGATATTATAATGCAATTTATAATTGAATGCTTAACGTTTTATATATAATCCGCCGAAATGCGCGATCTAACTCGTTTTCTGATAGATTACGGCAAAGTTCCTCCCATTTTTCAAACTTTCTTTCCACCAATCGATTTCGTACGTCTCGGGCTAAGTCCAGGTATTCCACCCGGTCAGTTGAGTCGCTAAATCTTTGCCTTATTTTCCAATAAGCAGTTTTAATATGGATCAAATCCTTGAGGAGATCCGGCGTGGTGTCGTCTTGGGTGCCTTGGCGGTATTGAACCCGCGGCCGGACTGCAGTCGTAGTCATTACCCGGCCAGGACCCGTTTCCAGCGCGGTCCGTACATTTTGGCGCCGGTCCAGAATATTATTATTATTATTATTATTATTATTATTATTATTATTATTATTATTATTATTATTATTATTATTATTATTATTATTATTATTATTATCGATGGTCTGGAACCCACAGCAAGATGCAAGACCGCTACATGGCAGTAAATTACATCCTCTGCAAATTTCATTGCTGACAATGTGAGCAGCACCATCGTCGCGCGTAGGCAAGGGCGCGAGATTTCTGGCGACACAAATGATATACTCCCGTGAATTATTGACCTTATTATAGACATGAACAATTGCAGGGTATATATCATTCATATCGTTTATTTCAAATGTGTTCGAATTTTTATTTATATGCCAGGGGAATCTACTAACTTTATGCACTCCAAAGGAAAAGATGGTTCTTGAAAACGAATCCACTAAAGATTAAAAATGATCACTTTATGATCAGATAAGTACATTATGAACAGTAAAATCAATTGGTCTCAACACATTTTTCACCCCACTGCCGTTAAGATGATTTCGCCCCACCCCCACCCCGCCCCACCAAAAAAAGGCGTGTTCCCTTATGTTTAGAGGAGATTCAAAATACCAATGTTCAAGTCTGTTACCTTCAGTTCTGAGACATAAGTATCCTCTTAAAAGTAATTAACTTTTTTCACTTCCTTTCACACCCTCCCCCCCTCCCTTTAAGTGAATTTCCCGTTTAAAATACTTGTCTCTTTAATAGTAAAGCATCTTCTAAATAACAATTATCACGACTCTAACATCTTCAGCTTTTGAGATGTGTCCACATAAAAGGAATTCAACTAATTTTCACCCCCGCCCCAAAATGATTTTGCCCAAAAACGCTTTTTTTTCGTTTTTAAAGGAGATCAAAATATCAATTTTTATGTCTGTAACAACTTTAGTGTTTATTAGATGTAAGTATCCTCATACAAATAATTCAATAAATTTCTCAATTTTTATCTCCCCCCTCCCCCTTCATTGGATTTTCCAAGAATACGTGTTTCTTTAATTTTAAAGCAGATTCAAGATACCAATTTTCACGCCTGCAAAATCTTTCGTTTTTGAGATAATAGTATCCTCATACAAATAATTCAAATAATTTTCCAATTTCTCTCCTCCCTTTAGGTGGATTTCCGAAAACAAAAAATACGTATTCCTTTATTTTTAAAGGAAACTCCAAATACCAAATTTCACGTCTGTAACATCTTCAGCTTTTGAGATACTAGTATCCTAATTAAAATAATTTATCCCCGTTTTCAGTCACTTTTACCCCTCCACGCAAGTGGTTTTTCAGAAAACAAAAAATACATGTTTCTTTATTTTCAATTGAGACTAAAAATATTTTTTTCACTTCGGTAACATGTTAAGTTTTTGAGATATACTGTAGAAATGCTCATTTTAAAATTTCACCCCCTTTTTAGTTCCCCTTAAGTGGAGTTTCCAAAAACAAATTACCCATGTTTCTTTACTTTTACAGGAGATTCCAAATACCAATTTTTACGTCTGTAACATTTTACGTTTCTGACATATACTGTAGATATTGTGTTTCTAAAAAATCACCCCAGTTGTCACTCCTGTTTAACCACCATTAATTAGATTTTCCAAAAACAAAAAATGCCTGTTTCTTTATTTTCAAGGGATATTAAAAATACCAATTTTCAGGTCTGTAATATATCCTGCTTCTGAGATATAAGTATCCTCATTTGAGGCATTCAACACCTTTTTCACCCCTTTTCACCACTCCTATTGGGATTTTCCGAAAACAAAAGAAAATATGTGTTGCTTTATTTTTAAAGGGAATTCCAAATACCAGTTTTTACATCTGTACAGTTTAAAAGTATTGAGATATATGTGCACTCATTTTAAAAATTCACCTCACTTTTCAACCCCCCTCCCCATTAATTGGATTTTCCAAGAACGAAAAATAAGCGTTTCTTTATTTTAAAGGCGATCCCGAATACCAATTTTCAGGTCCGTAATATCTTCAGTTTCTGAGATATAAGTATCCTCATTAAAGGCATTCAACCCCTTTTCCACCCTTTTCCACCCTTCCTATTGGGATTTTCCGAAAACAAAAATACGTGTTTCTTTATTATTAAATGAGATTCTAAATACCAATTTTACATCTATAAACTTGAAAAGTTTTGGGATATAGAAACACTCAGTTTAAAAACTCACCCCCTTTTCACCCTCCCATTAATTGGATTATCCAAAAACAAATACACATGTTTTTTAATTTAAAGGAGATCCAAAACACCAATTTTCAGGTCTGTAGTATCTTTATTTTCAGAGATATAAGTATCCTCATTAAAGGCATTCAACCAGTTTTTCACGGCTTTTCACCCCTCCTATTGGGATTTTCCGAACACAAAAAAACGTGTTTCTTTGTTTATAATGAAGATTCTAAATACCAATTTTTACATCTATAAACTTTCAATATTTTGAGATATAGATACACTCTTTTTGAAAATTCACCCCCCTTTTCATCATCATCATCATCATCATCATCATCATCATCATCATCATCATCTGTTTACCCTCCAGGTTCGGTTTTTCCCTCGGACCCAGCGAGGGATCCCACCTCTACAGCCTCAAGGGCTGTGTCCTGGAGCTTCAGACTCTTGGTCGGGGGGATACAACTGGGGAGAATGACCAGTACCTCGCCCAGGCGGCCTCGCCTGCTATGCGGGGATGGGGAAGATTGGAAGGGATAGACAAGGAAGAGGGAAGGAAGCGGCCGTGGCCTGAAGTTAGGTACCATCCCGGCATTTGCCTGGAGGAAAAGTGCGAAACCACGGAAAACCACTTCGAGGATGGCTGAGGTGGGAATCGAACCCACCTCTACTCAGTTGACCTCCCGAGGCTGAGTGGACCCCGTTCCAGCCCTCGTACCACTTTTCAGATTTCGTGGCAGAGCCGGGAATCGAACCCGGACCTCAGGGGGTGGCAGCTAATCACGGTAACCACTACACCACAGAGGCGTACACCACCCTTTTCACCCTCTCATTAATTGGATTTTCCAAAAACAAAAAAATACGTGTTTCTTTATCATTAAAAGTGATCACGAGTAGTATAATACAGGGATTAAGCCGCCACCACCTCCTCCGGCTCCCTGAGGCCTTCTCCACCACCACCACAGCCAGAGGCCTCCCAGAGGCCTCCTCCACCACCACCACAGCCAGAGGCCTCCCAGAGGCCTCCTCCACCACCACCACAGCCAGAGGCCCCCCAGAGGTCTCCTCCACCACCCGCGGGAAATTTGAATTTGTAAACAAAGCCACGTGCTTTTTGACAGCTATCATCGACAACAACGCATCGCTAACCTCAGTAGTACCAACTTAACCTAACTAGCGAGAGATTTCAATTTGTAAAACAAATCCACGTGTTTTTTTGACAGCCATGTGCTTTTTTGACAGCTGTCATCCGCCATCTTTAAACTACAGAGCACCGTGCTGCCCTCTTTATCACAGTAGCTGCAAATTTGTCACCTGTCATCCGCAGTGCTGCCATCTTAACGGGCTTAAACCTCAGTGCTACCAACTTAACCCCAATAGCGCGAGATTTGAATCGGTAAACAAATCCACGTGCTTTCTTGACAGCTGTCATCCGCCATCTTTAATCCATAGAGCAGAGTGCTGCCCTCTTTAGCTACTTACCTTTGAAATGTGGTGGCGGATAATTTGAAAAATGCTTTTTGACAGCAGCCATCTTTAATCCAGAGAACACCGTGCTGCCTTCTCTAGCTAGATACCATTGAATTCTACGTGACAGCAGCCATCTTTAATCAAGTTCGTCACTGTCATCAGCAGTGCTGCCATCTTAACGGGCTTAAACCTCAGTGCTACCAACATAACCTCACTAGCGCGAGATTTGAATTGGTAAACAAATCCACGTGCTTTCTTGACAGCTGTCATCCGCCATCTTTAATCCATAGAGCACAGTGCTGCCCTCTTTAGCTACTTACCTTTGAAATGTGGTGGCGGATGATTTGAAAAAGGCTTTTTGACAGCAGCCATCTTTAACCCAGAGAGCACCGTGCTGCCCTCTTTAGCTAGATACTTTTGAATTCTACGTGACAGCAGCCATCTTTAATCAAGTTCGTCACCTGTCATCTGCAGTGCTGCCATCTTAACGGGCTTAAACCTCAGTGCTACCAACTTAACCTCACTAGCGCGAGATTTGAATCGGTAAACAAATCCACGTGCTTTTTTGACAGCTGTCATCCGCCATCTTTAATCCATAGAGCACAGAGCTGCCCTCTTTAACCACTTACCTTTGAAATGTGGTGGCGGATAATTTGAAAAATGCTTTTTGACAGCAGCCATCTTTAATCCAGAGAGCACCGTGTTGCCCTCTTTAGCTAGAAACCTTTGAATTCTACGTCACAGCAGCCATCTTTAATCAAGAGAGCACCGTGCTGCCCTCTTTGTGGTGGTGGCAAATTCCACGTGCTTTACAAACTCTCGTGCTTTTTTCTGACAGCTGTCATCCGCCGTCTTGCGTCACAAACCTCAGTGCTGCACTCTTTAGCTAGATACCTTTGAAATGTGGTGGCGGCAATTTGAAAAATTCTATGTGCTCTTGTTTGGAAACAAAGCCACGTGCTTTTTTGACAGCTGTCATACGCCATCTTTAATCAATAGAGCACTGTGCTGCTATCATGCGGGCAATTTCGTCAGTTGTCATCCACCATCTTTAATCCACAGCGCACGGTGCTGCCCTCTGTAGTAGCGGGCAATTTGAAAAGTTCTGTTAGCTGTCATCCGCCATCTTTAATCAAGAGAGCACCGTGCAGCCATCTTTAGCTAGATACCTTTCAAATGTGGTGGCGGCAAATGGAAAAATTCCACGTGCTCTTGTTTAGTAAACAAACTCACGCGTTTTTTGTCAGCTGTCATCCGCCATCTTTATTCTATAGAGCTCAGTGCTACACTCTTTAGGTACATACCTTTGAAATATGGTGGCGGATAATTTAAAAAGAAAAATTCTACATCAGCCATCTCTCGACGCTAATTGCACAAGATGGTGGCTATACATGACTCCTTAAAGGTGCTTATGCAAGATGGCCGCTACACATAGGTTCTTATGAGACGCAATTGGGATGCTTGCGCAAGATAGCGGTTATACAAGGCTCCTTATGAGACGCCCTAGAGATGCTTGCGCAAGATGGCGGTTGCTCTTATGAGGCGGCTTAAGGGTCCTTGCACAAGATGGCAAGAGATGCCCTAAGGATGCTTGCGCAAGATAGCGGAAGCAAGATGTCGGCTATACACGACTCCTTATGAGACGCCTTAAGGGTGCTTGCGGAAGATGGCTGCTGATCTTATGAAGAAAGTTAGCTTAGAGGCTAACGTGTCGTGCTAGTTCGATTCATTAAATTCGGGGCTTAAATGCAAAATGTTAAATATCTCGAAAACGGTGCATCGTAGAGCAAAACGGATAAAATTTTTCTACCCAATACCTCGGTTCGCAGTATGGGGAACATGATATCATAAGAAAAACATAGTCTAATGATGAGATCAACGGTTCGGTTCTAACTTAGGCCCTTTGGCATTAGCTCTGTTTCAGCTTGTAATGAAGCAAGTCTCCGTAACATGATCAGGTCTAGCTATGGTAGAGAGTATAACGTGCCGTGCAGGTTCGATTCATTAAATTTGGGGCTTAAATGCAAAATGTTAAATATCTCGAAAACGGTGCATCGTAGAGCAAAACGGACAAAATTTTTCTACCTAATACCTAGGTTTGCAGTATCAGGAACATGATAACACAAGAAAAACATAGTCTAATGATGAGATCGCCGGTTCGATTCCTACTTAGGCCCTTTGGCTTTGGCAGCTATTTCTACAAGATGGCGGCTATACATAGCTTCTTATGAGACAGCTTAAGAGCGCTTGCACAAGATGGCTGCTGCTCTTATGAGACGCCCTAGGGGTGCTTGCGGGAGGTAGCAGCGACAAGACGATGACTATACACAGCTGCTTATGATACGGTCTAGAGGTGCTCACACAAGATGGTGGCTGCTCTGATGAAGAAAGCTAGCTTTGCATCGTGCAGGTATTTTTACAGCACTAAACCTCATACCTTTGAAATGTGGTGGCGGGTAATTTGAAAAATTCGACGTGCTTTTTCTTCACAGCAGCTATCTTTAGACAATAGCGGCTATACATAAGCTGTTAAGGCCTCCTCTTATGTCAAGGCATAGCTCTATCGAACAAGTTTAAACCTGCATCGGAATAGCTAGAGTAAGCACGTGCTGGAGTGATGACGTCATTATGCATGTTTAGACTTGCAAATCACAAAAGAAACGTAACAAGACTAGAATCGAACACTGCACTCTATGCCGTGAACTTTATCATGTGATCATTACATTGATTGAAGTGTTTAGAACACTAAATAAGTAATCAAGACTAAACTAGAACACTGTACTCGATACAACATGTGTTTAGAACATGTCAGGGGATACCTTTGTTCTAAGAAGATTAGATTACCGCACATTCATTGCAGGGCTAATAGGCTAAAGAGCTAATGGGCAAAAGGGCTAATGGGCAAAAGGGCTAAGGGGCTAAAGGGCTAAAGGGCTAAAGGGCTAAAGGGCTAAAGGAGCAACAACCTCATCGATCGCTATCAGCAAGAACGCTTGTACTTTGTTAAGTGTAGAAAAGTAATTTTTATTTGTAAATGGTTTCATGTTCAGAACAAGGAATTGAACCTAGGGGTTACGTCTTACCTAATAAAATCCCCGAGGTGCGATGAGCTACGTTTTTCGAACTATTGTTTGGAACACTGAACTTTTCAAGATGATTGCAGAGAGTTTAGCAATGTTTTGTTGTTGGATTATAAATTCCGCGCTACAACATGCATAAAGTGGCAGCCTTGAGGTTTACCGTCGTGAAACTGACAAGAGTGAGGTTAGCAATGTTCTGTTGTTGGAATTTAAATTCCGCGCTATAACTTGCATAAGGTGGCAGCCTTGAGGTTTACCGCCGTAAAGATGGCAGCAGTGAGGTTAGCGACGCTCTATTGTCCTTCAAAGTGAGGTTAGGTTCGTCAAGAAGACAGCTGTCAAAAAAGCACGTGGCTATGTTTACCAAACAAGAGCACGTGGTCGTGATGTCACGGTCACGTAATCAATCCTTAGCTCGAAGTCGTTAAGAGCAGCGTTAGGATTAGCTATGCTTAAAAGTCTTGGGAACAGAGCAGCAGTATGAATTGCCATGTTTTAAAGCGTGTACACATCACCTATCGATTTTACATGCATCGACCATCGTACTAAACTTCATCCGCTAGATTGTGCTGCTATCTTAGCATAACCTATACGCATGACGTTAAAGTACAATGAATAGCCATGTTTCAAAGCGTGTACACATTACCTATCGACTTTGAATGCAACAAATATGGTATTAAACTTCTTCCGCTAGGTTGTGCTGCTATCTTTGCATAACTTATGCACATGAACTTAAAGTACAAAGAATAGCCATGTTTCAAATCGTGTACACATTACTTATTGATTTTGCATTCATCGAATCTCGTACTGAACTTCTTCCGCTAGATTGTGCTGCTATCTTAGCATAACTTATACACATGAACTTAAAGTACGAAGAATAGTCATGTTTCAAAGCGTGTACACATCAACTATCGATCTTGCATGTATCGACTCTCGTACTAAACTTATTCAGGTAGATTGTGCTGCTATCTTAGGATGACTAAGACGCATGAACTTAAAGTACAAAGAATAGCTATGTTTCAAAGCGTGTACACATTACCTATCGATTTTGCAAGCATCGACTCTCTTACTAAACTTCTTCCGCTAGATTGTGCTGCTATCTTAGCATAACCTATACGCATGACCTTAAAGTACAAAAAATAGCCATACTTCAAAGCGTGTACACATTACCTATCGACTTTGCATGCAACAAATATCGTACTAAACTTCTTCCGCTATGTTGTGCTGCTGTCTTAGCATAACTTATACACATGAACTTAAAGTACAAAGAATAGCCATGTTTCAAAGCGTGTACACATTACTTATTGATTTTGCATTCATCGAATCTCGTACTGAACTTCTTCCGCTACATTGTGTTGGTATCTTAGCATAACTTATACACATGAACTTAAAGTACAAAGAATAGCCATGTTTCAAAGCGTGTACACATTACCTATCCATTTTGCATGCATCGACTCTCGTACTAAACTCCTTCCGCTAGATTGTGCTACTATCTTAGCATAACCTATACGCATGACCAGAAAGTAAAAAGAATAGCCATGTTTCAAAGCGTGTACACATCACCTATCGATTTTGCATGCAACAAATATCGTACTAAACTTCTTCCGCTAGATTGTGCTGCTATCTTATCATAACTTATACACATGAACTTAAAGTACGAAGAATAGCCATGTTCCAAAGCGTGTACACATTACTTATTGATCTTGCATGCTTCAAATATCGTACTAAATTTCTTCCGCTAGATTGTGCTGCTATCTTAGCATAACCTATACCCATGAACTTAAAGTACAATGAATAGTCATGTTTCAAAGCGTGTACACATCAACTATCGATTTTGCATGTATCGACTCTCGTACTAAACTTCTTCAGGTAGATTGTGCTGCTACCTTAGCATAACTAAGACGCATGAACTTAAAGTACAAAGAATATCTATGTTTCAAAGCGTGTACACATCACCTATCGATTTTGCATTCATCGACCCTCGTACTAAACTTCTTACGCTAGACTGTGCTGCTATCTTAGCCTAACCTATACGCATGAACTAAAAGTACGAAGAATAACCATGTGTTAAAGCGGGTACACATCACCTATCGATTTTTCATGCATCAAATATCGTACTAAACTTCGTGCGCTAGATTTTGCTGCTAAACATTGCTAAACTCTCTGCTATCATCTTGAAAAGTTCAGTGTTCCAAACACTAGTTCGAAAAACGTAGCTCATCGCACCTCGGGGATTTTATTAGGTAAGACGTAACCCCTAGGTTCCATTCCTTGTTCTGAACATGAAACCATTTACAAATAAAAATTACTTTTCTACACTTAACAAAGTACAAGCGTTCTTGCTGATAGCGATCGATTAGGTTGTTGCTCCTTTAGCCCTTTAGCCCTTTAGCCCCTTAGCCCTTTTGCCTATTAGCCCTTTAGCCCATTAGCCCTTTTGCCCATTAGCTCTTTAGCCTGTTAGCCCTACAATGAATGTGCGGTAATCTAATCTTCTTAGAACAAAGGTATCCCCTGACATGTTCTAAACACATGTTGTATCGAGTACAGTGTTCTAGTTTAGCCTTGATTACTTATTTAGTGTTCTAAACACTTCAATCAATGTACCGATCACATGATAAAGTTCACGGCATAGAGTGCAGTGTTCGATTCTAGTCTTGTTACGTTTCTTTTGTGATTTGCAAGTCTAAACATGCATAATGACGTCATCACTCCAGCACGTGCTTACTCTAGCTATTCCGATGCAGGTTTAAACTTGTTCGATAGAGCTATGCCTTGACATAAGAGGAGGCCTTAACAGCTTATGTATAGCCGCTATTGTCTAAAGATAGCTGCTGTGAAGAAAAAGCACGTCGAATTTTTCAAATTACCCGCCACCACATTTCAAAGGTATGAGGTTTAGTGCTGTAAAAATACCTGCACGATGCAAAGCTAGCTTTCTTCATCAGAGCAGCCACCATCTTGTGTGAGCACCTCTAGGCCGTATCATAAGCAGCTGTGTATAGTCATCGTCTTGTCGCTGCTACCTCCCGCAAGCACCCCTAGGGCGTCTCATAAGAGCAGCAGCCATCTTGTGCAAGCGCTCTTAAGCTGTCTCATAAGAAGCTATGTATAGCCGCCATCTTGTAGAAATAGCTGCCAAAGCCAAAGGGCCTAAGTAGGAATCGAACCGGCGATCTCATCATTAGACTATGTTTTTCTTGTGTTATCATGTTCCTGATACTGCAAACCTAGGTATTAGGTAGAAAAATTCTGTCCGTTTTGCTCTACGATGCACCGTTTTCGAGATATTTAACATTTTGCATTTAAGCCCCAAATTTAATGAATCGAACCTGCACGGCACGTTATACTCTCTACCATAGCTAGACCTGATCATGTTACGAAGACTTGCTTCATTACAAGCTGAAACAGAGCTAATGCCAAAGGGCCTAAGTTAGAACCGAACCGTTGATCTCATCATTAGACTATGGTTTTCTTATGATATCATGTTCCCCATACTGCGAACTGAGGTATTGGGTAGAAAAATTTTATCCGTTTTGCTCTACGATGCACCGTTTTCGAGATATTTAACATTTTGCATTTAAGCCCCGAATTTAATGAATCGAACTAGCACGACACGTTAGCCTCTAAGCTAGCTTTCTTCATAAGAGCAGCAGCCATCATGCGCAAGCACCTTTAAGCGTCTCATAAGGAGTCGTGTATAGCCGCCATCTTGCGTCCGCCATCTTGCGCAAGCATCCTTAGGGCATCTCTTGCCATCTTGTGCAAGGACCCTTAAGCCACCTCATAAGAGCAACCGCCATCTTGCGCAAGCATTTCTAGGGCGTCTCATAAGGAGCCTTGTATAACCGCTATCTTGCGCAAGCATCCCAATTGCGTCTCATAAGAACCTATGTGTAGCGGCCATCTTGCATAAGCACCTTTAAGAAGTCATGTATAGCCACCATCTTGTGCAATTAGCGTCGAGAGATGGCTGATGTAGAATTTTTCTTTTTAAATTATCCGCCACCATATTTCAAAGGTATGTACCTAAAGAGTGTAGCACTGAGCTCTATAGAATAAAGATGGCGGATGACAGCTGACAAAAAACGCGTGAGTTTGTTTACTAAACAAGAGCACGGGGAATTTTTCCATTTGCCGCCACCACATTTGAAAGGTATCTAGCTAAAGATGGCAGCACGGTGCTCTCTTGATTAAAGATGGCGGATGACAGCTAACAGAACTTTTCAAATTGCCCGCTACTACAGAGGGCAGCACCGTGCTCTGTTTATTAAAGATGGCGATGACAACTGACGAAATTGCCCGCATGATAGCAGCACAGTGCTCTATTGATTAAGGATGGCGGATGACAGCTGTCAAAAAAGCACGTGGCTGTGTTTCCAAACAAGAGCACATGGAATTTTTCAAATTGCCGCCACCACATTTCAAAGGTATCTAGCTAAAGAGTGCAGCACTCAGGTTTGTGACGCAAGATGGCGGATGACAGCTGTCAGAAAAAAGCACGAGAGTTTGTAAAGCACGTGGAATTTGCCACCGCCACAAAGAGGGCAGCACGGTGCTCTCTTGATTAAAGATGGCTGCTGTCACGTAGAATTCAAAGGTATCTAGCTAAAGAGGGTAGTACAGTGCTCTCTGGATTAAAGATGGCTGCTGTCAAAAAGCATTTTTCAAATTATCCGCCACCACATTTCAAAGGTAAGTAGTTAAAGAGGGCAGCACTGTGCTCTATGGATTAAAGATGGCGGATGACAGCTGTCAAAAAAGCACGTGGATTTGTTTACCGATTCAAATCTCGCGCTGGTGAGGTTAAGTTGGTAGCACTGATGTTTAAGCCCGTTAAGATGGCAGCACTGCGGATGACAGGTGACGAACTTGATGCAAGATGGCTGCTGTCACGTAGAATTCAATGGTATCTAGCTAAAGAGGGCAGCACGGTGCTCTCTGGATTAAAGATGGCTTTTGTCAAAATGTATTTTTCAAATTATCCGCCACCACATTTCAAAGGTAAGTAGCTAAAGAGGGCAGCACTCTGCTCTATGGATTAAAGATGGCGGATGACAGCTGTCAAAAAATCACGTGGATTTGTTTACCGATTCAAATCTCGCGCTAGTGAGGTTAAGTTGGTAGCACTGAGGTTTAAGCCCGTTAAGATGGCAGCACTGCGGATGTCAGGTGACGAATTTGCAGCTACTGCGATAAAGAGGGCAGCGCGTTGCTCTGTAGTTTAAAGATGGCGGATGACAGCTGTCAAAAAAGCACGTGGCTGTCAAAAAAAACACGTGGATTTGTTTACAAATTCAAATCTCGCGCTAGGTATGTTAAGTTGGTTCTACTGAGATTTAGGCCCGTCAAGATGGCAGTACTGAGGTTAGCGATGCGTTGTTGTCTGTCAAAAAGCACGTGGCTGTCAAAAAAAACACGTGGATTTGTTTACCAATTCAAATCTGGCGCTAGTTAAAGTTGGTACTACTGAGGTTTAGGCCCTTCAAGATGGCAGCAGTGAGGTTAGCGATGCGTTGTTGTCGATGATAGCTGTCAAAAAGCACGTGGCTTTGTTTACAAATTCAAATTTTCCGCGGGTGGTGGAGGAGAACTCTGGGGGGCCTCTGGCTGTGGTGGTGGTGGAGGAGGCCTCTGGCAGGCCTCTGGCTGTGGTGGTGGTGGAGGAGGCCTCTGGGAACCGGAGGAGGTGGTGGCGGCCGAATCCCTGTATTATACTACTGTCAAGAGTACCAATTTTCAGGTCTGTAATATCTTCAGTTACTGAGATATAAATACCGGTATCCTGATGAAAGCATCCAATCCCTTTTTCACCCTTTTTCACCCTTCCTATTGCGGTTTTCCGAAAACCAAAAATACGTGTATATTTTTAAAGAAGATTCTAAATACCAATTTTTACATCTCTAAAGTTTTCAAGTTTTGAGATATAGATACACTCATTGTAAAATTTCACCCCCTTAACCCCCTTAGCGACGGAATATCCAAAAATCCTCTCTTAGCGAGCACCTACATCTTAATATGAATGTATCCCCAAAATTTTATTTCTTTATGTCCAGTAGTTTTGGCTTGGCGATGATGAATCAGTCAGTCAGACAGGACAAGTTATTTTATATATGTAGATTTGAAAACTGGTATTTGAAACTTTCTGTAAAATTTAAGAAATATAAATATATTTTTTCGGAAAGTCCACTTAAGGGGAACTGAAAAAGGGGCGAATTTCTAAAATTAGCGTATCTACATTATATCTGGGAAACTTAACACGTTGCAGACGTGAAAATTGGTATTTGGAACCTCCATTAAAAATGTGGAAGCACGTATTCTTTGGTTTTCGGAAAATCCCTTAACCGGGGTGGGGGTGAAATAATTGAATATTTAGTTGAATTATTTGTATGTTAATGTATGTATATATGCCAAAAATCTTAAGATGTTACAAAGTTGAAAACTGGTTTTTGGAATCTCTTTTAAAAATAAAGGAAAACGCATTTGGGGGGTGCAAATCAACTTGGTAGGGGGATGAAAACGGAGGTGAATTCCGTTAACGAGGGTGCATATATCTCAAAAACTGAAGATGTTACAGTCGTGATAGTTGGTATTTGGAAGCTCTTTTAAAGAAACGGGTACTGTTTGTTTTTAGAAAATTCACTTGAGTGGGGAGTGTGAAAGGAAATAAGGAAATTGAATTATTTTTTCTGGAGAAACTTATATCTCAAAACTGAAGGTTACAAACGTGGAAACAGGTATTTGGAATCTCCTTTAAAAATAAACAGGCATTTCTTTGGTGGGGGGAAACCAACTTAACGGGCTGATGTGGAGTGAAAAAGGAGTTGACTTCTTTCCATGAGGATACTTACATCTCAAGAACTGAATATGTTACATGACGCACCGACATAGATAGGACTTATGGCGACGATGGGACAGGAAAGGCCTAGGAATAGGAAGGAAACGGCCGTGGCCTTTATTAAGGTACTGCCCCAGCATTTGCGTGGTATTAAAGTGGGAAACCATGTAAAACCTTCTTCAAAGCTGCCAACAGTGGGATTCGAACCCACTATCTCCTGGATGTGAGCTCATAGCTGCGCCCCTAACAGCACGGCCAACTCGCCCGGTAAGACCACTGTCACCCGGATGCAAGCCAACAGCTGCGCGCCCATAACAGGATGGCCAACTCGCCCGGGTTTCGTTTTTTCAGGGGGCTTTTAAAAAGCCTCAGTGACACAGAGTCCGGCGCACCGACCTCTCACCACTGATTCCATGTGAGATTTGTGCTGGACAAAGCTGAGGCGGGACAGTTTTTTTCTCCGGGTACTCCGGTTTTCCCTGTCAACTTTCATTCCAGGTACACTCTCCAGTATCATTTCATTTCATCTGTCAATCAATAATCATTGCCCCATAGGAGTGCAACAGGCTCCGACAGATCGCACAATTCCTGTCCTCGCCGCTAGATGCGGGCTTCATTCAATACATTCATGACCTGGTCAAATGACTGTAAACATGCTGGGATTATTATAGCAGGTTTGTTATCTGGTTCAACAGGTACAGTACCTGCTGCTCTTAGCCAGTGGTAATGTGGCTGAAACAGAAATTTAATTTACAGTAATAGTAGGATATTGCCGCCTCTGTGGTGTAGTGGTTAGCGTGATTAGCTGCCACCCCCGGAGGTCCGGGTTCGATTCCCGGCTCTGCCACGAAATTTGAAAAGTGGTATGAGGGCTGGAACGGGGTCCACTCAGCCTCGGGAGGTCAACTGAGTAGAGGTGGGTTCGATTCCCACCTCAGCCATCCTGGAAGTGGTTTTCCGTGGTTTCCCACTTCTCCTCCAGGCGAATGCCGGGATGGTACCTAACATAAGGCCACGGCCGCTTCCTTCCCTCTTCCTTGCCTATCCCTTCCAATCTTCCCATCCCTCCACAAGGCCCCTGTTCAGCACAGCAGGTGAGGCCGCCTGGGCGAGGTACTGGTCATTCTCCCCAGTTGTATCCCCGACCAAGAGTCTGAAGCTCCAGGACACTGCCCTTGAGGCGGTAGAGGTGGGATCCCTCGCTGTGTCCGAGGGAAAAGCCAACCCTGGAGTGTAAACAGATGATGATGATGATGATGAATAGTAGGATATTTCCAATTTACAGTCAACAAAAGTTCAAATATTCATATTTGAGAGATCATTCTGGAATGCAACAATTGTCTAAAGAATATTGTTTCAAATGACGACTGTCTCCATTCGTAACGCATACTGCGACAGATGTTCTCTTTAAAAGGGCAGGACACTCTCAGCCTCTGGTTCAGAACAAAACGTCCCGTTTCGACCATCCTTGACCAAGGAGTTCGGCTTCTACACCAAGCGAAAATCGGAATGGTGTCTTAACACTGAGACCACCTTTCCTCCACGATCAGACTTATTGTCACCGAACTCGATAGCTGTAGTCGCTTAAGTGCGGCCAGTATCCAGTATTCGGGAGATAGTAGGTTCGAACCCCACGGTCGGCAGCCCTGAAAATGGTTTTCCGTAGTTTCCCATTTTCAAACCAGGCAAATGCTGGGGCTGTACCTTAATTAAGACCACGGCCGCTTCCTTCCCACTCCTAGCCCTTCCCTGTCACATCGTCGCCATAAGACCTATCTGTGTTGGTGCGACGTAAAGCAACTAGCAAAAAAAGGACTTATTGTCAGATAAACGATGTTGCAAACCTTCTAGCATAGTAAACATAAATCACAACAATGATCAACATTCACTAACCCACGAGGTGTTAATTTCATACTCCACATAATTAACAACGTCAAGTACTGTACCCGAACAATAAGGCGTGTATCAGTTATAAGGCAGGTTGTGCAGAGATGACCAGAGTGACATCGAATACATTTACGATGATGGATGCGGGGATAGTACAAGATCAGGGACTAACATCAGTCAGGATTCGCTAAGGAATCCTCGATGGTTTTCGTCCGTTTCATTTACCCTTATAAAAAGTTAATGAGATATATTCCCAACTTATCTTACAAAGAAATGTTTGCCCGTGCTGTCGGTTTCTAATCGATATAAGAATAAACATCACAGATGCTCAGTTGTCAGAATCAACATCTTAAAAAATTACAACACTCTAGGCCTGAAAAGTAAAACTAAAGTAGTGTTTTCCGTTCTTTCATCTCTGCAAATGTGGGGTCATTCCTTCAAGAATCTGTTCATCGCAACCATAAGGCCATCACTATCACGTACCACACTACACTAGTCTAGGGGATGCTTCCGGTCGTCTCGGGCTGCTTTGAGATGTACTCAGGTCAGGAGGCAACTGGCATGGAAGAGGTGATTCTTAACATGTTGTAATCCTTACCCCTTTGCTTTTATTCATTAAGAGAAGCAGCAGGGAATTTCCAGACACAGACGGCCGAGGACACGGGGGCAGAATATTCACCTGAAGAATAACAGAGAATCAGGAAATGCATTCGGTCTTTAGGGGAGTTCAAATCATTAAAATATACAAACAGACATCATTATAGACCGTTATGTCTTTCAGCTCTCAGTCTGCAAGCCACTGTGAATTTACTATATGTCGCCAAAATACTATCTTTGCAACTAATGTTGTGGCCTCATTTACTTCTATACTTCTTATCTTTACATCGTTAGAAACTGAGTCTAAGTATCGTCGTCTTGGTCTCCCTCTAATTCTCTTACCCTCCATAACAGAGTCCATTGCCGGGCTGAGTGGCTCAAACGGTTAACGCGCTGGCCTTCTAACCCCAACTTGGCAGGTTCGATCCTGGCTCAGTCCGGTGGTATTTGAAGGTGCTCAAATACGACAGCCTCGTGTCCGTAGATTTACAGGCACGTTAAAGAACTCCTGCAGGACTAAATTCCGTCTCCGAGGACCGTAAAAGTAGTTAGTGGGACGTAAATCAAATAACATTATTTATTATTATTACAGAGTCCATTACTCTCCTAGGTAGTCTATCCTCCTCCTTTCGCCTCACATGACCCCAGCACCGAAGCCGGTTTATGCGTACAGCTTCATCCATAGAGTTCATTCCTAACTTATCCTTTAACTCCTCGTTCCAAGTATCCTCCTGCCATTGTTCCACCTGTTTGTACCAGCAATCACTCTCGCTACTTTCATGTCTGTTACTTATAACTTATGAATAAGGTATCGTCAGTCAAACCAGTTTTCGCTCCCTTAAAGCAAAGTTCATCCGGGAGTTGACTTCCTTCTTACAGAATATTGTGAATCGCAATTGCTAGCTCACTGCATTAGCTTCACTGTACCTTGATTCAATGTCACTTACTATATTACCATCCTGGGAGAACACACATCCTAAATACTTGAAATTATCTACCTGTTCCAACTTTGTATCGCCAACCTTTACATTCAATTCTGTTGAATTTCTTAACCTACTGACATCGATTTAGTCTTCGAAAGGCTAATTTTCTTACCATACTCATTGCACCCATCTTCAAGTTGCAGAATATTAGACTGCAGGCTTTCGGCACTGTCTGCCGTTATCACCAAGTCGTCAGCATAGTCAAGACTGCTTACTACATTTCCACCTAACTGAATCCCTCCCTGCCACTTTATACCTTTCAGCGGATGATCCATGTAAACTACGAACAACAAAGGTGAATGATTACAGCCTTGTCTAACGCCTGTAAGTCCCCCGAATCGAGAACTCATTTTACCATCAATTCTCACTGAAGCCCAATTTTCAACATAAATGCCTTTGATTGATTTGAATAATCTACCTTGTTCCCATAGTCCCCCAGTATGGTGAATATCTATTCCCTCGGTACCCTGTCATATGATTTCTCTAGATCTACGAAACATAAACACAACTGTCTATTCGTCTCGTAGCATTTTTAAGTTACGTGGTGCATACTGAAAATCTGATTCTGATCCGCGGTCTAAAAGCACACTGGTCTTCATCCAAATTCCTCTCAACCACTGATGGCACACCCTCCCTTCCAAGATGCCAGTGAATACTTTGCCTGGTATACAAATAAATGAGATATAGATAGGTGCAGTTTCTGGTTTTGTCCAATCTGAAGGTACCTTATCAATACTCCATGCTAATCTTATTATTCTATGAAGCCATTTCATTCCTGCTTTCCCACTACACTTCACAATTTCACTCTTTCATCTATTCCTGCCGCTTTATGACAATGGAGTTTATTTACCATGCTTTCCAATTCTCGAGCATAATTTCGCCAACATCATTTTCCTCCTCCCAATGAGCTCCGTTGTTCGCGACACCACCATAAAGATTTCCTCTTACGTTCAGAAGATTTTAAAAGTATTTCCTCCACCTGTCCAGTGATTCCCTGGGATCTATTGTGAGTTAACCTGAAATACCCAAAACACTGCTCATTTCATTTCTCCCTACCTTCTCAAGATTCTTTTTTATTCTCAAGAAAGGTTTCCCTGCTGCTTGACTGAGCCTCCCTACGACTTATTTTTGGATTCAACATCTATTTGTTTCGCTCTCTTTCTTCCGTCAATGTACAATTCCCTGCCTGCATCAGCCCTTGTTTCGAGCCATTTCTGGTAAGCCTTCTTTTTACGTTTACAAGCTGCTCTCGCTTCACCATTCCACCAAGATGTTCGCTTTTTACTATCCTTACACACAGCTGTTCCTACCCATTCCCTTGCTGCTGCTAATACAACATCCCTGTATGCCACACATTCTCTTCCTATTTCCTGAACCTGCTTACTGTCCACTGTTCGGAACTTGCCACTAATTATATCCATGTACTTCTGTCTAATTTCCTCGTCCTAGAGATTTTCTACCCTTGTTCGTTTTCAGGCAAATGTCACTTTCTTTATCCTAAGTCTAGAGATAAATAGCTCAAATCAGATAGCAGTGTGTTTCATTGAAAAATTCCCCGAAACCAAGTATATTCCTACCAGATTTCCTGAACTCGAAGTCGGTTACGATATAGTCCATTATGGATCTGGTACCCCTAGCCTCCCATGTGTAGCGGTGAATAGCCTTATGCTTGAAGAATGCATTCGTAACTGCTAATCGTATACTAGCACAGAAATCCTGCAGACGCTTCCCATTCTTATTAGCCTCCATACCTTCTCCACATTTACCAATCACCCTTTCGTATCCTTCAGTTCTATTTCCAACTCGAGATACTTAGCTCACTACAGATCAGATAGTAGTCTGTTCCATCGAAAAATCCCCGAAAAACTCGTGCATTCCTAACAGATTTCCTGAATTCGAAGTCGGTTACGATATAGTCCATTATGGATCTGGTACCCCTAGCCTCGCATATGTAGCGGTGAATAGCCTTATGCTTGAAGAATATATTTGTAACAGCGAAACCCGTACTAGCACGGAAGTCCAGCAGATACTTCCATTCCTATTAGCTTCCATATCTTCCCCACATTTACCAATCACCCTTTCGTATCCTTCAGTTCTATTTCCAACTCTCGCATTGAAATCACCCATTAGCACTATCGTATCCTTGCTGTTGACCCTGACTACGATGTCACTCAATGCTTCATAAAACTTGTCAATTTCATCCTCATCTGCACCCTCACAAATCTACCCACATCATTCGCTCGTTTACGTGCCCAACAGAAACTACGTTGCGTGCAATAGTATTCCTGCTGAACAGCCCTACCCCAGACTCTACCGTACCCTTTTTAACATCCGAAAACTAAACTTTATAATCTCCTATGTACTATTCGTTATCTCCCCTTCTAACTCACTTCTAACACATTCGGATGCATCGCCTTTAATGACTCAGCCAGTTCTAATTTCTTTCTTCCATAAGCCCCATTAATATTGATAGCTCCCCATCGAATTCCATTTAATTCGCCAAGTTGTTTCCAAGGAGTCCCTCGCCTGTCAAATGTGTGTGGGACTCCGTTACTTCTATAGGTCCGAGGCTTGTTTAAAATGTTCTGAGCTCAGTAAATTCATGAAGCAGGATGCTACCCTACTTACACATAGTCCAAGTGAGGACCTCTCCTCTAACGGGATTAGGGACCACGGTGAATTGTATAGTCCTAGACGCCTGAGCACAAGGAATCAATCAATCAATCAATCAATCAATCAATCAATCAATCAATCAATCAATCAATCAATCAATCAATCAATCAATCAATCAATCAATCAATCAATCAATCAATCAATCAATCAATCAATCAATCAATCAATCAATCAATCAATCACTACTGATCTGCATTTAGGGCAATCGCCCAGGTGGCTGAAATCCTGTCTGTTGTTTTCCTAGCCTTATCTTAAATAATCGCAAAGAAATTGTAAATTCATTGAACATCTCCCTTGCTAAGTTATTCCAATCCCTAACACCCCTACCTATAAGCGAATATTTGCCCCAATTTGTCCTCTTGAATTCCAGCTTTATCTTCATGTTGTGATCTTTCCTACTTTCAAAGACAAAATTCAAACATATTCGTATACTGATGTCATTCCACGCCATCTCTCCACAGACAGCTCAGAACATACCACTTAGTCGAGTAGCTCGTTTTCTTTCTCCCGAGTTTTCCCAGCCCAAACTTTGCAACATTTTTGTAACGCTACTCTTTTGTCGGAAATCACCTACAACAAATCGAGCTGCTTTTCTTTGGATTTTTCCAGTTCCTGTATCAAGTAATCCTGGTGATGGTCACAGATACTGGAACCATACTGTAGTCTTACCAGTGGCTTATATGCCCTCTCCTTTATATCCTTACTGTAACCCCTAAATACCCTCATAACAATGTGCAGAGATCTGTACCCTTTATTAACAGTCGTATTTATGTGATCATCCCAATGAA
The DNA here is from genome assembly GCF_040414725.1 of Anabrus simplex. Lineage (NCBI taxonomy): Eukaryota > Metazoa > Arthropoda > Insecta > Orthoptera > Tettigoniidae > Anabrus > Anabrus simplex. The sequence continues at coordinate 36,884,709 of NC_090266.1, forward strand.
GAACTCTCCTTATATTAATACCTAGGCACTTACAATGATCTCTAAAAGGGAATTTCACCCCATCAACGCAGTAATTAAAACTGAGAGGACTTTTCCCATTTGTTAAACTCACAATCTGGCTTGTAACCCCGTTTATCATCATACCATTGCCTACTGTCCGTCTTACAACATTATCAAGGTCATTTTGCAGTTGCTCACAATCTTGTAACTTATTGATTACTGTGTACAGAATAACATCATCTGCAAACAGCCTTATCTCTGATTCCACTTCCTTACTCATATCATTGATATATATAAGAAAACATAAAGGTCCAATAATACCGCCTTGAGGAATTCCCTGCTTAAGACATTCACTCCCCTAGACGCCTTAAGGCGATTAAGAGCAGCCTATGTGCGGGACCGTATCCGAGTTAAGGCATTTCAGATCGCCCGATGTACACGTTGTTTCGAATTTAGCACTAAATTCTTATGAATTCGTACTTCGTGTTGAAAACAATAGATGGCATATACATGAACAGTCCGTCACCCTGACTACCTGAACAAAGGGTACATTCCAATTCTTTCTTTCTTTCTTTCTTTCTTTCTTTGAGTAAACACGGACCTAAGCTAGTCGTGGTATTCTTGTGAGAGTATGTAGTGAAATGAGTTATTGTGTCGCGATAACATGGCGAATAACAAACACAGTATATGAAGCGAGGAAATTCAGGACATTCTACTGAACGGTGATTCCGGTGATGAACTCGTCCCTGATTTCAGTGATAGCAAAAGCAATTCCAATGATGATATACCAGACTCCGGGCAAAGTGAAATTCAGCACATTCAAGTAATCGAAACGCATCAATCAATCAATCAATCAATCAATCAATCAATCAATCAATCAATCAATCACTACTGATCTGCATTTAGGGCAGTCGCCCAGGTGGCAGATTCCCTATCTGTTGGTTTCCTAGCTTTTTCTTAACTGATCGCAAAGAAATTGGAAAATGAATATTGAATTTTCACGACCACATTGTAATCGAAAGCCACTTTCAACCTATTAGGTTGTGTTACGTACATTTAGTACGTGTTGAAGAGATGTTAAGTACAGAACAAAAATGGCCAACCAAGACAGCAGTGGGATCCGAACCCACAACCTCCCGATTTCGCGTCGGTTGCTCTACCAATTGAGCTATGGTGGCCTAGGCCATCTTTGTTCTGTTGGAAAGGATCTAAGCTACAGGTCTGGTTCTGTACTTAACATCTCTTCAACACGTACTAAATGTACGTAACACGACCTAATAGGTTGAAAGTGGCTTTCGAAATTGGAAAATTATTGAACATTTCCCTTGGTAAGATATTCCAATCCCTAACTCCCCTTCCTATAAACGAATATTTGCCCCAATTTGTCCTCTTAAATTCCAACTTTATCTTCGTATTGTAATCTTTCCTACTTTCAAAGACACCACTCACACTGTGGCTACTCTCACCACTACTCTTATACTTACATATCTTCCACATAATATAAATAACATTTGTTTGAGCGCCAGTTGCTTTTTTAAGAAAAACAACAAAATTCGGTAGAGCATACCTCTTATATCAATTATCTCAAGGCGTGAGGTGATAAACTCACATATTTGGCAATATACAGGGATATGGATCAGGAAAATATTAAATTACTGTTGCATTTCCACAATTGAGGATTGTACATGGAACTGGAATCACTTATTATAATTAAAATAAAACTGAGTTTATGACTATAATTTACGTCACAATGAACAATCATTGACGTCTTTTAATTTAACTAAAGAAATATATTGTGAGATTTGCGGTACGAAAAAAAAGGAAAATTTAATCTAAACAAAAAAAGCTATTGGCATGAACTTGAAGTGAGATGTGATATCGCCGCTGATTACACTCTTCTTCATGTTATGAATGCATAACATGTCTGATGCTTTAATTACCTGTTGTCTGCATACACCGCTGTTGAACTTGAAATTCTTGGGAAAACCTGTGAGCTGAAGTCGGGAGCCGTCTGTTGTAATCTTCTTATATAACAAGGAGTTGGCCTACATACCATGTACGCGTGTAGGGCTCCAATGTAATTACGTCCACTCAATATATTTTAAATAATTGGAAAATATTATAGAAACATCTTGTGAAGTCCATCCTCACAAGAAGATAATGTTTCTTTAACAGCATAGTACCCGTCTCTGCTCGGATACAACCACCACTTGTAGACTTCCTCGATGATTACCTCTTCAAACACAACTCTTAGCTCTGACCATCACACTAAGACCACTTCTTCCATTTGATACATCAGACTGTTACATATGATCTGCACGATATGAACTGCTTATGAACTGAGTAAGAACAGAATACCTCTCCCCACCGTCGCCTTGACTTTATATAACCTCGCGATGACGACTCATCTCCCCACTCACTGTTCATCCCTTCCACTTCCACATACAGTAGCTGGCGAATACTGACACTTGGTCGCAATCACGTGTCCACGCACTGATGTCATCAGTCATGTGTCGTCTAAGCGTACCCAAGCGGTCCAAGAATGACTATGCCGAATGCGTCACCGGGAAAACTCCTTGCACAGCTAAACATAGCCTCGATTGCAAAATACTATGCCAGCTCATCTAGCCAAAGTTACAAGCCACAGCATGACAATATGAAACCAACAAATCTCACTTACTACAATACAGAATAATTACAAATAAATTTCACTTAACCTATGATTAAATACAATAATATCCGTGATACCTAATTATTATAGTCTAAATGATGAGAAACAGAATATAAAAACTAATGAATAGGGTTAATAATAATAATAATAATAATAATAATAATAATAATAATAATAATAAATACAGAATGGAGTCTGTAACCCTGTTGTACGGTTACAGAACGCCTCCCTCATGAAATAATCGATGAAATGAATCGATTGATTCATGAAATATATACACAATCACCTGAAATCGAGTACACCATATATACATGTATAAAAATGCCCTTTACAAAATTGGGTACATAGTATCATCCATCTGGATGTTCGTTGTTACACATATAAAACATTGATCACTTATCATTTTCACTTTGATTATACAGTATTATTTACATACAGATTACATTTCTTTCTCACTTCTGTCGTTTCAAACGTTCATTGAGTGTTCAAAAGTAATTCTCGAAGACATTTCATTATATACACTGTCTCCAAGCACTGGAGTTTATTGCACTGCCGTGCTCACTTAATATCACAACACACGCTAATTTCACTGAAGTCCTGTTCGCAATGCCAGCTTCATAAAATATGGTGAATTAACATAGTAATGAAAATTAATCAACAAACTCACATGATATATTTCTTAAGATTTCTTATATTGTATGTGCCTACGATATTTCCTTCTTTTTCTTCTAATGAATAAGCACATTTCCCAATCCGTTTCACTACGGTGAAGTATCCCTGATATAACAAGAAAAACTTAGAAAATTGACCAGCTTCTGCTGATGACGGGAGTGGCACTCTGAGTAAAACCTTGTCACCAAGTTCAAATTCATCCAATATAGACCTACAAAAGTTATCATGCACAATCTTACCGTGTTATCCTTCTTAGGTATCATAACAAGTGGATTTAAATTAGGACTACATGATGGTTCAATTATATTATAATCTAGCATAATGTCAATCTGCTCTTCAACAGCGCTAGCGTATTTTAACGGAATGGGATATTTCGGTCCTACAAAAGTTGAGTTATCAATAGCATTAAATTTGTGTTCGTAAAGATGTGTTCTACCAGGCCGATCGCTAAAAACATCACTATGTGATATCAATAATTCACACAATTCGTCCTTCTGACTTTCCGCTAAATTACATTTCTCCACTGTCTCATACAATTCATCTCTAGAATCTCTCTGTATGGACACATGGCAGACATCAATATTTTTCCTAATATTAGGAATTTCACAAGATCCTTCCGTACTAGAACACACTTTATTCGCACTAATTTCTGACAAAACATCATATGGTAAACTGACTTCCCTGCTACTCTTTCCCCAAATAAGATTGACATTACACAGATCAAAATTTAATTTAGCCTTGTGACACGTTAACCAGTCGGTACCTAAAATAACGGCATAAACTAAATTAGGCACTACTAAGCATGGTTGGAAAATACATTCTCCACTTATGTTAATGGGGACAGCTATTTGTTTATTCACTCTTTGAGACTTGTTTCCAACAGCTGTTACGATGAACGTATTCCTCACTGGAATTTCCGCTACCTCATACTTCTCTCTCAAAACTTCCTCATACAGCTTGGAATTAACACATGACTTCTCACTACCAGAGTCCAACAAAATCTGAACTTTTCTGCCCCATATCAGCAGTTCAATCGTCGGTGTAACAGTAACACTACTTAAATTATCCTCATTACATAATATAAGATCACTTAACAAATCTTGCCTTATATCTAAATTTAAATTACACTTATAAAATTTATTGTCTACGATTAAGTCGTCACTTAAAATATTTGAATTATTGCTACTTAGGTCACAATCATGTTCACTTACAACTATAGGCTGATCGACATTAACATACTTATCTGCCTTATATGTGAACTCACCATTTACGGACTGTCTCAGTGACCTGTTTATACAGTCCGTTGCGCGTTTAAAGTACTTAGTTCGGTTACGACTTGTTGGTTACACACCTCAGTCGGCCTCCCCTGTTGCCTATTTCCTCTAGCGTCATTATTATTATTATTATGGCCTGTATTCTCTCGCCTCCCAGCTTCTGGTTGATTACCATAATCACGCCTCCCAGTCCTGAAATTTTCCGAACTATTCTGATAATTTCTCTCCCTGTGGAAATTATTATTAGGTCTCTCCTGATATTCTCTTCTGTAGTTACGATTATTCATAGTCCTGTCCTGATTATTAGATTGGTTACCCCTTCCTTCTACATTCCTATTTAGTGTCCTATTATTATTCAAGCTACTACCTAAAGCATCAAAACTTTCCAACAAAATCTCCATTTCCTTAATAGTCTCCACTCTTTGCATACAAACAGCTTCTCTTATTCTATCGGGATAGTGCTTAGCCATAAGTCTAACTATATCAGCCTCAGGTCCAATACATTCTAAATTTCTCCACACCAAAACATGAGCCAAAAAGTATTCAGTCATTCTAACACCCTCGTTAGAATTATACCTGCCAAACATTACTCTCTCTCTCTCTCTACTCTGAACACCTTCACTCCAAAATTTAGCCACGAATTTCTCCTTAAATTCAGTTAGACTAGACATCGAGCTTTTATATACTTGAAACCAAGACTTAGTCTCTCCTACGAAAGCATTAGATAAGATCTCCAATACAGTTTCCCAGCTAATAATATTGTCTCTTAATTGAACAGAAAATTTCTTCTCTACTACTCTCATAAATTCCATCGGGTTAAATTCTTTCCCAGAAAACTTAGGTAAGTCATGATCTCTAGTGATTAAACCATTATTTACAATTATTTCACGTACATTTCTACTATCACGCACTTCTTTCTGGAGTACTCTCTGGCAACTCAGAAATTTTTCTTCCAATGTTTCCTCAGCTTTTTCTTCAATTTTTCTTAACTTCTCCTGTAATTTTTCTTCCGATTCTCTCACCTTCTGTGATAATGATTTTTGTTCACTCTCTAGATCACCTACTTCTCCAAGTTTTCTTTCCACGTGTTCTACCCTACTAATACATTTCCTAGTTTCTTGCCCCACTGTATTGGTTATCTTTTCAAACCTTTCTTCTACTAACTCATTGATTTCTCCTTTATTAGACTCGATCTTGGCACTTAATTCATCAATCTTATGCCCTTGTTTGATGCATGTCTCACTAACTTGCTCTATTTCCGTATGGAGATTGCTCCGACCCAATTCCATCTCAGCTCTGATGTCACTACACTCCCTATTTACCTTACTTTCTAAATTATTAATTTGCTTACTTATTTCTAACACCTTATGATCTATCTTATTACTAACATCATCAATCTTCTTATTAATACTATTTATGGCATTACTCTGAGCTTCAATTTTTTCACTAATGACCGCTTCAATTATCTCACTCATAATATTATTCTGAGATTCAATTTTCTCACTCATAATATTATTCTGAGATTCAATTTTCTCACTAATGATATTATTCTGCTCAGTCATTTTGGACATCAGCAAATTAAATAAACCCAGGTCAATCACCCCTTTACTTTGATCTTGCGTGACAGCGTTTTCCTCAGTTTCTACTATTTTCTGACTTTCAGTAGGTCCCACCTTAGTCACCAACTTCCTATTTATGTTACCACCTTGGATTTCCTTGGACACAATAACCTCAGCCTCATCACCTGACTGCATATTGCTATCCTTGTCCATCTTCGGTTTCCTACTAATTTTTCGCGATCTCAAAGCTATTTCCCCTTGCAATTCCTCTGACATTACCCCTTAAATACAAACTTCAACAAAATAACCTTCCTAACATTACTCGGTGAATTTAACATGTGCGTACTCATTAAAAGAACTGATCCATGTATATTGCCATTCAGAAACACTTTTTCTGAACCTTTCGAGTCCCACGTTGCTGGCGACACGTTGTGGCTACTCTCACCACTACTCTTATACTTACATATCTTCCACATAATATAAATAACATTTGTTTGAGCGCCAGTTGCTTTTTTAAGAAAAACAACAAAATTCGGTAGAGCATACCTCTTATATCAATTATCTCAAGGCGTGAGGTGATAAACTCACATATTTGGCAATATACAGGGATATGGATCAGGAAAATATTAAATTACTGTTGCATTTCCACAATTGAGGATTGTACATGGAACTGGAATCACTTATTATAATTAAAATAAAACTGAGTTTATGACTATAATTTACGTCACAATGAACAATCATTGACGTCTTTTAATTTAACTAAAGAAATATATTGTGAGATTTGCGGTACGAAAAAAAAGGAAAATTTAATCTAAACAAAAAAAGCTATTGGCATGAACTTGAAGTGAGATGTGATATCGCCGCTGATTACACTCTTCTTCATGTTATGAATGCATAACATGTCTGATGCTTTAATTACCTGTTGTCTGCATACACCGCTGTTGAACTTGAAATTCTTGGGAAAACCTGTGAGCTGAAGTCGGGAGCCGTCTGTTGTAATCTTCTTATATAACAAGGAGTTGGCCTACATACCATGTACGCGTGTAGGGCTCCAATGTAATTACGTCCACTCAATATATTTTAAATAATTGGAAAATATTATAGAAACATCTTGTGAAGTCCATCCTCACAAGAAGATAATGTTTCTTTAACAGCATAGTACCCGTCTCTGCTCGGATACAACCACCACTTGTAGACTTCCTCGATGATTACCTCTTCAAACACAACTCTTAGCTCTGACCATCACACTAAGACCACTTCTTCCATTTGATACATCAGACTGTTACATATGATCTGCACGATATGAACTGCTTATGAACTGAGTAAGAACAGAATACCTCTCCCCACCGTCGCCTTGACTTTATATAACCTCGCGATGACGACTCATCTCCCCACTCACTGTTCATCCCTTCCACTTCCACATACAGTAGCTGGCGAATACTGACACTTGGTCGCAATCACGTGTCCACGCACTGATGTCATCAGTCATGTGTCGTCTAAGCGTACCCAAGCGGTCCAAGAATGACTATGCCGAATGCGTCACCGGGAAAACTCCTTGCACAGCTAAACATAGCCTCGATTGCAAAATACTATGCCAGCTCATCTAGCCAAAGTTACAAGCCACAGCATGACAATATGAAACTAACAAATCTCACTTACTACAATACAGAATAATTACAAATAAATTTCACTTAACCTATGATTAAATACAATAATATCCGTGATACCTAATTATTATAGTCTAAATGATGAGAAACAGAATATAAAATCTAATGAATAGGGTTAATAATAATAATAATAATAATAATAATAATAAATACAGAATGGAGTCTGTAACCCTGTTGTACGGTTACAACACTTATTCGTCTACTGATGTCCTCCCATGCCATCTTTCCTCTGACAGCTCAGAACATACCATTTAATCGAGCAGCTCGTCTCCTTTCTCCCAAATCTTCCCAACCCAAACTTTCCAACATTTTTGTAACGCTACTCTTTTTTGAGGAAGATAAAATTAGGGATTTGAAAGAATGGATGGAAAGGAAAGATGCAGAGAACAAGCAGGCCTACAGAGAGACACGTACTGAGCTAACCATGATAAAGGACATGATTAAAACGCTGCAAGATAAAATCATGGAAAATAGATCGAAGGATATACCCCAACGAGAAAATCATATAGGCGGCAGAGGGAACAGCACGGATACCGAGACAGAAATCCCGGTACGCTATGCAACCGTAGTAGATCTGGGAGGTCCCGGTCCACAGCAACGACAGCAACCACTACATCATAGCGAGCGCTCGCATGCCATAAGACGACCAGTAGACGGACAGGAGATCAAGACCAAGATCATTTCACGCCCCGTGCACAAAGGAGGATACAAAAGGGTACATCAACGGCGCCCTCTGGAAAACTACGTGCCGCAAACAAGAATGCATGGCTGTATATAGGACGCGTGAATCCAGATGTAACCGCAAGCGATGTCGTAGACTACATAAAAGACAAGGGAATCGAAACCGGCATAAAATGTGAGGAGGTCGTCACCAGAGGTGAGAATAAAGCCTTTAAAGTTGGGATTCCCTTCGAGAGGAAGGAGGGTGCTCACGACCCAAACTTTTGGCCAGCGGATGTGATCTACCGGCCTTTTCGTTTTTGACCATGAAACCTCGCGAGATGCAAACAATCAGGAAATGAAGTTACTTCTATGGAATATTGAAGGCCTGATAAACGCCACGAACTCAACGCCAGAAAACATTTTTGACACATATGACGTCGTAATCATCATCATCATCATCTGTTTACCCTCCAGGGTTGGTTTTTCCCTCGGACTTAGCGAGGGATCCCACCTCTACCGCCTCAAGGGCAGTGTCCTGGAGCTTCAGACTCTTGGTTGGGGATACAACTGGGGAGTATGACCAGTACCTCGCCCAGGCGGCCTCACCTGCTATGCTGAACAGGGGCCTTGTGGAGTGATGGGAAGATTGGAAGGGATAGGCAAGGAAGAGGGAAGGAAGCGGCCGTGGCCTTAAGTTAGGTACCATCCCGGCATTCGCCTGGAGGAGAAGTGGGAAACCACGGAAAACCACTTCCAGGGTGGCTGAGGTGGGAATCGAACCCACCTCTACTCAGTTGACCTCCCGAGGCTGAGTGGACCCCGTTCCAGCCCTCGTACCACTTTTCAAATTTCGTGGCAGAGCCGGGAATCGAACCCGGGCCTCCGGGGGTGGCAGCTAATCACGCTAACCACTACACCACAGAGGCGGCCCTGACGTCGTAATACTGGTTGAAACCTTACTAACTTCAGATTGGAATGCGAGAAATCACTATACAGTGAACAATTTGGCAGAGCAAGGTATGGTGGGGAGGCCGATAGGAGGAATCACCTGCCTTTTAAAGGCTCACTTCACACCATTCCAAGTCATGCATAGAAACAACAATGTTCTTGTAGTGAAGACTAAACTGTGCGTATTAATATGTGTGTATTTTCAGCCAGGTTTCACATCTTATCAGATCATTGATGAAATAGGCACCGCTCTGAGTATAACGGAACGGGAGGATAACATCATCCTAGCAGGAGACCTAAATTGCCGCACTGACATTCCATCACAGAAGACAATAGAGGTCTTAGGCTACTTAGAAGGGGAAGGGATATCTCTCGTAAACAACAAAGACCGGAAGACGCATGTCTGTTATAACGGCACCTGCACCATAGATCTCGTCTTTTCGAATCAAGGTAAAATAAAGCCAATAAAACAAGACATAAACCTGACCCCCTACCGGAAATACCAACTAGTAGAAACGACTTTCCTACTCAGTCATGGCAACAAACAGGATAAGCCAGAAACATTGAAATTTTTAAGGAAGACTCTACACCAGTTCATAAGTGAGACCGACAACCAGGCAATCTCGGAAAAGGCCCGGAAAGGAGATCTTGACGAAGCAGCAAACATGCTCGAACATCTTTTACAAGGCGAAGTCATACCAGAGGCCGCCATAACACGAAAATCGAAACTATGGTTTGACGAAGCCTGTTACAGACTTCGCAGGACCACATTGGATGCCCTACACACAGCTCTCAAAGATCCAACTGATGATCATCTAAGGGAATATTCTAATCATAGGAAGACATACAAGACTCTCATAAAAGAAACAAAGGAACGGTATCAGGAGCAAGAGAAGCGGAGGCTGATAGCGGCAGTAGATCAGTGCCCATACAAAGCATTGAACCCAAGGCAACCAAGATACTGCAGAAGTATCCCTATGGAGACATGGGTGACTCACCTTAGCAATGTACTGCAGTACAAGGATACTCGACCAACGGATACCCCCGAGATCGAGGGGGACTCTGACTTCGACATGGAGATATTCACAATTGAGGAAGTAGAGTCTGCTATCCCCTGTTCAGAAAATAATAAAGCGTGTGGCCCAGACAATATATGTAATGAGCACCTTAAAATCGCTCTCCCAGTGTTGAAGGAAGCAATAACTTCCCTCCTGAATGAATGTCTCAGGCTAGGAAATATTCCCCATAGCTGGAGAAGGTCCACAGTAAAACTGTTGTATAAAGGAAAAGGAAGCACTGAGAACCCAAACTCCTATCGAGGCATCGCCCTAGAATGCGCGTTATTCAAAATTCTAACAAAACTCTTATGTCAACGACTCAGCAGAGAAATCGACCCCAAGCTCCCGGAGGAGCAATTTGGCTTCAGAAAAAGATCTACAACACAGGCCATCCAATGCCTTCTAAGTGATATCGAGACAGCGCTGACAGTCCCAAAAGGAAAATTACATGCCATATTTTTAGAATTCTCCAAGGCTTTCGACACGCTCAATAGGAGAATCATCATAGAGAATTTGGGAAACAAATGAGAAGAAACAACTACAAAAAAAACCGGCTTATCGCGAACATCCTGGCCTCATATTATATAGAGATAAGCGATGGAATCACCACATCAATCCCAATAGAACAAACAACCGGTGTATTGCAAGGGGACCCTCTAAGCCCACTACTGTTCATCATCGCGACGGCAGATATCACACAGGTGGTCTCGAAGGAAGTAATTCGATATATGTACGCTGATGATATTGTGTTGGCCTCGAGTTCGGAAAAGAAGCTGCAATCTGCATTTGATCTGCTACTGGAAATGGCGGAAGAAAACGAACTCACCCTAAACGAAGACAAGACTGTGTCAATGACTTTCAGAAAAGGAGGTAAACCAGCAGTTTTTCACACACACAGAAAACCCCTGGAGAGCGTCTCTAACTTCAAGTACTTGGGCGTGACACTCCAGACAACTGGCAACATCTTTACGCTCCACGTCAACGATAGGATCGGCGCGGGTACGAGGGCCATAAATGGCATCAGACAGCAGAGAAAACTCTCCGTCAAAACAGCATTGGAACTCTTTCATCTCAAGGTTACACCTGTCGTAACATACGGATTAGAGAATATCTGGACACACCTCAAGCTGAAACACCTGGAAAAGCTAGAAAATCTAAAGGCGACTTTCTTGAAGAAGGTTCTGTGTGTCTCAAAATACACGCCATCAAGACTAGTTTACGAACTAACACGTGAATTATATTACGTGGAAGAGCTCCGCCTCCACCTGCCGCTACAGTCGACACCAGCATACGTGCAACTCATGCAGAACCTGCAAGCAAAGAAGAGAGACATCTGGTGGGATTTTTACATCACTGACGCAGTGACCTGCAACGATTGGAAACGGGGAAATTACGAACTAAGACACACTGTCACACGCTTCGCCGTACATGGCTTCCAACATAAGCTGTGAAGGTTGAAGAAGTTTCACCAACAAGTCGCAGAATGTGTATGCGAACGCTGCGGCAAATATTGTGAAAGGTATCATGCGACGCACTGTACACATAGACCTGAATACTTGACGTCTTTCTGTTGTAACGACTAGACTGCTAGCACTTATAATGTATTCTATATTCGTTTCTACCTTGTCTGTATCATTCTCTCTTTTGGCTATTAGCTGCAATAAATATTTATTTTGTCGGAAATCACCCAGAACAAATCGAGCTGCTTTTCTTTGGATTTTTCCAGTCCTTGAATCAAGTAATCCTGGTGAGGGTTCCATACACTGGAACCATACTCTAGTTGGGGTCTTACCAGAGATTTATATGCCCTCTCCTTTACATCCTTACTACAACCCCTAAATACCCTCATAACCAGGGAACGGATTTATATGTAAATACATATCTCTTTAGGAAGGTAAAATTAATTATATTTTGCATTATCTTTACGAATATGTATTAACGTTGTTACAATATGCCTAAAGTAGCTCAGTCAGCCAGTTCAAAATTGAAAAGTTACGTATCAGAATTTAAAGAAGATGGTTTATCAACTGACAGTAAGATATTATTTTGTAATTTGTGGAGTTGAAAAATGGAGTATTCATTTTAGTTTCAGTTTAGCACATATGTTCCATATTCTTCGTCATTAAAATCAATATAGTCCATATTTCGACTAAAAAAGTAGTCCTCTCAATAATGGAGAAATAAATTAAAAATCTATATTCGAAAAATTAATATTTTAACTGGTCTGCAGGTCATTATCACGCCTGTCTACGCCTGGGCTGATAAAATAAGCTGATAAGCGGTGCGAAGAAAGAGAGAGGTTAAGCCCGGAAGTGGTGCAGAACAGCCGGTCAGTACCGTGACTATCTGAATCACACTTACAGCACTGATAAGCTGCATTACATAACATCGATTGTGTCTGTGACGTAATTTTGTAACTAGGGAAATCTCATTCATCGACGATGTGCTAGTGGTTTCCGGATTAGTTCGTAATTCTGGCATTCCCTTTGATTGCTTCATAACTCCATCTAGTTCACTACCATTCACTGCCAGTCATTCACAGTTTGAATTAGCAGTGAGACGGATCATAGTGTTCTTGTATGTTCAGTGTGTGCAGTTGTATATTGATATTCATTGAAGATATTAACGTTGTTACAATATGCCTAAAGTAGCTCAGTCAGCCAGTTCAAAATTGAAAAGTTACGTATCAGAATTTAAAGAAGATGGTTTATCAACTGACAGTAAGATATTATTTTGTAATTTGTGTCATTGTACAGTGACATCTACTCAAAGGTTCCTTGTGCAACAGCACGTTTCAACCAGTAAACACCAGGCTAACAAACAACGAGATTTCAAGCAGAGACAATTGTTTCTGACACAACCAGCAACTTCCAGTGTAACGTCCAAGTTCAACACCGATCTCTGCCGTGCTCTCATCTCTGCTGACATACCTCTCTTCAAACTGAATAATCAGTGCTTCAGGGAATTCCTCGAGAAATGTACTAAACGATCCATCCCGGATGAGTCAACGTTCAGAAAAACGTACTGTTCAGCCATATACGATGAAACTGTTCGGAAGATAAGGCAACAGATTAAAGACGGTCCAATTTGGGTTTCCATTGATGAGACAACAGACAAAGAAGGCAGGCTAATTGGCAACGTAATCATTGGTTTGTTAAGCGAAGATTATTGTAAACGGATTCTCTTACACTGTGATGTTCTAGAGAAATGCGATAACAAAACTATAGCAAAACTGTTCAATAAGGCTATGGGTACCCCCTGGACACAGGGCGGTAAGTATAATAAAGTGTTACTTTTTATTAGCGATGCCGCACCTTATATGATAAAAGCCGGAGAAGCATTATGTGTTGTATATCCTAAGATGACTCATTTAACATGTGTAGCACATGCCTTTCATCGTGTGGCAGAAGTGATAAGAGGCAGTTACCCCAAAGTAGATTTATTGATTTACTCAGTGAAAAATGTTTTTCTCAAAGCCCACAGAAGAGTTCATCTTTTGAAAGAAATGTACCCAGAGATTCAATTGCCGCCTAAGCCGATTCTAACTAGCTGGGGTACGTGGTTGCAAGCGATTGAATATTATGTTGAATATATAGAATGTATTAAGAACGTTCTGCATGCCATGGACTCTGAAGATGCAGCCTCACTTGAAGCCGCGAAAACAGTTGTCAGCGATACAAGTGTAAGAAATGACTTATGTTACATTCAGCATAATTTTTCATGCATCACAAAAACACTGAAAAGGCTCCAAAACTCGCATCTCTCTTTCTGAAAGTTGTGAAATTGTGAATAAAACTGTGGAACAACTAAATCGTGGTACAGGTAAAGTTGCAGATGTATCAAACATGAAGATGGCCACTGTACTTTCAAAGAACCCTGGATATGAAGAAATGATAAAGGTTTCTGCAATGCTGTGTGGAGATTTAAGTGTAAAATTAACATTGGATTTAACCCCAGCAGATATTGTGAAAGTGAATTATGCCCCCATTACCTCTTCCAATGTTGAACGCAGTTTCACTCAATATAAATCTGTCCTTAGAGATAATAGGAGAAGATTCACTTTCCAGCACGTAAAAGAACATTTTGTAATCCATTGTTTTGGTAATTGAGAATAAAGGATTGTGTGTTCTTCAAATATATCAAAATGAGAAATGCAACATTATGTTGCATGTAGATCTACTTGTTTCGCTTCTTCGAACTTTGATATTAAATAGAAATGAATGTTGTATGTGTAATTTTAAGTCCATATACACTGACTGACAGAGCAAATGCAACACCAAGAAGGAGTGGTTCGAAAGGGATGAAAGTTGGGGAAAAACAGAGACGGCACGGACGAATAATTGATGTTTATTTCAAACCGATATGCAGGTTACACAATGTGCACGACATCGACTCAGTAGGATGTAGAACTACCGCGAGCGGCGATGCACGCAGAAACACGTCGAGGTACAGAGTCAATAAGAGTGCGGATGGTGTCCTGAGGGATGGTTCTCCATTCTCTGTCAACCATTTGCCACAGTTGGTCGTCCGTACGAGGCTGGGGCAGAGTTTGCAAACGGCGTCCAATGAGATCCCACACGTGTTCGATTGGTGAGAGATCCGGAGAGTACGCTGGCCACGGAAGCATCTGTACACCTCGTAGAGCCTGTTGGGAGATGCGAGCAGTGTGTGGGCGGGCATTATCCTGCTGAAACAGAGCATTGGGCAGCCCCTGAAGGTACGGGAGTGCCACCGGCCGCAGCACATGCTGCACGTAGCGGTGGGCATTTAACGTGCCTTGAATACGCACTAGAGGTGACGTGGAATCATACGCAATAGCGCCCCAAACCATGATGCCGCGTTGTCTAGCGGTAGGGCGCTCCACAGTTACTGCCGGATTTGACCTTTCTCCACGCCGACGCCACACTCGTCTGCGGTGACTATCACTGACAGAACAGAAGCGTGACTCATCGGAGAACACGACGTTCCGCCATTCCCTCATCCAAGTCGCTCTAGCCCGGCACCATGCCAGGCGTGCACGTCTATGCTGTGGAGTCAATGGTAGTCTTCTGAGCGGACGCCGGGAGTGCAGGCCTCCTTCAACCAATCGACGGGAAATTGTTCTGGTCGATATTGGAACAGCCAGGGTGTCTTGCACATGCTGAAGAATGGCGGTTGACGTGGCGTGCGGGGCTGCCACCCCTTGGCGGCGGATGCGCCGATCCTCGCGTGCTGACGTCACTCGGGCTGAGCCTGGACCCCTCGCACGTGCCACATGTCCCTGCGCCAACCATCTTCGCCACAGGCGCTGCACCGTGGACACATCCCTATGGGTATCGGCTGCGATTTGACGAAGCGACCAACCTGCCCTTCTCAGCCCGATCACCATACCCCTCGTAAAGTCGTCTGTCTGCTGGAAATGCCTCCGTTGACGGCGGCCTGGCATTCTTGGCTATACACGTGTCTTGTGGCACACGACAACACGTTCTACAATGACTGTCGGCTGAGAAATCACGGTACGAAGTGGGCCATTCGCCAACGCCGTGTCCCATTTATCGTTCGCAACGTGCGCAGCACAGCGGCGCATTTCACATCATGAGCATACCTCAGTGACGTCAGTCTACCCTGCAATTGGCATAAAGTTCTGACCACTCCTTCTTGGTGTTGCATTTGCTCTCTCAGTCAGTGTAATTAACACGTTGACTACCAGCTTTTCAGCTGGTGATTTATACCTCCAGCCCAAGTTTTTTACGTCCCCTCGTCTCTATCGTGCATTGATTGATGTGTTGAGAACACTAAATAAGTCATCAAAACTAGAATCGAACACTGTACTCCATACAACATGTGTTTAGAACTTGTAAAAGAATACCTCTGCTCTAATAAGATCAGATTGAAGCATAACAAGACTAGAATCGAACACTGTACTGGTTGTTGTTAACTTCAACTTGTGATTAGAACATTGTTTGATGTGTTTAGAACACAACGTAAGTGATCATGACTAGAATCGAACACTGTACTCGATACAACATGTGTTTAGAACATGTCACGGGATATCTTTGTTGTAAGAAGATTAGATTAAACATAACAAGACTAGAATGGAACACTGTACTCGATGTCGTTAACTTCAACATGTGATTAGAACATATTTTGATGTGTTCAGATCACTAAATAAGTGATCAAGACTAGAATCGAACACTGTACTCGATACAACATGTGTTTAGAACATGTCAGGGGATACCTTTGTTCTGAGAAGATTAGATTAAAAAATAACGTGACTAGAATCGGACACTCTACTCGATGTCGTTAACTTCAACATGTGATTAGAACATTGTTTGATGTGTTCAGAGCAAAAGTACAACTTCAATGATTTGCCTAGTGTAAAAATAAAAACTACGGAAACACACCGTGCACACATCGCGTAGCTATCTCGCTCAGTAAACGATACAGCAAAACACAACTTCAATTATTTGCCTAGTACGAAAATCAGAAACACACTGTGCACATATCGCATAGCTAACTCGCTCAGTAAACAATATAGCGAAAGTACAACTTCAATGATTTGCTTAGTGCGAAAATAAAAACTACAGAAGAAACCACACTGCGTAGCTAACTCGCTCAGTAAACGATATATCAAACATACAACTTGAAATGATTTGCCTTGTCTTGTTCGAAAATCAAAAAACCATACTGCGTAGCTAACTCGCTCGGTTACACATACCGCACTGCTAAGACGCTCAGTGATTGCAAATACCCGGGTTATCGACTAGAACACTGATATACGCATACACGTTACTCTTTTTCGAAACACACGGACAAGAATGTTTTGAAATACTACACCTGACATACTTACATGTTAAAAAGGGCGGGACGAAAAATAATAAATCATAAATTTTTTGTATGCATGTTGTCTCCTCCAAGCTGTAAGACCAAATGGAAGCAGTACTGTGATTTTCTGCTACAGCTTGCTTAAACGTGAACGGAAGTGGCATGTTATCTCAGCAAAAAATACGCATGACATTGTTCCTGCATACACGCAAGTCAGACACTTACAGAAATGAAATGATGGATACCGCGATTCAAATCCTGGCAACTTATTACCTTCTGCCGTCAGGAAGGGCATCCGGCCAGATCCTTATGTTTCATGTAATTACACGTTGCTAGGAAGAGTGACGATCGCGCAGGAAAGGGCTAGGAGCGGATAGCTACCCCCTAGCATTTGCTATTTTTAGAGCTGCCGACAGTAGGGATTTGAACCCGCTATCTCTATATTATTTTAGAAGTAACACACATGATATAAGTAGCGAGAATGATTGCTGGTACAAGATGTGATGGTGATTTATCTGTCGGATGGGGACGTTAGGCCTTGTGCAGGCTCCTTCGACAGGAGTAGCCTACATGCCGGCACTGGGTTTTACCCTCTCCCTACTGTAGTAATTTATATCCTCAGGGAAGTGGTAGTATACAATTTCGAATAAATAGAGTGTGTGCGAAAAGCCTGCATATAATTCTAAAAGACTGAGGACATGTAATGCTGTTGATGGTGATTCGTCTGTCGGATGGGGACGTTAAGCCTTGTGCAGGCTCCTTCGACAGGAGTAGGCTATGTGACGGCAACGTGCAGGCTTCTTAATGCTATTCGACAGGAGTAGGCTATGTGCTTGCACTGGGTTTTACCCTCTCCGCACAATCATAATATTGTATCTCAGGAACTTACACCAGCTAAATGCTAGAAGGCTATACTAAGGGAATTACCTACACGGTCAAGAAAATGCCATTGCACTGTTATCGTTCGTTGAGATACAGGTGTGTAAACTGTATGCCTTATCATACACACAGTGTCCTCGCTGCTTGCTCAAAGTTACTACAACTGGAAAAGCAGTGTATAATTTCTGTCAACGCATGCATTCCTTACCTCGCTCTGGCTGACTGTGTAAAACACAGATACAACCTCAAAGACAGTGTTCTAAAGAGTTATACTTTTTGTTAGGAAATAAAACTAGTACCTCGCTTAAGCGGCTTTACTTGTTATGCAGAACAAGGATCAAACCTGTTATGTTGACAACACGAGACGTAACCCGGTGCCGAAACTTATTTAAAATTTAGTGCCGGGACATAGCCTACTCCTAAAGCTTAACACCCGAACTACACTGTAAATGCTAGGAGGCAGATAGCTTCTTCCTGCTCCTAGCCCTGTTTTACAGCCGTATGCCCTTCCTGACGTGACAGGACCGGGATTTTAATTCGCGAAAGTCTGTTTTAGAGCCGGATGCCCTTCCTGACGCAACACGACCGGGGTTTTAAATCGCAAGAATCTCTCTTAAGAGTAGTTGCCCTTCCTGACGCAAGGATCGGGATCAAGAATCTCTTTTACAGTCGGATGTCCTTCTTGGCGCAACAACTAAGATTTTAAATCGCAGTATTAATGTCTTACCCTACGAAAAACAGCAGTAGCCAGGAACAGACAATTAAAGCATGTTTTGGTAGTTTTACAGCCGGATGCCCTCCTTGACGCAAAGACAGGGGTCAAGAATCTGTTTTACAGACGGATATCCTTCTTGACACAAGAACCGGGTTCAAGAATCTGTTTTACAACAGGATGCCCTTCTTAGCGCAAGGATCGGAGTTTTAAATTGCAAGAACCTGTTTTACACCCGGATGCCCTTCTTGACACAACAAATAAGATTTTAAATCGCAAAAATATGTGTTACAGTCGGATGCCCTTCTTGACCCAACAAATAAGATTTTAAATCGCAATAATCTGTTTTAAGACCAGTTGCCCTTCCTGACGCAAGAATCGGAGTATTAAATCGCTAGAATCTGTTTTACAGCCGGATGCCCTTCTTAACGCAAGGATCGGAGTTTTAAATCGCAGGAATCTGTTTTACAGATCTGCTAATTTTACACTAAGCAAATGCTGGGGCTGTACCTTAATTAAAGTCACGGCTGCTTCCTTTCTACATTTCCTGCTCAGCAAGAATTTGTTTTACAGCCGGATGCCTTTCTTAACGCAAAAACTAGGATTTTAAATCGCAGTATACGCGATATGACGTAAGATAAATCTGTCGTAGCGGGTTTTATAACCGGATGTCCTAGTAAAATCCGGTGCCGGGACATAGCCTACTCCTATCGAAGGAGCCTGCACAAGGTTTAACGCCCCCCTCCGAGAGATAAATCACCATCAACATATTGTACCAGCAATCATTCTCGCTACTTCTATCATGTCTGTTACTTCTAACTTAATATAGAGATAGCGGGTTCGAACCCATACTGTCGGCAGCTCTAAAAATAGCAAAAGCTAGGGAGTAGTTAGCCGCTCCTAGCCCTTTCCTGCGCGATCGTCAGTCTTCCTAGAAACGTGTAATTACATGAAATATAAGGATCTGGCCGGATGCCCTTCCTGACGGCAAAAGGTAACAAGTTGCGAGGATTTGAATCGCGGTATCCATAATTTTATTTCCGTAAGTGTCTGACTTGCATATATGCAGGAACAAGGTCAAGCGTATTTTTGCTGAGATAACATGCCACTTCCTTTCACGTTTAAGCAAACTGTAGCAGAAACTCACAGTACTGCTTCCATTTGGTCTTACAACTTGGAGGAGACAACATGCATACAAATAATGTATGAAACTCTAAGATCTGACGTAAAGTCAGGATTGCTTCACGTGTTCCTACATTTCTTCCGAAGCCAAATTGATCTTCTCCCAACTCAGCTTCAACTTGTTTTTCCATTCTTCTGTAAATAATAAGTGTTAAAATTTTGCAGGCATGAGATACTAAACTAATGGTGCGGTAGTTTTCACACCTGTCAGCACCGGCTTTCTTGGGAATAGGTATAACAACATTCTGTAGAAAATCGGATGGGACTTCTCCTGTCTCATACATGTTGCACACTAAATGAAATAACCATCCCATGCTGGTTTCTCCTAAGGCAGTCAGTAATTCAGAGGGAATGTCATCAATTCCAGGTACTTTGTTCCTATTTAGGTCACTCACAGCTCTGTCAAACTCTGACCTCAAAATTGGGTCTCCCATTTCATCAGCATCAACAGCCTCTTCATGTTCGAGAACCAAATTATCTACATCTTTACCTTGATACAACTGTTGGATATGTTCCTGCCATCTTTCTGCTTTGTCTTCTTTCCCTAGAAGTTGGTTTCCATCTGAGCTCTTAATATTCATACACCTAGATTTCCTTGCTCCAAAGGTTTCCTTGATTTTCCTGCATGCAGCACCTACCTTTCCCAGGACCATACAGCTTTCGACATCCTTGCACTTCTCCTTCAGCCATTCTTCCTTAGCTATCTTGCACTTTCTATCCACTTGATTCTTTAATCGCCTGTATTCTTTTCTGCCCTCTTCATTTCTAGCAGTCTTTTATTTTCGTCGTTTATCAATTAGGTCTAGTATTTCCTGAGTTATCCACTGATTCTCAGTTGACCTTTTCTTCCTTCCTAACATTTCTTCAGCAGCCCTACTGACTTCATTTTTCATGACTCTCCACTCTTCTCCTATAGTGTTTCCTTCAGCCTTTTCATTTAGTCCTTGTGCAACATGTTCCTTGAAACAATCCTTCACGCTCTTTTCTTTCAACTTGTCTAGATCCCATCTTTTTGCATTCTTTCCTTTCTTCAATTTCTTCAAATTCAGATGGCATTTCATGACCAACAAGTTGTGGTCAGAGTCCACGTCTGCTCCTGGGAAAGTTTTGCAATCCAACACCTGGTTTCTGAATCTCTGCCTAATCATAATGAAGTCTATTTGATACCTTCCAGTGTCTCCAGGTCTCGTCCACGTGTACAGCTGTCGTTTGTGGTGTTTGAACCAAGTATTGGCAAGGACTAAATTATGATCAGTGCAGAATTCAACCAGCCGACTTCCTCTTTCGTTCCTTTGTCCCAATCAAAATTCTCCTACTGTACTACCTTCTCTTTCTTGGCCTACCACTGCATTCCAGTCTCCCAACACAATTAGATTCTCGTCACCTTTTACATATTGTATTAAATCTTCTATATCCTTATATACTTTCGATCTCTTCATCATCCGCTGAACTAGAAGGCATATAGACCTGCACTATTGTGGTGGGCATTGGTTTGGTGTCTATCTTGACGACAATAATTCTTTCACTATGCTGGTCGTAGTAGCTTACCCGTTGCCCTATTTTCTTATTCATTATTAAACCAACGCCTGCATTTCCCCTGTTTGATTTTGTGTTGATAATTCGGTAGTCGCCTGACCAAAAATCTTGTTCTTCCTGCCAACGTACTTCACTTATACCAACTACATCTAACTTTAGCCTATCCATCTCCCTTTTCAAATTCTCTAACCTACCACAACGATTCAAACTTCTAACATTCCACGCTCCGACTCGCAGAATGTCAGTATCCATCTTCCTGATGATCGCCCCCTCTCGTGTAGTCCCCACCCGCAGATCCGAATGGGGGACTAGTTTACCTCCGGAATATTTTACCCGGGAGGAAGCCATCATCAGTACATCATTCATACAGAGAGAGCTGCATATCCTCGGGAGGTAGTTACGGCTGTAGTTTCCCGTTGCTTTCAGCCGTGTAGCAGTATCAACACAGCTAAGCCATGTTGAGTATTATTACAAGGCCGTATGAGTCAATCATCTAGACTGCCGCCCTTGCAACTACCGAAAGGCTGCTACCCCCCTTTCGATGAACCATTCGTTAGTCTGGTCTCTCAACAGATACCCATCCGATATGGTTGCACCTGCGGCTCGGCTATGTGCATCATTGGGGCACACAAGCCTCCCCACCACGGCAAGGTCACATGGTTCGCACAGATAGAAAATGGTTACAAAAACATAGTCACCTCAAATACAAGTAGATAGGGAAATTGAGAGGGTGTCACACTCTCTATTTCCGAATTTCAGTTAAGTACACTTGTTTTACTCGAACTTTTACATGAGAAGAAAGAGAAGTTTACACTTTAGGAAATTGACTGTTACGCAGTTAAAGATTGAAATCTTCCCCTCGAGTCAGCTTGCGGAAATAACTACTGAGATAGAAAATGGTGACCATTACCTTAGCTGATTGATGAGGGCCCCGCTTCCTGTCTTAGCACACACCCTCAAAAGCACGACGATCAATAAGACAAGTTAACTCGAAAAAGCGTCAGATTTTATACCTGAGACGAAGGTTCGAGAAGGCTCTGGACTAAGACCAGACAGACCCTCTCATTTTTATTGGGCAGCCAAAAAGTTACATGAAGCCTATGATTGGCAGAAAAATAAATACACAAAATTTTTATTGGACAGACACCTAAGCTGGCGGGAGGAGTAAGAAGTGTTGCAAACCTTGAAGTATCAGAAACAAAGACAATTCAGTTCAGAAAATCTATAAACACAAAATTTATTTCAATTTCTATTTGTTCCACTTTGCACCAGACAGACCACGCGTCACAAGGGATATGCGGGCGGGAGCCCGGATACTTTGTGCCATTTTAGCCCTTCGACCCGAAGGTCTTGAGTGCTGCTTTCGACAGGTAGTAGCTGTACAGGATGGTTTGGTAGGTGGTGGGACATCTGTTGATCAACGTTCCAATTTATTCCACTAATTGTTTAAATTTTTATGTGATAGATAGCGTTCTTCAAGGCGCTTCATTTAAATGCGCGAGGTTGAGGTGTACCTCCCGGTACAACAACAATAATAATAATAATAATAATAATAATAATAATAATAATAATAATAATAATAATAATAATAATAATAGAGCTGAAGCAAATTTTGTTCTGTTGTGCCTTTGCTGGCAAGACCTATTGTTTACACTGCACTATATCTTCTAGTGTGGGATAGAATAAATTTGTTACGTTTACTGATCCTGTCTCGGTCTTATGCTTAGTTTTAACAACATGAAAGTGACTGATGCTAGTAATACCATTCCTTATGCAGTCAATCCCTGTTATGAATGGTATGAAAATGTTGCTCATAGGGTCGGTTGGTCCATGCATTTGAGTGGGCTTGGCAGACTGATATGTAATAGCAACTTCTGGCTCAGTGATAAAAGCAACGGGAAACTACCTCACTGCTCATTTCCCAAGTACGCTTCTCAGTGACGCCTGGGCCACCTATGACGGCCGATGGTGGAGCTGTTGACGTCCAAAGCAGCCTCTCGTTTGAGCACCCAACATACGTACACGTACTGAACATATTTCAGTGTGCATGTTTGTTGATTGCTGAAACCGTTGAGTTATATCGTAAGACTAAAGGTTTAAGTGCGGTTTTTCTCAGAAGTTATTTTTAAGCAGTTAGGCTTTCTATCAAAACAGGAGCCTCATGTTATCACCACATGCCTTGTGATGCACATGCAAAATGTTAACGTGGGTATATTCTTCTAAGAAGTGTAGTTTCTATAATACTGATTATATTATCTGTTCAACTTAACTATGAAATGTATGGCTATTGGCTGAAATAAATTCTTACTAATATCTTTATAGCGACGTTTTGAGAATTATAAATACTGTTACACTGATAAGAAAGAGAAATACTTGTTTGAAGTTTGTAAAGAATTGCTACACATTATGGCATTAAATTGTAATCAAAATAGAACTTCATTGGACATGTTGGTGTAGCTTACCAACTGATGAGCCCACTCCTTCACTGGTGCAAATCGCTGCCAATTTCACGATTGAAAAAGCCTAAAGCCGCCTCTGTGGTGTAGTGGTTAGCGTGATTAGCTGCCACCCCCGGAGGTCCGGGTTCGATTCCCGTCTCTGCCACGAAATTTGAAAAGTGGTACGAGGACTGGAACGGGGTCCACTCAGCCTCGGGAGGTCAACTGAGTAGAGGTGGGTTCGATTCCCACCTCAGCCATCCTCGAAGTGGTTTTCCGTGGTTTCCCACTTCACCTCCAGGCGAATGCCGGGATGGTACCTAACTTAAGGCCACGGCCGCTTCCTTCCCTCATCCTTGCCTATCCCTTCCAATCTTCCCATCCCCCTACAAGGCCCCCTGTTCATCATAGCAGGTGAGGCCGCCTGGGCGAGTTACTGGTCATACTCCCCAGTTGTATCCCACGACCAAGAGTCTGAAGCTCTAGGACACTGCCCTTGAGGCGGTAGAGGTGGGATCCCTCGCTGAGTCCGAGGGAAAAGCCGAACCTGGAGGGTAAACAGATGATGATGATGATGATGAAAAAGCCTAAAGAGCTGAAATGTTTTTTTTTTTTTTTTTTAACATTCACTGTCGTTGACAATAAATTATGGTTTCCTCCTAGGAAGCTTAAATTTTGATATAGGCCAATGGCAGTCATTTATACAAGTGGAGGCACATGCTTCTCCTAGTGCATCGTCACTGCATTGTCCTATGTAGGAGGCTTGCAATAGTGTCTCAACGGCGCAGTAGCCTTCAGCGTCTTGGAAATGTGAAGCAATCCAACTGATGAGCCCACTGCTACACTGGGGTGTAACGCTGGTAACTTCAAGATTGAATAAGCCTAAAGACTTAAATGCTTGAAATAAAACATGTCATTATGAGATAGGTCACTGGAACTTACTGGAACCGGGGGGGGGGGGTCTCCAACTTCATTAATGGTTAGAATAAGCTGAAGAAAGTTTTAAGTTGGAGCGTGTCGACGCAGTGGTCTCGTAATTTCTGTTCCTAATTCAACTATACTGGGTTCGAAGCCAGGCGACGTCGGGAGAGATTTAAATGGGAACAACGTGGGGTACCAAAAAGGGCATGCGGCCTTAAAGCCTCTGACCACAACCGAAACTGCGCATCGAGGCTCCATCGACCACACGGATAGTGGCGTTAGAAAACCATCATGAATATACAGTAAACTCAAAGGCAGAATTTTAGTTGTCAATATGCACAAGTAACATCTGAAAAGTAAATAATAATAAAAATAGAGATTGACAGCTTGACGTGAAACTAATGGAATTTAATGGAATCTAATTAGCTTGTCGTGAGGCTAGACAACCTTTCAGAGGAGATCCAAGCCGAGTCTTAATGGCCGGGAAGGTCATGTGAGGGTAGTGTTTATGCCGGAAGTGGTCCAAGGGTTTCAATGAAGGCTGGTCTGAATTGTTTTTGTTTGGTTTATCCTTTATTAAGTAATACTTCACAACTTACAGTCGTTCCTTTCAAACGTAGATTTCGAACGAACCTGAAGAATGCAGTCTCTCAGATTATGAATCCGGCAACTCCGCTTTCTTCTTCATGTTGCAGCCATTATTCATCCTCTGTTGGATATATGAAATGTGTAAGTTATATATGTAGAGCCCCAGTCACGTTAAAAATGACAGACAATAATCTGTTCATCTGGTTGCTCAATTTTCATAACTTTAAATCCCGGACGCTAGAGCCAAATGTCATGACTGAGCTATTTTAATACTAGCACTATAAATCATGGTTATGCCAAATTCCGTTATCAAATCAATTCATTTCTTATCAAAGTTATGTAGATTATCGTAGACTGTGTTGCAGTTCTGTGTGTGGGGGCAATGGGAATGAGGAATAGAGTAGATTTGCTTCTGCACTTTGGTCTCAAGTGATCCATCATCGGTAACGTGGTAGATGAGGAACATCATAATTGGTGTACGGTGGACGTATCCCAGCCAATGATGTGACAGTTTTGAAATGAGAGGCCACATCCCCGTAGTGCGGATTCCACGCAAAGCTGGAAGTCGCACGGCTATGATTGTGATATCAGAGTGACGTAGAACTGCGTATTTTTATAAAAATTCTTTCACAACTTTGATATCACTAAGATAAATGATCAAATGTAGATTTTTAAATAATAATAATGTTATCGGTTTTAAGTCCCACTAATTACTTTTACGGTTTTCGGAGACGCCGAGGTGCCGGAATTTAGTCTTGCAGGAGTTCTTTTACGTGCCAGTAAATCTACCGACACGAGAATGACGTATTTGATCAGCTTTAGATACCACCGGACTGAGCCAGGATCGAACCTCAACCGTCTGAGCCACTCAGCCCGGCTAGATTTTTAAAAGCGATAGAAAACTGTGTTTCTTTTGTCAGTGAAGTCAAGTCGTTAAATGTCGCGATATTACGTTTACACTTTTATTTTCCTGTCTCTACATGCATATGCCGGCCCCGTGGTGTAGGGGGTAGCGTGCCTGCCTCTTACCCGGAGGCCCCGGGTTCGATTTCCGGCCAGGTCAGGGATTTTTACCTGGACCTGAGGGCTGGTTCGAGGTCTACTCAGCTTACGGGATTAGAATTGAGGAGCTATCTGACGGTGAGATAGCGGCCCCGGTCTAGAAAGCCTAGAATAACGGCCGAGAGGATCCGTTGTGCTGACCACACGAAACCTCGTAATCTGCAGGCCTTCGGCGTGAGCAGCGGTCGCTTGGCAGGCCAAGGCCCTTCAAGGGCTGTAGTGCCATGGGGTTTGGTTTGGTTTGGTACATGCATATGCTATCGACTGCCAGTGGCATGTGACCGAAAACTGACCGCGAACCATGAGAAATAACCAGTTAAGATTCAAATCACCGACCGTGCCGGAAATCGAACCTGAGGTCCTTTGGACCAAATGCCAGCATGCTAACTAGTTAGCCACGGAGCCGTACAATCATTCAGTCACAAATGTATAGTCGCCCAAAAAATCCAATGAGCGTGGGTTTTTGATGTTCTTCCTTCTTTCCCCTACATCTTCCAACTCGCAAAACGAGGATTAATCCACCCCTCTCTCTTGTTCAGAGAACTTTATTCATCCGCATTCCAACCCTCCTTAACTCGTTATCTTCTGACAGGAACTTGGACGTTTTTTCTTCGTATCCCCTCTATTGTACATAATATAACATAATATTTATTTATTTATTTATTTATTTATTTATTTATTTATTTATTTATTTATTTATTTATTTATTTATTTATTTATTTTATTAATTTTATTTACTTATTGATTGTTCTATCATCATCATCATCATCATCATCATCTGTTTACCCTCCAGGTTCGGTTTTTCCCTCGAACTTAGCGAGGGATCCCACCTCTACCGCCTCAAGGGCAGTGTCCTGGAGCTTCAGACTCTTGGTCGGGGGATACAACTGGGGTGGCAGCTAATCACGCTAACCACTACACCACAGAGGCGGACTGATTGTACTATGCCGTCCCTTATGTGTTATATCAGCATTTATCTCACTGTGCCTTCTCTTCTCTTCGTTTTACTTTCAATCTTTAATTTTCCTCGTTCATTCTTTGGTCTTTATGTTTTGTTGTTAATTGTTGTGTCTCTACAGTTATTTTGTTAGTTTCTAATTTTTTCCTCTATCTTTTCTCCTGCTTCTTCTTCATCTGTTTACCGTCCAGGGTCTGTTTTCCCCTCGGACTCAACGAGGGATCCCACCTCTACAGCCTCAAGGGCAGTGTCCCGGAGCTTCAGACTCTGGGTTGGGGATACAACTGGGGAGGATGACCAGCACCTCACCCAGGCGGCCTCACCTGCTATGCTGAACAGGGGCCTTGCGGCGGAATGGGAAGATTGGAAGGGATAGACAAGGAAGAGGGAAGGAAGCGGCCGTGGCCTTAAGTTGGGTACCATCCCGGCATTTGCCTGGAGGAGAAGTGGGAAACCACGGAAAATCACTTCCAGGATGGCTGAGGTGGGAATCGAACCCACCTTTACTCAGTTGACCTCCTGAGACTGAGTGGAGCCCGTTCCAGTCCTCGTACCACTTTTCAAATTTCGTGGCAGAGCCGGCAATCGAGCCCGGGCCTCCGGGGGTGGCAGCTAATCACACTAACCACTACACCACAGAGGCGGATTCTATTTTTATCAATAGATGGTTTTTCCTCATTGTTCTTCCACTTGCCGGCCCCGTGGTGTAGGGGTAGCGTCCCTGCCTTTCGCCCGGAGGCCTCGGGTTCGATTCCCGGCCAGATCAGGGATTTTTCTCTCGAACTGAAGGCTGGTTCGAGGTCCACTCAGCCTACGTGATTAGAATTGAGGAGCTATCTGACGGTGAGATGGCGGCCCCGGTCTCGAAAGCCCAGAATAAAGGCCGGGAGGATGCGTCGTGCTGACCACACGACACCTTTCAAGGGCGTTAAGTGCCGTGGGGTTTAGTTTGACATTTTCCTTCTACTTACCTTTTTAATATTTGCATTGTGCTACTCCATTGTAAATCTATTTTTCATTACGGAATTCTGTAATTCGGCTCCTCGCTCCTTTGGTTTCTCTTCTTCTTCTCCTTCTTCTTCTTAATCTGTTTACCCTCCAGGGTCAGTTTCTCCGTCGGACGCAGCGAGGGATCCCACCTCTATCGCCTTAAGGGCAGTGTCCTGGAGCTTCAGACTCTGGGTCGGGGGATACAACTGGGGAGGATGACCTGTACCTCGCCCAGGCGGCCTCGCCTGCTATGCTGAACAGGGGCCTTGCGGCGGAACGGGAAGATTGGAAGGGATAGACAAGGAGGAGGGAAGGAAGCGGCCGTGGCCTTAATTTAGGTACCATCCCGGCAGTTGCCTGGAGGAGAAGTGGGAAACCACGGAAAACCACTTCCAGGATGGCTGAAGTGGGAATCGAACCCACCTCTACTCAGTTGACCTCGAGAGGCTGAGCGGACCCCGTTCCAGCCCTCGTACCACTTTTCAAATTTCGTGGCAGAGCCGCAAGTCGAACCCGGGCCTCCGGGGGTGGCAGCTAATCACACTAACCACCACAGAGGCGAACTAGTCTCTCAAATAAATAAAATAAATAAGTATTTAATGTGTTATCAGACTTAATTATTATAATTAACTTGTCATGTAGTTACGAAGCCTGTGGATATCCGCAAGAAACAGTATATATCCAGGTTCAATGTTTATGAGAGAAGTGTATCTGCGAGGAACCATACGTTTATTCTTTTCTGAGCGACTGTGCAACGCTAACAGTAATGACATTTCCACATTACTCGACTACAATGCTGCTGCGAACTGTAAACGAGACAATATTCTAGGAATAAAAGTGAAACACATGAATGGAATACGTCAGCACCTTGATAGTAGAATTCCTTGTATAGAAGGCTTTATTAATAGCACCGCCCAATGTGCACGTGCTACCAGTAGATCCTATATGCGCCGCGTCTGAGTTCATGGAAACTTGGGTACATATTTGCAGAGCATCATTTATTACAGTACTTCTTTTCTGTAGAGAAACACGAAGTGAAAATTTAAACATTCCACTCAAACTGTACGTGGACTTGTGGTAGGGAATATCAGCGAACACTGACAATTAAAAATTCTTCTTGTTTTGTAACATTACAGTCCAGACTCTCAATGAACCTTGGTCACTTCAACGGACTTCCGTCACGCAAACGTTCTCCAGTTGCAGTAACCCAGCTCACGTAGGGCTTCTACCACTCCTTCCAGCCACCTGGTTTCAAGTCGAGCCCCTCGCCAGGGTTTCCAGACTAACAATTCTTCCGTACTTCAGAGTCCTCCATTTTCACCAAGTTCTAGTCTACATGAACCTTCTTGCTCTGATGAAATTTGCCGCTGAAAAAAAGAAAAAAGAAATGGCGTATGGCATTTAGTGCCGGGAGTGTCCGAGTACATGTGCCAGATGCAGGTCTTTTGATTTGACACCTTTAGGCGACCTGCGCGCCGTGATGAGGATGAAATGATGATGAAGATCGACCTACACACCCGGCCCCCGTGCCAGAGGCATTAACCAATGATGGTTAAATTCCCGACCCTGACGGGAATCGAACCCGTGACCGCTGTGACCAAAGGCCAGCACATTAACCATTTAGCTACGGAGCCAGACTTGTCACTGAGGCTACTGAACAGAGAGAGTTCTACAGCTTTCTTCACCTTTCCTTACTACACACTGGGCCCTCCTCAAGTTCTTCCTTCCAAACCTCCACTTCTTTTTCTTCTTTTCCTATCACTTTTCCCCATACCTTTGGCGTCGCGGGTGCGAACTGCGTCGCACATGTGGATTTGGCCCTGATTTACAGTCAGATGTCCTTCTTGACGCCAACTCTATATGGAGGGATGTAACCACTATTGCGTGTTTCTGTGGTGGCTGGTTGTGTGGTATGTTGTCTGAATATGATGAGGAGAGTGTTGGGACGGACACATATACCCAGTCTCCGAACCGGAATAATTAATAAGAAGCGATTAAAATCCCCGACCCGGCCGGGAATCGAACCCGGGACCCTCTGAACTCAAGGCCAGTACGCTGACCATTCAGCCAACGAGTCGGACCTTTCCATACCTGCACTGCATAGAGTAATAAGTAAGATAGAGGATTGCGAACGACTGCAAATGACTTTACGTTGTGGGTACCAACGTGAAAATCTGCCACCTTCCTCAACATCTGCCTTAACTAGGGTTACCATAGTACCCATTCTTTTCCGAGCACCACCCGTTTCTGAGACTCCCCCCACTACCCTAACCGCAATTCCCGTTCAGTTCAGTTTTGCTAGATTTCCCTTTCTCTTCTTCTACAATCAAATGATTCATAAATGTATTTCTTTCTCTCTTTCTTTCTTTCTTAATCCATTCCCGCCCAGGGTTCGTTCTTCCCTGGGACTCAGCGAGGGATCACACCTCTACCGCCTCTCGCGCAGGCTCCCTCACCTGCTATGCTGAATAGGGGCCTTCTGGTGGCGGAGGGAAGATTGGAAAGGAAAGAGAAGGAAGAGGGAAGGAAGCGGCCATGGCCTTAAGTTAGGTACCATCCTAGCATTTGCCTGCAGGAGAAGTGGGAAATCACGGAGAAAAACTTCGACGATGGCTGAGGTGGGAATCGAACCCCACTCCCCACCCACTACTCACTTGACCTCCCGAGGCTGAGTGGACCCCGTTCCCGCCCCCGTACCACATTTCAAATTTCGTGCCAGAGCCGGGAATTGAACCCGGGTCTCCGGGGGTTGCAGCTAATTACACTAACCCTACACCTTCAATATATTTATAATATTAATATATTTTGATCCCCGGCAGTCGATGCAGGCGAATACAACTACCTTCCAGCCTTCTAGCTAATATTTGGGTTTTGTTCTGTTTTATTTTCAGAGCTTCGAACATTTGCTATCATGTCTGCCCTCTAGCGAATGTTTGTTGAACTCATTTTAATGATGATAAAACTGAAGGCGCCAATTAGTTCTTGTTTGTATTTCACTAGTTCAGCCTTAAGAAAGTTTGTCTCTGTGGTGTAGTGGTTAGCGTGATTAGCTGCCACACCCGGAGGCCCGGGTTCGATTCCTGGCTCTGCCACGAAATTTGAAAAGTGGTAAGAGGCCTGGAACGGGGTCCACTCAGCCTCGGGAGGTCAAATGAGTAGAGGTGGGTTCGATTCCCACCTCAGCCATCCTGGAAGAGGTTTTCCGCGGTTTCACACTTCTCCAGACAAATGCCGGGATGGTACTTAACTTAAGTTCACGGCCGCTTCCTTCCCTCTCCCTTGCATCCCTTCCAATCTTCCCATCCCCCCACCCACGCAAGGCCCCTATTCATCATAGCAGGTGAGGGCGCCTGGGCGAGGTACTGGTCATCCTCCCCAGTTCTATCCCCGACTCAGAGTTTGAAACTCCAGGACACTGCCCTTAAGGCGGTAGAGGTAGGATCCCTCGCTGAGTCCGAGGGAAAAACCGACTCCGGAGGGTAAACAGATAAAGAAAGAAAGAAAAAATTCTAGGAAACCCTGAAAACCCTGCGGCCGTTAAAATAGTGACAGCCTGCCACAGGCCTAAGTGATAATGACGCGAGATGCTGACCAGCTGGTGTAAACAAAACAGTCCTCCCAGTTTTAATTACTGCCTTGATGGGGTGAAAGTTCCTTTTGGGAATCATCCTAAATACCTAGGTGTTAACGTAAGAAAACATCTCCACTGGGCTCAATACATTAACGGTACGGATCTCTGCACATGGTTATAAGGATATTAAGGGGTTGTAGTAAGGAAGTAAAGGGGAGTGCATATAAGTCAATGGTAAGAACCCAACTAGAGTATGCTTCCAGTGTATAGGACCCTCGCCAGGATTACTTGATTCGAGAACTAGGAAAAAATCCAAAGAAAAGCAGCTCGATATGTTCTGGGTGATTTCCGAAAAAAGAGTAGCATTAAAAAAAATGTTGTAAAGCTTTGGCTGGGAAAAATTGGGAGAAAGGAGACGATCTGCTCCACTAAGTGGTATGTTCCGAGCTGTCGGTGGAGAGATGTCCGGCTCCATGGCTAAATGGTTAGCGTGCTGGCCTTTAATCACAGGGGTCCCGGGTTCGATTCCTGGCAGAGTCGGGAATTTTAACCATCATTGGTTAATTGCGCCGGCATGGTGTATGTGTCGTCTTCATCATTATTTCCTCCTCCTTACGACGCGCAGGTCGCCAAATCAAAAGACCAGCACCAGGCGAGCCGAATATGTCCTCGGACACACCCGGCACTAAAAGCCATATACCCTACGCTATTTCATTCAGTGGAGAGATGGCGTGGTGTTTTTAAAAAATTGGAAATATTACAATATAAAGATAAAGTTGGAATTCAAGAGGACAAATTGGGGCGATTTTTCGTTTATAGGAAGAGGAGTTAGAGATTGGAATAATTGACAAGGGAGATGTTAAATATATTTCCAAATTATTTGCAATTATTTAAGAAAAGGCTAGTTAAACAACAAATAGGGAATCTGCCACCTGGGCGACTACCCTATGATTGATTGATTGATTGATTGATTGATTGATTGATTGATTGATTGATTGATTGATTGATTGATTGATTGATTGATTGATTGATTGATTGATTGATTGATTGATTGATCACTAATGCGAACATCAGCAGTAAGCTTAGCAAGCCAGTGGTGGCGTCTTCTTTCTCTTTTTAAATGCAATGGAGATCTGTCAGGTATGACGGCTGTATGGCTGCGAAGACAGACAGACAGACTTGTAAGAAGACGAAGTTAATAATGGAAGCCATGAATATCCTGTCTCTCGCTGGAAAAACAGGAGAAGTATAGATTTGATGGAAAGTAGAAACATGTCCTTATTGAACTATTCTGTTCATTGAAGCAATTGTATTAATTTGAGTATTGGATATTGGAATCATACTAGGCCACCCACGAAGCCGATGTCTTACAGTATATGTCATAAAGGGGTCCAGAAGAAGCGTTCTTATGTGAAGTGAGCGCGAGCGTCATTATGAGAAATCTCCAGAACTCATTAAAAGAAGTTATGTCCCAAGCCAAGCCTCTTGATGAAGTTTGGGGACGCTTTCCAGTTCGCGGCTAAACTTATTCTAGGAGGGAAGAATGAAATAAATTAATATCTTTAGTTACAGAAGAGTTGCATTGGATTGGAGACAAAAATTGCAACCTGTATTATTTCCGCTTTAGTTTGATAGGCATTAGGGCTGCATTAATTAATGCATTCGCTAATTTGAGCCCATGATATAATTAATGCGGGAAAGTTTCCCGGGCACGCTAAGATTGCACGCAGCCAAGCGGCTTGATGACGCGACCCGGAATTATAAATTCAGGCCGCCAGGGCATATCAGAGTCATTCTTGGACCGAGAGGCTGTGGGAACGAGTCGTCATACTGCGTGTTGGTGCTGAGAACGACGCTTTGTCTTCAAGCTACATCGACTGCCTGTACTGCTATTTCTGCAAAGATTTACCCCAGCATCAAGTCAGAACGAGGGTTTGACAGCATCATTGCACAGAAGCCACAACCAGGAGCTGAAGCCAACACAACAACGGGCATCGATCCAGGAACGTTGGGAGCACCTGACCAGCACAACATCGAAGAGGACACCTTCCGACTACAGAGGGAGCTGTACGAAGACGCTACACCAGCAAGAATGTCTCCAAGTGGTCAACAGTATCTGATGCAAGCCCGGCAGTCTATCAGAATGTGGTAGATCCAGTGGTCCACAGGGATGGCCGCTCCGCTATGTTCTCAAATTTAAGGTCAGAGCTTTCCAATTCTGTTTCAAGCATGTCATTTAAATTTAGATAGGAATATGGGGGCCGTCAGTCAACTAATTTGTGGTAATAGGAGAAGTTCCCTTGTAATATAGAGCTAGGCCTCAAACTCGAACCCCGTACTTTAAGGTAGATGTTATTTGTAAAGTCCTTGTTAGTGAAGTTATGGTTCATTGTAATTGCGTTATTTTATTGTACGTGTTTTTGTAAGGGTCTGATTGAACTCATTTGGGCATAGGAGGTTAGTCTACAGATAGGTACTTTTATGAGATCCCATTCAGGCATTTGTTTCTGCAGACGTAGAAGTGTATAGTTATGACCAGATGGTGACCAAGTCGTGACCAGGAATTCACCCAGATTCACTGATAGTGTGCGCGAGTCCAATATTTAAGAGGTTTGAGCCCATAAGAGGCAGAAGTAGAATTTGCAGTTGGTATGAGAGAGCCCAACCATTGAGAGTTTATTGAAGATATTTTGGAAATGCCTAGTATGGCAATGTGACGATCGCTTAATGATTAGTGTTTTGTAGCACCAGGATTTAGCCCATGAGAGGCATTAGTAAGATGAGCGAGATTGCTGAAGGTATGGAGACGAGGGCAGATAGCCCAGGTATATTTAAATGATGGCTTTAACAGCTGACTACGTGAAATGTACTTTTGAAAGGCAAGACTTTAGCCTGTCTCCTCGGTGGAGCTCATAAATTAGGGGGACTGCTGCAAGTGGAGGGGTGAGAATGGAGGTCATTGAGCTTGACGTCACAGGCTGGTGTGTTGGTCGTCTGCAGTATTTCAAGTATGCTAGGAGGGGAAGAAACGACCTTCTTGTTTTGAAAGCAGAGAGAGAGATTTGTTTTATGTCCCATTTGTTTTACGTAATATTTTAACACTGGCCCGTTTTATACTGACACCCTTGTATGTGTTGATTGGATTCTTTCATATTGTTTGCATAGGTATCTTGGACACCTTACCTGTCATAGGACTAGGGTTCGTGACCAAGTCAGGTCATGGTAAATTTGGTGGTGATTTTGTTGGCACCGGGGTTCGACGGCGCGAGGCATTGTAAATTTTTGGGAATCATTGTTTTTGTGTAATTAAGCAGATATCCATCTTCCAAAACCTCGTTACTTACACCATTGTTACATGCTTGTTGCAGCTCACGAGTTTTTATGAAGGCAGTGAACTGATAGTCATCGGCTCAGCGTC
The DNA here is from genome assembly GCF_040414725.1 of Anabrus simplex. Lineage (NCBI taxonomy): Eukaryota > Metazoa > Arthropoda > Insecta > Orthoptera > Tettigoniidae > Anabrus > Anabrus simplex. Next base: position 36,920,280 of record NC_090266.1, read on the forward strand.
ATTTTTCCATCTCATATTAAAATGATCTTTTATTTGTAAATAATTCAATTTTTATGTAATAAATCCCTATTTGTTAAACTTTGAATGCAGCGGTGTTTTCTGTTAGATATTTTATTTTATTTTTTTTATTTAGTCGAATTCTTACCTGAGTAGGCACATGTCCTAGTGTTTTATCTTTATATTGCCCCGTTATACCCATGTTATCCCTGAGAAGAGCGCTCTCCCGGCTGATTGAAGAGGACAGTGTTCAGGTAAGACTATGTGCACCAGCTCACGTCTGTGAGAGTTCGTTCACTACTGTACTCTGGGTTCGAGACCGGCCTTCGCCTGGACGGAACTTATAGTGCAGTAGGGCACATTATAGGGCCTACGTGAAATGAAATGGAGAAAGATAGGTTGCAAAACTCTCAGACAATACTGGTGTGAACTGGAGGAGGAGACCAAGAATGGCTTGTACTTTTTACTGACAAAGAGCATGAATGCCATAACAGAAGATTCCTGCATGAACGACTGAAAAGCTATATGTGCAGGACGAGCAGGTGTATATCCCGCAGACGAGATGCAGTGGGGCTCAAATGGATCCTTACTAAGATTACTCGAGCTGATTCGAGAACTGGAAAAGATCCGAAGGAAAGCAGCACGATTTGTTCTGGATGATTTCCGACAAGATGTTAGTGTTGTGAAAATGTTGCAAACATTGGGGTGCCATGACTACGGAGTAAAGAGACGAGCTGCTCGACTGAGTGGTACGTTTCCAGCCGTCAACGCAATGAACATCAAGTTCAAATTCAGACGGACAAATTGGGGCAAATATTTGTTTATAGGACGAGGGATTAGGGACTGGAATAATTTATCAAGGGAAAGGTTCGACAACAATCCAAGTTCTTTGAAAACATTTCAGAAAACTCTAGGTGAACAATAGATAGAGAATCTGCCCGCTGGGCGACAACCCTAATACAGATCAGGTTCTTTTGCTAGGGGCTTTACGCCGCACCGACACAGATAGGTCTTATGGCGACGATGGAATAGGAAAGGCCTCGGAGTTGGGAGGAAGCGCCCGTGGGCTTAATTAAGGTACAGCCCCAGCATTTGCCTGCTGTGAAAATGGGAAACCACGGTAAACCATCTTCAGGGCTGCCGACAGTGGGATACGAACCCACTATCTCCCGGATGCAAGCTCACAACCGTGCGCCTCTACCCGCACGGCCAACTCGCCCGGTACAGATCAGTCAGGATTGATTGATTGATTGATTGATTGATTGATTGATTGATTGATTGATTGATTGATTGATTGATTGATTGATTGATTGATTGATTGATTGATTGATTGATTGATTGATTGATTGATTGATTGTAGAACGGTGTCTTTCTGAGCTCAAGGTGGCAGGTTCGATTCCGATTCCGTCCGGTGGTGCTTGTAAGTGCTCCATTAGGTCAGGACAAAATTCTGACCTCGGCATTTCTGGAAATCCTAAAAGTGATTAGTGGGCCGATGACCTTAGATGTTAGGCCTCTTTAAACAAAGTGATTAGTGGGTCGGTGACCTTAGATGTTAGGCCCCTTTAAACAAAGTGATTAGTGGGGCGATGACCTCAGATGTTAGGCCCCTTTAAACAAAGTGATTAGTGGGCCGGTGACTTTAGATGTTAGGCCCCTTTAAACAAAGTGATTAGTGGGCCGGTGACCTTGGATGTTAGGCCCCTTTAAACAAAGTGATTAGTGGGCCGGTGACCTTAGATGTTAGGCCCCTTTAAACAAAGTGATTAGTGAGCCGATGACCTTAGATGTTAGGCCCCGTTAAACAAAGTGATTAGTGGGCCGATGACCTTAGATGTTAGGCCCATTTAAACAAAGTGATTAGTGGTTTGTGGGATGTAAAACGTTAGTTATTATTTGTACTCGTATGTTCACATTCCACCAACTGAAAAGCATTCTCATCACGTGTTTGCGAGTTATGTTGTGTTTATTATTGACGAGGGGGCGAACGTTTTTGCAATGTCATCTTTCTTCCCTTCTCATGAGGACGTTGCTCAGCAGTATAGAAATTCATTCTGCGATATAACAAACCATAATAACACATTTTTGCTTTACACACCTTTGTATTTCTTGCCGATTTGGGATGATCAGTCATTATTTCAAATTTCGAAAAGTTTTTAGGTCAATATAAAGCATTTTGAAGAATTGTTACATCATTTAAAACGTTTTCTTAATTTATTCATGTATTCTTAATTGCCAGTCTACAAGTGACAACATAAAACGTTAAACATTATTTCTATTTCTTACATAAGCTGCCTCTGTGGATCAGTGATAGAGTGTCGGCCTCCGAATCCAGAGATAGAGGGTGCAAACCCAGCAAAGGTAGTCGGATCTTTGAAGGGCGGAAAAAAGTCCGTTCGACACTCCATGTTGTACAGTGTCAGCATGTAAAAGATTTCTGGAGACACATTTGGTGTTTACCCGACCAAACTCATTAAACCTCAGCCACAGACGCCCAAGAAAGTTCCGGTTTACTCGGTCTGCCATCTAGTAGGCGTAGACTAAAACGGATTGTCGAAATTGACGAGCAGACAGCCAGATGGCGTCAAAATGATATGTCTGCACACGGTAGCTGAGGCCATACGGTTATTATTATTATTATTATTATTATTATTATTATTATTATTATTGTACCGGGTGGTACACCTCCACGCCGCTAATTCAAACCTTGCGCCAGTTGAAACTCCTCTACTGGAGGAAACCTGAACTTTAACTACCAGGTTAATTCTCAAGTTTATCAGAAGATGTCACTACTTGTAAATTTTGAAGTGTTCGGGACTATGTCAATTTCGATTCAATGTTGTTTTCCCTGTAGCAAGAAGTGTGAACATTCTCTTCTAGATGACACTACTTACGAACTACAATTGTGCACCCTAGTGCGAAGTGAGGGAACCCTTTTTTGAAGAAATTTAGTATTTAAACGTTTGTTCCTTATTAAATTCCTTTCAGCTTTTGTTTAAGTTGGCAATGTTAACCCTTTCTTTCCGCCAGTTTTGAAACTGGCCAATCATAATTTTCTGTAATTAATTTTCCACCAATCCTGGTTTTCTTCTACAGCTTGGACATGTACTCTTTTGGTCGTCCAATAAAAAGCTTGTGGGCGGGTGTTCTCATTCATGAAAGGTATCGAATGTCCGGCGAGGGTATATAAACTGCTGATTTTCGGGTCTCCGGGCCACTTCAGTAACACCTATCATTGTGTAAATTATGTAGCAGGGGGCGGGAAGCGCCTCTCTCTTAGGGCAGCAGTTCAACCACCAGGTAATGGCCGTTTTATAACTTATTTTCTTGCCAGCTCAGCAGTTTAACCCTCGGGGCGGGTTCTAAATCTTTTACCATGTAACTTTTCCCCTAAAATGTAAAAGACTTTTGGTTTAAATTCTGCCTCTGTAACTACAAATTGGGATAGAGGGTGCCTAACCCTCTCGAGCTCCCTTTCATATTGTTTTTGAGGTGACTACGTTTTCTCAACCATTTTTCTTCGTTTCGCAATGTAATAAGTTTTCCTATCGTGTCACCTCTTTAGTATGGGATTAGCCCTTGCATATGCGGCCTAGTGCCAAATAGGTTTTAAATAAAGTGTATTAGGAGTGCAGTTTCGCCTCCTCTCAACTTGGTATTTTGGAGGCCATTGTAACTGTCCTGTTTCTTTATTGAATAGGCCTCCGTAGGTTGGGTATTTTTACCCCTGTTTTCATGTGCTGGGAGCTCAACTTGACGGTGGAGTTTGGTGTGGCCTTTGATAGGCTTGAACTTTTAGAGCGGGTTGCTCCTTATTAATGTTGGTTTATGTGTGCCTCGAGCAGGCTTTACTGAGTAATTGGGAGCAAGAGCTCCTGGGCATGATTGGGGTCTTCTGCCCCTTTGTTGAATCTGGTATATGGGTAAAGTTGGGCTTATAGCTCAAGAATTGTGTGTCTGGCTCTCGGAGCCCAAATCCTGTAACTACTGTATTTGTATATTCTCGATTTGTTGCTAGGCTACTAAGTACCTGTTATATTTGTTATTTCTTGATCTTGAAAATAAAATATAACCTTGTTAAATTTTAAATTAACTTTAATTTCGTAGATTGAGACCTGTTCATCCCAGCGCCTTCTTTCACCTCTAACTACCACGGAAAACTCCGTTACAAGTGGTAGCAGAGCGTGGTTGAATGGGTCTCAATTTAGCCCCTTTTGACGGCTAAACATTGCTTTGCTTTCGAACTCTAACAATTTTCTCAGTTGCTGGAATTTTTTGATTTTTCCTTTTTCAAAATTATTCTGTCATCATGTCCGGCCCTCGCGAGGTTTTTCATCCTTTCTATTTGCGTAAATAGGAATTAATTTATGAACTATCTCTTAGAAACGTTCAATCTGGAGGCACGGTTGCAGTCGACTCCAACAAACTAAAAGATTCCCTTGATTTGCCTATTACCATCCCGACTTTGGGAGAGAAAGAAATTGACGACGCTCTCTCCACGATCAATGATAATACTACTGAGCTAGCATCTGTAGTTAGTTTTTTTGAAGAAAATGACTCTTCTCCTAATCAAATTAAACGTGTGCAAGCAAGGTTATTTCCTTTTTCTAATAGAGTTAACGATCTATTGTCTCTGAAGTTTAACGACATTCAAAGGAAAGAAGCTAGTGTTGTTCTTGAAAATCTTTCCGAATTGTCTAGTAAGGTGACCCAATTGTTAACTGGGGAAGTTCCTCCCAGAACTGATCAACCCTCTAAGGCGAATGTAGGTAGCGAGGAAGAGTCTCCTAAGGGAGAAGTCCATAGGAAAACTGTTGGAGCTCAACAAACCTCTGCCCCATTAGACCATGAATCTGAACGACATACCTCATTGAATAATGTACGTTCTGAATTAGCTTCTTTGCCACCTAAACCTTTACCTACTATGCCAGCCGGGTTCAGCAGCTTACCTCATCCATTAGCAATGTTGCTCAGAGGTATTTCTAAGTTTTCGGTTAACTCTACCAGTGAAGTTATTTCATTCTTAAGGTTTTTAGTTGAATTTCAGGACCATGCTCTTGTTTTTTCTCTTTCTCCATGTCAAATTTTGCAGATAATTTATCCCTATGCCATTGGTGTTCTCTCGGACAAAATTGTTAGGGCAATAGCGGAACAGTCATCTATTGAAGATTTTCATGCACACCTTCTTGCAAATTTCATCCCTGCTCGTGCGAGGTCATCTCTGATTCAGAAGTACTATTATCGAGTACACAGACTGGATGAAAATCTTGCAGATTTCATCCAAGATATTAAATTCTATACCAGGGTGTTTGCTCTTCACTTCCCTGAAGATCAGATTGTACAGGCCATTGTAGAAGGTATTTCACCACCTTACAGATCATACTTGTGTTTCGCGTCGCATCCGCAAACTTTCGCTGAGCTAGAAGCTATGGCTGTATCGGCCGAAGGAGTCAGATACGCCGATACCTTGCGTGTCGCGAAAGAACCCCCTCCAGCCTCTAGTAGTTTTCGGCCTCCACCTCGCCGACCCATCACACCCCGTAAATGTTATGCTTGCGGGTCGCCTGACCATCTTCGCAATAAATGTCCATTGGTCAAATCTAGTAGGACAAATAATGGAGCAAGTTCACCAAAAGGCTGTTTTAAATGTGGGGCTTTCTCACATATCGCCAAGAATTGCCCAAATTTGAATAGCACCCTCTCCTGCTCAACTTCTGGTGCAACTTCCACCAATGCCAATAATAATAAGTGACTAGTGGCTTCGGCTGAGTCGACTAATCCATCTTCTCGAGGCTCAACCCTAAGTAAACATACCAAAATTTCAGGGAAAACTCAGACTTCAAACTTATCTTTTGAAGGCCCTAAAGAATGTCTTAGGATTGCGGCGGATACCCCCGCACCTGTACCTTTTCTTAAAATTGAGGTGAATAATGAGCCTATAACGGCTCTATTAGATTCAGGCAGTGTGGGTTCTATTATTTCGGCTGAATGGTACACCAAATTGAAAACTGTGTGTAAACTTCCTAACTATTGTTCGCCTTCGGTCCAAAATGTTTCGGCTAATTCATCTCCATTAGAAATTTTAGGCTCCTTAAATGCCAAAATTCGTATTTCTAAATTTACTTGGAAAGTTAAACTGTTTGTGGCTAAGCATTTGTCTTGCCCCATTATATTGGGAGCCGACTTCATGTCCCATACTGGTCTAGTGCTCGATCTTCAGAGTAGGTCGTGCACATTCAAATTTGCTTCTAATTGTAAAATCCCTTTGTTAAAGTGTAGTTCTGTATCATGTTCATCTATTTCGCCTACCCAGGATGAGGTGTTGTTAGATCTTATGCATCTACCTGAGGAGCAGGCTGATAGTATTCGTAAGTTATGTCAGTCGTTTCCAGAGGTGTTCTCGGATACTCTCGGTGTTACTGACCTTATTGAATACAAAATTGAGATCACGGATTCGATTCCTGTCCGTTTTCTACCTTATAGGCTATCTCCACCTAAGATGAAGGCATTGAAAGAAATCATCGATCAAATGTTAAAGGATGGTATTATTAGGCCCTCTAAGTCGGCGTATTCTTCGCCTATTTTTCTAGTTCCGAAACCCCAAGGTGGCTTCAGGCCTGTCATTGATTTTTTTGCTAGGGGCTTTACGTCGCACCGACACAGATAGGTCTTATGGCGACGATGGGATAGGAAAGGCCTAGGAGTTGGAAGGAAGCGGCCGTGGCCGTAATTAAGGTACAGCCCCAGCATTTGCCTGGTGTGAAAATGGGAAACCACGGAAAACCATCTTCAGGGCTGCCGATAGTGGGATTCGAACCTACTATCTCCCGGATGCAAGCTCACAGCCGCGCGCCTCTACACGCACGGCCAACTCGCCCGGTTGTCATTGATTATAGGGCTCTCAATCGGAAGGTGGTGTTACAATCTGTGCCCCTTCCTGACCTTCATTCTTGTTTTTCATGGTTTCGTAAAGCTAAATTCTTTACCATCTTTGACTTGAAACAGGCCTATAATCAAATTCCCCTGGCTGAAGAGTCTAAACATCTTACAGCGTTTGCCACGGATTGGAATCTGTATGAATACAACCGCGTGCCTTTCGGGCTCCCCACCGGAGCAGCTGTGCTTACGAGGCTACTAGATAGGATCTTCTCCGACATCATATTTGAGTACTTGTACCACTATCTTGATGATGTCGTCCTATTTTCGGAGACTTTCGAAGAACATCTAGATCATCTAAAGGAAGTTCTCAATCGCCTTCGTAAGGCGGGGCTAACTGTGAAGTTGTCCAAGGTAGCTTTCGCTAAGTCTTCCATGTCATTCCTAGGGCATATTGTTTCGTCCGATTGTGTCGCAGTCGATCACTCTAGAACACAGGCCATCCGTGATTTTAAACCTCCCAAGGACATCAAAGGTATTGCCAGGTTCATTGGTATGGTGAATTTCTTCAGGAAATTTATTCCTAACTTCGCTAATAGAGCGGCGCCCTTGAACCTTCTTCGTAGGAAAGGCATAAAATTCGAGTGGGGGCCTTCGCAACAAGCCGCTTTTGAAGACCTGAAATTAGCTCTCTGTAATTCCCCTGTCCTTGCTATTCCAGATTTCTCGAAGAAATTCATCGTCCAAACCGACGCGTCGTCGTCGGCGGTAGCTGCAGTCCTTCTTCAAGAGACTGAACTAGGGAGGCGACCCATCGCCTATGCATCTAGGACTCTATCGGCTCAAGAAGCCAAGTATTCCATCTATGAGCTTGAAGGTTTGGCAGTTTTATTTGCCTTAGAAAAGTTCCGTCTCTATTTGGAACATGTCAAATTCGACTTGGAGACTGATAATCAAGCCTTAAGCTGGGTCTTAGGTAGGCCGCGTCGTACTGGTCGTATAGCCCGGTGGGCC